>NC_134465.1:79428579-79737924 GCF_047948215.1 Lycorma delicatula
CTACCCGCAATCCGGTTTTTCTCTTGCACGACTTGACGTTGCCTTTCCAAAACGTTAACTCGATGAAGTACAATTCTATTTCATGACGATTTTTGCAAAACTGATTCCTCGTTATAATTCCGCTTTGTTGTTAGAAAAGCGACGGCTTATTCCTCTGAAGTCGGAAGATCTTACAGCCTCATCCCATAAACGCGTGCTGACGGGTTTACGTGCGCGTTCAATTACAGTACGTAACATAAACCGATACACCAATGTACCTAGCGGTTGAGCGGTTTATCGTTAAACATTACGTTACAGGAGTTTATATTGTAACAAATAACCAAAGGACAAATAGAAGACTACGCCTTTTTGAGTAATTTGAGCATTATCTATCCGTAAACGATCTACGAACTTAAACGTCTTTGTTAGGGGATCGAGATAAGAGACGCGTAATACCTTAGATGTTACGTCTTACTTTCTCGATCGCAAGAAAGTCTTTATCGTTCGTAACTTATCGGGTATTTATCATTCATAAACGTAATCTAGTTACGACATTTTCAGTAATTTTTTTTTTTCAATTTTCCGTAAATATTCAAATCGACAGATGGAAACGACTAATTAATGAGAAAAAACGGAAGGGCGGTCGAAATAAGTAACGAATTTACTCTTGGAAATGAGTTTAATACAAAGGACGTTTTTTTAAAGCCGTGTAAAGTGCGGATGTGCGTTTTAAAATTTGTCCACGGCGCGCTTACTCTGTATTAGTCGAAGTCGTACGCATTTATTTAGGTCTGTTTTACTATTGGATACCTATTTGGATCGTGAAATGAAGTATGAACTCTCCTCTCCGCACCGGTTACGTAATTAATGGACGGTCCGTTGAAAGAATTAACGGGTGTCGTCTATATACCGAGTACGAGTCAAAATTCTTTGAATAACTAAGAACAGTTAACGATTCAAATTTTACAAAATTAATATTTATTTGATTTCAGTCGATGAATCGTAGAAGTGAAACGCTTTTTATCGTAAATCTTTGTAAACGTATAGCGGCAGCGGACTCTTCTAAAGTACGTTCCGTCACATTTGAAATAAACGGTCCGATGATTACGTCAGAAACCGTCTCGCGTACAAAGATAGATTAGACATTTAGTACAGATGAATGCAGGTAGGTTAAGTTTTAACCGATGCGTGAAAGTATTAGCTGTTCAGAAAGCTATTTAGTGAAAAAAATATCCGTTAGTAAGTAATAAAAAATCCCGGTAGATGATTTACTTATATGACTTTCTTGGGTTTACGACTATGCCGCTTTAAAATTATATATATATATATATATATATATATATATATATAGTGTTTCTTTTTACTTCCTTGTACGAAGTAAAAGAAGTATTGTGATCGCTAAAAATGTCGGTTTTCAGATTTCAACGGAAATATCCATTTTCACCATCCTTGAATCCATTTTGACTAGTTTCGGCGTGACGTCTGTACGTACGTATGTATCTCGCATAACTGAAAAACGATTCGCCGTAGGATATTGAAATTTTGGATTTAGGACTGGTGTAATAGGACTAGTTGTGCATCTCTCCTTTTGATTGCGATCGGCCGAACCAAAAGTTCCCAAAAAAGCCCAAAAGTAAAAATAAAAATTGGAATTTTGACTTTTTCTTAACTGCAATAATAAGCCCTTATTGAGAGCTTTTCAACGATATATCACGGGGAAGGCACATCGGTTCAAATCCGACTTCGTATTTTTTTAACTTTTTTTTTTAAATATAAATATATTGATTTATTAATAATTATTTACCTCTGATAGTAAAAAGATTTTTACGATAAATAATAATTCAATAATAATAAAAAAAATTTGAAAACATATCAGACGTTATTAATGAAATAAAATTTTATGCGCTTTACATTAAAAAAAAACTCTGATGTGTACACCATATGACTTCCTTTTATGCTTATTAAATTACACGTACACATTTTTATAAGTACATAAAATTTTATTTCACTAATAACTTCTGATTTTATTGATATATTCTTTTTTATTTTTATTATTGAATTATTATTTATTGTAAAACTTTTTTTAATAATTATTAATAAATCAGTATGTTTCAGTTTAAAAAAAAAAAAAATATGAAGTCGGATTCGAACCGATATGTGCATGGTTATGGATCCCGCACGTTCTCACTTACACCAAATAATTACTTTAGCGACGCGAAACAAAATTAATATATTAACTAATATAAAATGCTGATACGGACACCTCAAAAAAATGTGATGCAATGTGGTTCGATCACAATGCGATTGTGTAACTTTCCACTTTATTAAAGAATTGAAGGATCGTATCTCACTTTCAAATAAGTTTAAATGAAGTGCAGCAAAAAATGTGTATAAGTAATTTAATAGGCGTACAAAGAAGTCACGTGGTGTCCACATCAAATTTTTTTATGTTTATAGCTACGTTCGTTTAAAATTCAAAAACCACTGGCCCGATGTCGTTGACTTTTTTATTGGTATTTGATGATGTGTTTAGGAACAAATACGTGCACCGTTACCGGTTAGATGGTGAGCTTAAACAAACATCATCTTACATTTCAAAAAGTAATTCTTCGTGTAGTAACATTTTAAGTCGCTGAATAATCACTTTCTGTTACATATTATGCGTATCGTTCTCAAATTATAAAAACAAACGAATCAAGATTTACTTTATTATTTCACCGACCGAATACCTGTTACCTGTTATCAAGATATCGGCTATTAAATTGAGCTATTTTATTATATACGATGGCGGTCCAGAAGGCGAGGGCGTTTGTATCTAGCGTGGAAGTGGGTGGGGATAGAGCCGCCATCTTGGCGTGAAAACGTTTCTGCACTCGGTACGCATCAAGCTGTCGTAGCGTGTGGATTGCGATTTTTCTATTTTGTTCTTTGTGAATTGTAGAATTGTACGCTTCAACGGAAAATTTCGCAAGTCGTGAGGTGCGTCCAGCGATTAGTTTTTACTGGCAAAAAACCTCAAACAAATTGAAATTCATCGGCAACTTTGCGAGGTGTACGGAGATGGAATCGGTTTGCTTGGCATTTCTCCCGCCACCACCTCATTCGGTCGCCCGAATGTCTGTGCCGCAAACGGCTACTAAGCCTCGAAACAGTTTAGCGACCGGTGTCCTAAATAGCTCGTAGAGCTTACCTAACAGCGTGAGCGAACTAAACGCTGTGCTATACACCATCGACTTACGTGTCCCAACCGCTCGCTTGTCATATATTTACTAAAATGGGTAGGCGCACCCCGTCAACTACTAAAAATATATATGACACCCATAAATCAAAATTTACTTCGTCTAGACAGCAATTCGCTGCCACGCCTAGGTCGCTGAATGCCAGCAAGTACCTGTCCATCATATTAAAGCGCTTGTAGCCTTAATCGGCTGGTGGTCAGCCATATATATATATCTAGGTTAGCTTCACACAGCAGTACGGTAGGAATCATTTCCCTTAGGTAAACTACTGATGTCGGTCGAACAAAGCAACCGCATCAAGAAGTCCTACACGGTCCGACAAAGCGGCTCTCGCCACATTGACTCGCCGCTTGTAAGTGGCCAATTTTCCTCTTGGCCTCTAAGTTCAAGGGTGGCCCGGGCTCTGGTCCCCCTCACGAGCAGAGCAGTCAAACATGAGGTGTTCATTTGACTGGACCTCCCCGCAGACGCACATCAGTTGCCAGGCGGAACCGAAACAAATATCGGTTCAAACGAACACGGTTGGTGAGCACCTGGGCACCCGTCGCCCTGATACCATCCCCCCAGATCTCTATAAACTTGTACAGGAATCTTTCCTTAGTCGTGGTGTCCCGTTCCAGCTGCCGTGCGTCCATCGGGAGACTCTGTAGCCTCTTTCGAAGGCGGGAGATGGGCAACTGAACGAAACTTAGATCCGGCTTATTGTAATTGCTGTTCCGTTCCGGTACTGGCCCGGCTCGAAACCGCATCCCAAATACCTCGGCCTCCCGCCCTCTTCTGTTCGCCGTTGGTACCGGCTGTATAATGATCATCATTATTCTCAGATTAAGTTACACTTACTATCGGCGCTAGTAATCGCGTCACAGCTGTGAAAAGATCGTCTCGGTAGTGCGAAGTAATAAATCAATGTGTTTTTTCGGTCGGAAACTGTATGTATTAGTAGGTAGTATGCAGAAATATTATACGGTTATAAAATATACGTTCGTTGTTAACGTATTTTTTGAAGTATGAACATTTTACGGGAAAAACAATTTTCCATAATTATTTTTTATATGATTTTATTAACTGTATTACAAAAAGTTTATTTTTAATATATAGTGCGTTTTAAATTAAGTTTTTTTCAGGTATTTGTAGTTCATAAGCGTTTATAACGTCGGCGATTTTATTTCACTTTGAGCTTTTATGTCTATCGGTTTATTTACTTATTAGATGATGAATTATGATCCGATAGGCCTACACGTCTGACGTCCACACGTTATTACTTCATTGGTGCTCTGGGAATTGATTATGATAAATGGCTGTCAGATGAACGGTTTGTTTAAATTTCTTTATTTATCTTTGTTTTGCTGCTGCTCGTTCGGTCTTAAAATTAATCATCGCCTCCGGTCATAACTTCCATAAATTCTGAAATCAGATAAAAAGAAAATTGTTATTCTTCGTGAGTTATTTTCTTTTGGAACGAAAGGCGTGCACAAAAAAAATTACATAGTCATTGAAAAGTAAAAAATTTGTATGTAAATACTAGTTTAGATTTCGTATTATAAGCGTAATTCTGCGTATGGAATTCCCGTTTAAAAGGTTTTTTTAAAGGATTTAAAAAAAAAATGAAATCCAAAATTTCGAAATTAATTTTAGAAATATTGTTTCCTGCTAAACGTTGAAAAAATATTAATTAAAATATAAATAGAACCAGCGTTATATAAATTTCAATTACAAATTGTGCATATATTTTTTTTTTATAAAAAAAATTTAAAAGCGTATGCTCAATTGTTGGATTCTTTTAGCTTTTGAACCCCAAATTAGAACGCAAATATAAATTATGACCGATTGTTATTTTTAAATTCCAGTAAAAATAGTTATTACGTTTTTAAAAATAAATAATGAAAGTGGTAACGTTCCTCGTTGATTTTTTAACACGGAATTGATTTATTATTTTTTTAAATTTGAAAGAGATGGATTTAGAACAGCATCACACGATAACCAAACGACTGCTTTCAAATTTTCAGGATAAATTCCTGTTATCCCTCAAAATATCAACAAAAGTTAACTCTTATATTACGTCTCTGTCATCATGGCAGCAGAAATATAATGAAATAAAATGCACAGTCGATTGCCAAAAGGTAAAATAATGTCAACGTTATCCCCATGTCAGTATCAAGGTCTCAATTGTTATATTTATAATTTTAGTTTTTAAAATTCAAGTATAATTAATGTTATGTGAAGTAAACAATTATAATTATAACACATCAATGTTCTGAGGATGGATTACTAATCCGAAAGCGCTCGAATATACTATTAAAGATCGCTGGTAAGTGGAAACTATTATATAAATAAATTGTATTAATATTTTTTGTATTTTGACGATCTAAAACTAGATTTTCAATCTACGAGGGTCAGTCAAATATAAACCGGATTTTTGTCTTCGCAGTTCTGTCTGGTCGATAGGGTTGTGTCAAAGCAAGAGGTTCTATCGTCGGTTGCGCAACGTGTTATCGTGAAATTTCTTACGAACGAGGACGATAAACTTTTCGAAATTTTGATGACCGCGTGTGCACATTGAGATGTGATGTCACGTACCCGAGACTACGCCTACGAGACTACGAGTCGATAAGTTTAGTGGAGAACGGGAAGCTGTAAATGGTGAGTCACAATCGGCGTTGATGGATAAGCGTGACGGTGACGATAAGTGTGAGGTCGATCTGTGACCTCGCTAAAGACGGTTGATGAAACCGCTTCTTAAGTGAATACCTATCGGTCATGGAAGTTCCCGTTCTGTCACCGTGAAGCACCTCGGATTCCTCAAAGTTTGTGCGAGCGGAAACTCTGGTTTCGACCAGAAATCAAAAACAAGGTCGTTAGGAAATTTTTTACAGCCTTCTCAATCGATTTCGACGAGAGGAAGTTTTTCGCTTCGAATACTCACTCGTGTTTGATGAGAGATGTCCGAGGATAAATTCCCCCGTGTACAAAACTGCACGTATGGAATTCACGTTTGATAAAAGATAAGTCCATCGATAAATTACCCCGTGTCCAAAATCGCAAGTACGAGCCGTGCTTCATAAAGACAAAAATGCGTCCTTCAGCTGGAAAGCTCGCGACTGAAAAGGCGTATGGCCGGTCGATTTTCCGTACGATCGTCGCACTGTGAATACTGCGTTTTACAGCAAGCTCTTGAACAAAGTGAAAACCGCCTATACGGACAAAAGACGCATTTAGCCGATCAGAGATGCGATTCTCTTTTGTTTGGGCCGTTGAAGGATTGACTGGGAGGAAATGGATTCCAGAACAACTAAGTAGTAAAGTTCTTCGACATCGGTTCGTAACACGTCCTCAAGCTTATTATGTAGATGGGATTAAAGTTTGGGAAAAATTTGTAGAACTTGAGGAAGACCGTGTAGAAAGCAATAAATTTGTTTTGTATATTTATTCTGTACTAATAAATGTTAAAAACAAAAGTCCGGTTTGTAATCGGTTGACCTAAAACAAAACAAAAATAATATCATCCACAGTTTTTTTATTGACACAGTACTTGAGCTTACGAGAAGGATCTTATTATTATTCTTTAATAAATTACTGAACCTTTTAAAAACTTTTTCGCAAATTAAAAAAAAAATAACAATATTAAACGATATCATTTACAAAATTTTTTGTCGATGAGTTTTTAAATAATATTAATAAAAATAGAAATATGAAATTACATTTTCTTCAGTTTTGTTTTCATAAATATGTGTTCAGCGCCGTCTGAATTTCAGACGCCGTCTGTTGTGTTTGTTATATATTTTATTTATTTAATATTATCGATCATTAATATGAACGTAAACCGCTTTTAGTTTCGTAATAATTTGTTTATTTTGGAGCAGTTCCAACCGTGGTTTTCTTTGATCTATCCAGGAAATTCCTTTTCTTTCGTCGAGAGCAGGTTTTATGTAGATCCTCATGCACGGCTTGATGTATTATGTACAGTCAGATTAAAAAGTTTATTATTTTTGATTATTTATGTAACCGATGAGAGTATGTTCAGAAATTATCTTAGAAACTTCGGCTCTCTACACTCGACTCGCATCTGTTTTACGAGTTTTTAAGTTTAGAATGATAGGAGGTATCGTAAAAGATTTTAAACCGAGTTATTTAGGAAGAGAATCGCGCCTTTATAACGTAATAAATCTGTGTAAATGATTTAAATTTAGTTGTAGTTCTTTGTATAAATTAGCTATTTATTGTTTATTTACAGATTTGTGTGGGGATGTAAAAATAATAGTAATTTTTTTCTGCGTACTCACCATCAAAGTCAACAGTTCCTGATCCGTCAGAATCGATTTCAGCGATCATCATATCCAAATCGTCTGATGTAATTTTGTCATCTAATTCTTTTAATATTTCTCTCAACACATCTGTCGTTATGTAACCGTTTCCTAAACAGATCAAAAACAATTTAAGCTTAATTTTAGTACAGTCTAGTAATGCATTTTTTTTCTTAATATAAAAAATATTTTGTATTTTCACGCGTTAAAATTTTAACGATAATTTTAATAAAATGGATTAATCATACGAATTTTCAATATATCGTTCACTAAGGTATAATCCAGAAAATAAAATATACTCAAAGCGAGGAAGTAAAAAGCTAACCGAGAGAGGAAAAAGATCAGTTGAGGAGTATAAAAAAGAGGAAACAATCTCGGTTTGGTTACGTCTTCTGTAATAAATTTGATTTTGACAGGTTTCAAGCGAAGACTTTCCATTTTTCACGGTCGTGTGCATCTTCCCTTTCTTCTGTAGAGCTTCAATCCCGAGGAACTACTTCCCTTTCTAATGAGTTTGTCTTCTTCTTTCCTTCCCCCCCCCCCCCGTATTTTCATAAATGATCCTTCACTGAAGACAATGTCTATGTCAACAAAAATGTTTTTCTTCTTTTATTCATTATACTCTACTCATTTTTAATACTTCCACGTTTCTCACTTTCTCTATCGAAAATGCTTTCTGTTTTCTTCTTCACATCCGTTTTCTTTTTGACCATCCGTAATTCACATCTACATTTATGCGAGATACTATTTACAAAAGAACTGCTGACAGACTAGGATGACGATGTTAAAAGAGGATGATTAAAAAGAAGGTTTATTAATAAAAAGAAGGAACATGTTTACGTTCGAGAAAACTTAATAATATGCTGTTGATATCTGTCAAAAGACAAATCAGGACACAGAAATTTATTACGTTATATGATTTTTAAATTCTGCGTATAAATATTCGAGGTAGGTTCAGAAAATAATCGAACATTTTTAATTACGCGCCAGCAGAGATATTTAGTGACTTGCGGTTGACAGCATATTGTTCCAGATAACCTCCTCTGCAAACCACATGTTCTTGGTTTGTTGATATGCCGGTTTAGTTTTCGTGTTATTGTTATTTTGAGCGCAACGTCTTTTGTAATGTGCGATTTTTCGGGGGCGACGATACAAGGTAAACTTTTGGGTAAAACCGGGGAAACATTTCTCCGAAACGTTTCAACTTTTGAAACAAAGCTTACGGAGGTGATGTTATGGGTCTTACGAAATATTACGAGTGGTTTTCACGATTTAAAAATCGAAGATGACTCTCGTCTAGGAAGGCCTTCGACTTCGACTGACGACACCTAAGTTCGGAAAATCAACGATCTGGTGGGTGCAAACAGCCGATTGACTCTCACAGAACTTGCAGAAAAGGTTAGCATCTCCAATGGATCATCCCATGACATTTTGAAGGAAACGTCGAGTTGCAGCAAAGTTTGTTCCTCTTTTAATGACCGAACATCAGGAAAAAACATCAAGTGGATGTTTGACGGTAACTTCTTGAACAAATCGATGACGATGAAACGCTTATGCGAAGGATCATAACGGGAGATGAAAGCCGGGTTTACGGCTACGACATCGAGACAAAATTTCAGTCGTCACAGTGGATCGACAAAGGATCTCAACGCACCAAGAAAGCACATCAATCTCGATCCGATGTCGGTGTGATGCTTTCTCTTTTTTTGGGATTTTAATGGAATTGTGCGCTTTGAATTACTGCCTCAAGGTGAAACGGTAAACCGTTCGTGCTATCAAGGCAACAGTTACGTGAAAAAATCCGCAGAAAGAGACCAGAATTGTGGCGAGACAACTTCACCACGACAATGCACCCGGAGCAGCTTTGTCAAATCGTCAGTTTTGTGCCAAAAATCAGATGACTGTCCTCCCTCCTTGCGATTTTTCGTATTTCCGAAATTAAAATCGGCGATGAAAGGATACCGCTTTGAGACTGTTGATGTTGAAGTAAATTCGTCACAGACCTTAAAGAAGGCCATTTCAAATGAAGCTATCCAGGACAAATAAATAGAAACACTGCTGTAACGTGTGTGAATAGGGAAGGGGAATACTTTGAAGGAGACAAGGACCTATAATCTGCCAAATTAATAATAAAGATTAAAAAAATTAATTTCGGTTATTTTCTTAACAGACCTCGTAGTGTTTTATCTTTAATTAATTAACTATAACTAACCTTCCTTATCGTACAACCGGAATGCTTCACGTAATTCTTCTTGCATCGCTGCAGCATCTTCTTGTTCATCTTCACCTAGGAATCCTGCGGCCAATGTTACGAATTCTTCAAATTCCAGTTGTCCGGAACCTAGAATTAAATATTAAAAAAAAAAAATGATTTCTTTCTTATTATAAATAATATTTGATGCGATAAAAGCTACGAAAATCTTTTCATTTCATACCCGTTTAAATTTATCTGGAAGGGTCGTGTTTATAAACTAGGAAAATTGTCAGGGCCTTCCTACCGAAAAAAATTATTACTGATTTTTATAAATTTGTTCGACTACTAGACCAGCATTTGTTCGCCTATCGGTCACTTTTTTAATACAATCTATTTCGTTCAGAGATGGTTATTTAAAAAAAATTAAAACATGTAAAAAAAAGAAGGTTTTTTTATTACAATATATTAAAAAAAAACCTTTTTTATTACGAGTATGTTTGAATTCATACGATATTGAAAATAGAGTCACGAGTAAATATTTAAAATGAAAATGGGCAACCGGGATTGTCTTTTGCTAACGGTGTAAAATAGTAGGTAGTAATTATAAAGGTAGTGTCCTAATAACGAATAGTGAAATAATGTAATTTCGAACAGTACTTTTTCTTCGCAGTAGTTTAGAATTTTTATTTCATATATTACTTCGATCTCGTCGCAGTATAACGGTTTGTTTTTGATTTATTCTATACATTTTCTTAATCAAATTAATAATTTGTATATAACGCGGTTTTTTTATCGTTTAATCGTTTAATGATAATAAATTTGCTGTTTCAAATAACGGTTACTTGAAAGAATTAGAAATAACGTGAAAGTGGTCGGTCAGATGCGACCAAATTGCAAGAGGAGATGAGATGAGACCTCATAGAGTAATTATTATCACCTCTATTCTGGTAACTCGTTACGGCATCCCTGACTATGATA
The DNA here is from genome assembly GCF_047948215.1 of Lycorma delicatula. Lineage (NCBI taxonomy): Eukaryota > Metazoa > Arthropoda > Insecta > Hemiptera > Fulgoridae > Lycorma > Lycorma delicatula. Next base: position 79,439,271 of record NC_134465.1, read on the forward strand.
TTTTTCTTTACCTATAATATAAACGTACATGTATATGTGTATGTACGATTATAAATAAAACATAGATAAGTAACCGTGATATGTTTACTTATTACGTACGCTTATGTATATAATACACAGTTTTTACGTACGTAAATAAAACCGACGAATGTTATCGTGCAACTTGTAACGATGACCTTCTAATCAAAAAGATTGAAAACCCCGCAATTCACGATAGAAAAGCCGCCTGAATTACTTTGAACTATCGGGGTGTACCCTTATTTGCCGAGTTATCTATAGGCGGGTACTGTTGTCTAAGCAACGTCTGTCCAGAGGTGGAGAGCGTTGTGTCGTACGCGTAACGCGAGCTACCTATTAGTTTTCATAACATTTAATGTACCGCCCGTATACGCTTGCCGTTGTTACGGTAAGAACGTAAATGAATATGAACTTATAGCGTAAACGAAAAAAACATTCTCGTGTCGCGACTCAAACATTTTTTATAGGTTCAAAAAAAAAAAAAAATGCTCTCAATGGCTCTCTCTCCGCCGTTTTGCACTGCCTTTTATTTGTTAACCTCCGGATCCACCGTTAGGCATTCTTCAGAGGATGAGATGAATGATTTGTGGCGCGTCTGAAAACGCCGTGCCTGACCGGGATTCGAACTCGGGATTAAAACGTTATCGATAAAGTAATATTAATTACGATTAATTGTCAAGCCGATAATAGCGGGGTAAATCAGTATCAAGATGTTTTGATTTCGGCAATATCAAACCTTGGAAATCTAAACGGTTCCTGGATTTTACACGCTATTTTAATCGATTTAAGATTCAAACACATCGACAAACGTATAATGCAAGCTATTTTGTTTTGTATATGTGTTTTTCCATATTTATATTCATATTATACGAATTAAAAATATATTTTTATATTTTTCTTTTAATGAATTAATTTTTTTTTTAACAAATTCTTAAATTTTGTACAGTCAAGAAAATAGCTTTGAAGAGTTTTAGTTATTCATATACTCTAAATATAGTGACAAATAAAAGAACTTTTTCTTTAATTATTACAATGTTATGTTCTTTTTCTAGTTCTTTTTCTTCACATTTTGCGAATAAAAAATTTTTCTCAATATATTCTTTTGTTAGTTTTTTTTCACATACTTGTAAAAAAGAAGGTTTAGTAAAAATAATAATAATAATAATAATAATAAAAAGAAGATGCTTGTACACGGAGTAGCAAGAATTTGTGGAGTGTTACTGTGACGTTAATTGGGGTTGCCAGCTTCACTGTTCTCTTGTTTTCTCCCTGTCATTTTTTTTAGCTGCTAGCTATTACGTGTGCTACATATTCCTTTATTTTTACTTTTTACTTGTTTTTCTTTTTCTTTTATTTTTGTTTGTTTATTTTCTACTTCTCTTAGTTTTTTCTAATTATTTTGAATATAATGAGTTTTTCACTCTCTGGTGATGATAAGAGGTTTATACTTGTAGCTTAATCCTAGTTTACAATCTACTGTTTTAAATTTTATATGCGACTATAGTCTTTGTTTATTTTTATTTTATAATTTACCGTATTTATTGTTGTACGATATAAGTGTGTTAATGATAAAATTGTATCGTATATAATTATAGACATTTCTAAAGATACTTTGTTCGAAAGCTCTTAAATTAATTTTAATTTTTAAGCTCTAATAGTATGTAAATCGCCCGCGTGCACGCACACAATCGCATTATATATATATACTATAACTTGATCCAGGTGTATATTTTCACACTATTTTTTCCCAACGGTGTACTGTTATACTAGATCGACTATAATATTTCTTTGTTGATGAATTCGGAGCTTTTACTAAACATTAAGTCATCAATTTATTAATTAATTCACTTTTAGTATGTCGAAAATAAAAACCCAGTGCTAAAAAAAACAGAAATATTATATATATATATATATATATATATATATATATATATATATATATATATATATATATATATATATATATATATATATAGAGAGAGAGAGAGAGAGAGAGAGAGAGAGTGAGCGGGAAAAAAATAATGTTTTTAGTGAAACATTCTTGTAATACCAGTTCAAGTTCGTTTTTTTGTCGTGTTAATTATGCAGTCAGTAAGAAAGCGATTTTCAGTACTCAAATTGTTACCCTTACATTTTACTGTAATTCTATTTTAATGCGGTTTTGTGGTCGCGTGCGAGTCGAGTTTGTTTTACTTTCTTTATACGACTGTTTTAAATGTACACTAAAAGAAACTGTTGTCGAGTCTAGTCGGCGTTTTGCCAAAACTCACGTGAATCTTTTAGTAAAAGTTAGTCCGAGCAAACATCTCTTTTTTATATATCTGTTGCTAATACTTAAGCAAAGCTTTTTAAATATTCAGTTGAGTCTGTTTGGTGCGACTAATTTAATTTATTTTAATCGTAAATTCAATAAAAGTTATCATCTTTATTTAATTTATTAAATGTAGAACGCTAATTTACAACAGTACACATTTATTGTTTCGATTAACCGTTCATAACTATCGGTAAAAAACTGAAGCTTCCCTAATTAGAATTTTAAAAAAATAATCGCCATAAAAATATTATATATTTTTAATTTGTAAGGTCCATCATTAAGAGTAACGTTGCCGGTGGTAATTCTATTACAAATTGAGTAATATTTAAAATTTTAAATTGTTAATTTTATTTAATTTATTGCAGAACGCGAAAAAGTATAGACATCCCATTTTAGAAACACTCTATAGAGCAATGATTCTTTTTATTTTAGTCGCGATTTATTTATTTAATATTTGTCCAAGGGTTTGGGAAATACGGCTCTTAGGATTCGATATTAACTAACATCTTTTGATGCTATTTGGTCTTATTCGAACCCTCCCTATTTTATCGTTTATAGACCGGATGGCACATTCTTATTATTAATGTCTTTTTAAGTATTTGGATAATTTCATATTCAGAGGTAGAGGAGATAGTAAGCCTAATGGTTTTTTTTTTTCAGTAATGATCTGAACGCGTAATCTAATTGAACTTAAATATAGGAAGATTTTTTGTGTGAAACCTTCGGTGTTAGAGGAAGGCGCGGGGATCGCGCTTACGCGAATAGTTTAATTTGATAGTTGAGGGTTGTAAGTTACGGTAGATGGTCGTAGTTGGCCGTACGAATGCGATGTGTAAATACACAAAATATCTGCCGAGACACTTATATCGGTGGCATCCTGACAAGACTAAACCGATGACGGTATTATGTTAACAAGTTTAGAGAGTCTAAAAGACGGCCTACAGTAAAGCCCATCAAAGCTAGGAACCGCGGGGAGGTGTGGCGACCGGGATCGTCACATGGCGAGTGTCTTCCCCTAGGAAGGGTGTCGGGGTAAATGCGGTTCGTTGATGCCGTTTAAGTCGGGTTACAATCGGTCATATAGATGGCGAGATACTATCACGCGGGTCCCGTATTTAAAAATTTTACTCGGTTTACCTCTTTTCTTCTTGCCTACTTTCAGTTTTTAGTTTTCCTCCTAAGCGGTAGCCTATTTAGGGCCAAGCTTTCGGTAGCCATTGTCGCTTAATTCTGGCTGCTTTAGCGGAGCCGCTTTTGCTGTAACAGAGAGTTACTCTTGCTATTTGACGGAGTTTTTTAAACCGATGAGAAATCGTAAAAGTTCGGGGAAGAATATTAAAACTTATATTAGCTACTTGATTTATCTCCTTAGATATGTACCATCTCAAATTTTTTCAAAAACAATGTGGAATTATTTGTGAAAGAATTTCTACCGATTAAATTTGTACCCGTTCTTGTTTTTTCGTGTAGTTTTTATATTTGTTAATCGCTCTTGAAACTCTTTTTTAAATAAAATGTTACAAATTGCAACGTTTGAAAGCGATTTAGAAATCGATAGTTTATGAAACTAGATCCCCGTTTCGATTGTTTGACGATAGTCTTTGTAGATAGATACCGGAGAAAAAGTAATTATAAATACAAAAAAAAGAAACTCAAAGTAATAATAGCCGCGAATAAATAAACCGATACTTAAAAAAATGTATGTATAAAACATAAATAAATAAAAAGAAGTGTTAAATAAAATTTTTACACGATGTCGGTTTGGATAAATCAAGATTACATAGTAAAAGGTTAGCTTATAATAAAATTTTAACTTCCGCTCGAATCGGTCTCTGTGGTCTAATCCACGCCTTGTATAAAAGGGTGTACATTAAATAGCAGTATATCCTAAGGAAGCCTTATGATAAATGGATTTTTATATCTCGTTAAGATTTTGCGGTTACGTTTTTGGAATATCGTCTCGATAAACGTTCGGCATCGGCCCTTAATATTTGTATTTTTATATTTTAATGATTATTACTTTCCCGTCTAGTCTGCGCTATAACTGATGTATAGCTCTAGACAGGAAAGTATTGTAATCGGTCCAGCGTGGACATATGCGATTTTCTCCGGATCTTGACGTTTTTATACCTAACGAACCGAAAGAACCGGATGGAAATTTTCCGGATGTTAATGTACGCGTGTGTGTGTGTGTGTTCGGGTCGGCCTCTAAATCGACTTATATATGCAGAACCGCTGGACCGATTTTGATCAGGTTAGTTCCTTTTATGGGGCATTGATGACGTTAAATTTTTAACGTAAAATGTCAAGGAGGTAAAGGAGCAAAGTCACCCTCGGTGTGTCGAGATTTCGCCTAATTAAGGACATATTTTTCTTAGGCGCATTTATTAACGATTAAAAATTAACAATATTTAAAAACAAAATTTTGCAAAACGGGACGGGAAAGTCCTACTATTGTGTTGTTACTTTCTTTTTTATTAAATTAAATTTACTTCCGTAGTTTTATTATTTCGTAGTAATGTAATCTAACGATTGTGCTACAATTAAAATTAACTAACTATTTGATTTCTGTTTTACTCGTGGTAATATTAGTATTGATTTCTGGTGGAGATAATTAAAAAGGGACAAACATATTCTAAAAACAGCGGCTTCCTCGTGGCCTGCAGTCAGATAAAAAAGTACATAACTTATCGGTTCTTCAGTTATTATATGTATCGATTAGTTTTTAGTCGTGTTGTTTTATTTATTATTTTTATTTCTGTTTTTTTTTTTTTTTTTTTTTTTAATAACTTAACTATAATATGTTACATTTCAAGATGCGCTTTATTTGTTTAAAGTAAAATTCTCTTTGATATTGTATACATAGTTATTTTTTTAATAAATCCTTCTTTAGTAAAAGTACATACGTAAAGTGTTGTTGAAAAATTTATCGTTTAGTTGTTTAGAAGATTGATAAACTTTTAATCGTCTAGATTATAAAAATATTCATCGATAAACTAAAATACCGAATATAGTTTAATATCAGGTTGTCATTACATTATATATGTATTTTATTCATAGAAATCTATAACACATCTTTCTATATGCTGTATTCCTAGAATTAAAATAGTATATGTATATGCGATGTATGAGGATGATTTAATCGTATTTATAATTTAGCTATGAGTTAATGTTCTTTACACATACACACATTTTCAGAGAAAATGAATCCATTCGTGTGTGTATATATACTATGCAGATTCTATTTAATCTTATTGAACTGATAAACGGTATACATTAAATTAAGGTGACTTTCTAACGGTTGTTATTGTTTTTCTCCGTTCTTTATAGTTTTCACATAACCGCATTCAGAACGTTTCCATTTTATTTTGAATTTTCGACGTACATTTTGTTTTTGGGTGTTGCAGATCGTTAAGATGCAAAATTATCGGATGTAGATATCCATCTGATTGTTAAATATTCAAACAAGTATTTCTTTAAGGGCAGCGCTTATTCTGATTTTACATAATTTTAACTATTTGCTAATTCTCAGTTCTAATAGAGGTGCCTGTGTATCTTCCTTCTTTTTTTGTTGAATGAGCACTCCTTTCTTTAGTTTTTCAACCGGATTTATTATTTTTTTATTTATAAAAATTTATTATAAAAAATAAATTCATTTGAGAGAGTTTATGTTTTATCCTCCCTAAAAAATAAGAAATTCTACCGTTCTTTGTGGATGAATTCCAAAAATCTAGTATAAGTAATTAGCGGTGTACGCGACTAACCGCATTCTCAAATTTTTCACCCGATATCTTTAATAGAATCTGACAACTTTTGCACCGGAATTTAAAAAAAAAGTTCAAATTTTAAAGAAAAAGCTATAAAGATGTTAGACAATAATTAAACTAATGTACCGCTTATTTATTACAGTTATTATTTTTTTTAAATTAATTTTTGCGTTGTATAAATACGCACATTTATCTTCTCGTACGAGTACTAAAATTTTATTTTTCTTTAACTTCGGGTTTATTAAGTTTTTCTAGTTTGGAGAAAACCTTTTCTGCTATGTAAATCTAAATTGCATCCGACTCCTTTGCGGCTGCTATGAAACGGTTACAAAGAGTGAGGTTTACGTCGTGGTGTAATTCTCAAACTTTCCTCTACGTCATTGAAGAAAAAGGCTACGTCATAAATTCCGAAACGTAATAAAATAATGTTATTTATAGTACAAATGTTCCTTTCAGCGATCAGCGTCCAGGTAAATTAGTTTATAGAATTATTAGGATGTTGACTAGTAGTTTTCAAATAATTTAGAATCGGATAATTATAAAATATTTTCTGTGATCGTACATTTTCATCATTTTGTTGCAATGTGTATGTGTGTGTGTGTGTGTGTGTGTGTGTGTATATATATATATATATAATACTAGCACACCTGGCAATGCTTTGCTGTTGCTAGATTTAGTGTATATATATATATATATATATATATATATATATGTATATTTATAGGTTAAATGAACGGAATTGAAAGTTTGATAAAATATTAACAAAATGAACATTACGGAACTTCACAAAATTTAACGTTTACCTTTTTCCGTTTTCTCATTGCCCTCTCCTTTTCCCCTTCACCTTGTCCCCCTTTTTATATATTCCCTTTTTCCTCTTCCTCCCGCTTTCCCTTTCCTTCCTTCTTTCTCTTTCCCTTATTTTTGTTTTCGCCTTTCGCTTTCATGTTTTCTTTTTCCTCCTTTTCCCTTTCTATTTCCTTCTCCCCGTTTTCCCTTTTTTCTTTTTTCCATTTTCCCTTTCTTCTCTTTTACCTTTTTCGATTTTTCCCCTCTCTCTTTTTACCCGCGCGCTTAATCGGACCGGTAGTTTTTTAGTTTATAGCGGACACACATATCGGAAACATTGAAATGTAATCGCAAAATATTTAGTATAACGTGTTTTGCATGCATTTACGTCCAACAGATAGCGCTGTTTTTTAAAGAAACAGATTTTTACCCGTCACAGGTGTGACATCTTAGGTACATGAACAGTAAGTATATAAAAACCCGCCGTATTCGAATGCGACGTTGTGTAAAATTTTCAAAGCGATCGGTGAAGAACTTTCGGAGATTTAAGATTTTTAACAAACGAACATTTACATTTTTTTTTATGTACGTTATAATAAATAATATTGTTTGTTCGAAAAAATGTTACGTCGATATCACTGCAACGAAGAAATCTCTATTACGTATCGTTGTTACGATCTGAAAATCGATATTATTTTTAATTTTTTCGATTTGAATCGCCATCGCTTTTTATTTTCCCGTCTAGATAGCGCTGTAGCAGAGCTATAGCTCTAGCAGGGAAAGTATTGTAATCGGTCTGATTTAGATATATGCGGTTTGCACCGGATCTTGAAGTTTTGACAAATAAGGAACCCAAAAAACCGGATGGAAATTTTCTTAATGTTAATGTTCAGCGTCGGCCTCTGAACTACCTTACGTCTCCAAAACTACTGGACCGATTTTGACCGAATCTGGTCAGATTAAATCTGTATATAAGGCATTGATGCCATTAAATTGACAATTTAAAAGGTCAACAGTGTGAGGCTGTAGAGCAAGGACACCCTCTGTATCACCAGATTTCGCCTAATTAAGGCCATATTTTTTTTTAAGGCGCATTTACTAACGATTGAGAAATAACAATATTTGCGAAATCGCACCCCCACTCCATAAAATGCTGCAGACTGCTGCTATGTTGCGACATCACAGGTGAGCGGTAGAATTAAATAAATGAATTAAATTTAAAGTTTAAAAAGGTTACTCTGTCTGACCGGACCTCTAACTCGGTACTTGGTGCGTTAAGCCTCGCGGTTACACCAGTCTGCTGACTGTATAAGCGAAATTTCTTCTATGTAAGTCGTTAAATTGTATCGCTTTAGTTAGTGCCGACCGTCGCCGCTACCACCGCCAAACCCGCGCGATTTAAATACGGTATATGCGTGCGCTTTAGCCTGAGAGAGAGACAGAGAGAGAGCGAGAGAGTGTGTGTGTGTTGTGTGTGTAAGACGTGCATCAGATACTGCTGTGTTGTCAGCTTTTTTTGTAGATTTAATTATATACCCGTATTTTCAAAAAATAAGTAGTCAAATCCCCTTGCATAAGTTAATAACTTTTTGTAGTAGGAACGACGTTATTTGCGTACTATATCATTAAGGTCTATTTGATACACCAGTAGTCGGGCAAATATGTTTGGACTGTTTATTTTTTATATTTATTTTATTATAGTAACCGGAACGTTTGGTATATAATTATAATTTAAAAATTAAATCGATTTTTTGAATAATTAATTCGCTTGTCTCCGAAAATTAAATATTCATCTCTGAAAGTTGTGTCTTTTGTATTATTTTTTTAAAAAGTTTATTTTTTGTACAAAAGAATTTAAAAATTGTTTTAGCTATAAGAGAAATAATAATTTTAGGATTATTGGACGTGATCTTTAAATATATATATATATATATATATATATATATGTATGTATATTCCAAATAAAGATAGAAATTAATTTTGGTTTTCATTTTTAAGCAGGAGTTCTCTTTTTAATTTTATTTTATCACTTACCATCGGCGTCAACTTCTTCGATAATTTCTTTTAGTTGTTTATCAGATACTTCATGTCCTAACATCTGTAGAATTGTACCCACAGTGTTGGCCTCAATGTAACCTTTGTTCTGTGCGAAGGCATCAAACGCCCTTTTTAAAACTGGAAAAAAACAATTCAAAATTTTAGTAAAATGTGTATATTTTACGAAGTGAATTAGCAAAATAAATGTTTTATTAGAAAATATTAATGAATTAAAAAAACATGCTTTTTATTATTATATATATATATATATATATATATATATACATGTAAACACACACACACACACACACACAAATAGTGTTTTTATTTAAAACTAGTTTAGACTTATTTTAGTGGTAAATAGATTTAAAAATATAAAGTAGCTTTAAAAATGACGCGATAAGTTGAATAACTTTGATGCGGCTGAAATTTAATGCGCACTAGAATGTAAGGGAAAAACAAGCTATCCCGCAAAGCGATAGGTGCTCCATCTTGTATTTTACTTCCCTACCGCTAACATGCCAAACCTCGTTGACCACACCTCTCATTCTCCGTTAGTCGCCTTTGTTATGGAGTCGAGTACGCTTAATAGTCCAGGCAGTATCTGTTTTGGGTCGGCCTTTTTCTATGTGATCGCTGATTTTTGCATTAATGCGTCTGGAATATCATCAGAAATGATTATTTCGTTATGCGCAGGTTGAAAAAGGTGTGCTTAAATTATTATTATTATTATTATTAAACAAAATGTAAAAAAAATCGCAAAAATGTCCATTTTTTCCTCCTATTTCACCAGATAACTCGATAATTGTTCATTTTTGAGAAAATATCTACAGAAAAAAGTTTTTTTATTAAATTTTAGATTCAATATCGTAGGTTACAAATCTAAAAATACGTCATTATCGATTCAAAAATAGCAATAACCGTCAAAAATGAAAAAAGCAAGATTTTTTTGGGAATCTCTTTCGCGTTCTTATACGCAGCACCTTTAGGGTTTTCTTCAAATATCTTTTTTATATGATAAAGCAACACGCAAATTTCAACAAAATCGGTGCGACAGATTTTGCAGATTAATTTTGCAATCCGGATTTAAAAAAACGTGGATTTTACCGTATTGTGTGAGTCTGAAATACGGTTTCTAGATACTTAAAAATTTAATCGTATATAAAAGAGCACTCGCTTTCAAATGCATTTTGAAAAATGTAAATCGGTTAATAAGGAGAGCCTAGGAAACTTTTCAAACGTACTTGCAATTTTAATAAAATTTCAATTTTAACAAGCAAAATTGTTTTTTTTTTTCTGCAACTGATATCTTCAAATATACTGGCAGACGCGAATTATTGCTAAATATGGGTCTATTAATTTATCGAGATAATACATTATTCTAAAATTTGCAGAATGGCGATCGATTTTGATCGGTTTTATCTCCAGAGATAATTAACGAATCGCAACTTTTTTTTTTTTGATTAGAAAGGAAGAGTCTTTCCGAGTGCTTTTAAGCTGTGCTTTTTAAAATTAAATCGTATAAAAATTCGTGAAGATATTCCATTTGTTTAAAAGCAAAGAAATTGCAAAATATATTTGAAAAATTCCTTAGGCTCTCCTAATTAACAGATTTCAATTTTTCAAATGCGTTTGAAAGTTTGAGTGCTTTCTTATATGCGATTAAATTTTCAGGTATCTAGAGACTTTATTTCAGGTTATATACGGTTTGGAAAAATCGCATTTTTTTTTCTTAAATATGGATTACAAAATTCTTGTGCAAAAGCTGTCCGGCTGATTTTGGTGAAATTTGCGTGTTGCTTTGTCGGATCAAAAAGCTCTTTGAAGCAAAATCTGAAGGTTCTGTGCACAATATAAGAACTCGAAAAAAATTTCCAATATCGTTTTTTTTTTCTTTTTTTTGTAGTTATTGCTATTTCTGCATCGATAATAAGATATTTTTCGATTTGAAACCGATACTGTGTATGAAATTTAGTAACTAATCGATTTAATAAAATTATTAAATTTAACAATTCGATTTATATAAAATTCAACTTAACGTAAACGCTTACGTAACGTAATTAATAACTATTAATTACGTAAATTTGAGACCTTTTGTAGGTTTTCTGTGGCGCATTATAATTTAAAATATTTGAACATCACGTTAAATAAAATTATTCGTACGGTTTCTTTTAGATGTTTGCTGTGTTTTTAGTAAATGACAGTACTTTGCTTAATACTTACGGGCGATTTGATCCTTGTCAAGATCCTCCTGTAAGAAAAAAAAGTATTATTTATAAATAAAATTATAAAAATATTGCTTATTCTCTAATGTAATATCTAAAAATATTTACTATTAAGGCAATAAATTAATCGATCGTTAAAGTAACGTAAAGCGCGATGATGAAGCGACTATTATTTTAAGCGGAAATTCTGGTCCGTGGAAAACGACTAAATTTATGAGAGATAATTGCATCTTCTTTTACTTTCCCGGCTAATATAACTAGAATACATATATTAAAGGAAAAAGTACGGTCATCGTGTCAAAAATGGGGTATCGGGTTATTTTTTAAATCTTTACGTTTCAGGATCCGACCGGTTCATCTAGACCGAAAAATAACATAAGTGAAATATTGCAGTGTGAACGAGACTCCCCGAAACTGAATCGTTTTTTAACCTTATCCCGACGGCAAGTTTACGGGCCGTTGTTTTTGTGTCTGTAATGAAGTATCTTGATGTGCTACAAATAGCTCTTTTGTCGACCGCAATACAAACCGCAGAACTTTATTTGGCACAAGATGTTGCGTCTCGTCGCCGGCGTAATCCTGTACGCGATCGGTTGAATGCGACTCTCCCGGACCGCCGGATGGGATCGGCCGAGGACCGGTTGACAGGGCTTGTTTGCCGTCGCATACTGACCCGATCTGACCCCGTGCGATTTTTTATTCGGGGTTTATAAAGAATCGAGTGTTTGTGCCATCGGTTCCGGCTGACCTACCCGACTTGAGATACAGGATTGAAAAAGCTGTCGCATCGATTACTCCGGACTTACCTATCGAAGTACGGGATAAATTCTCCGATCGGCTGGATGCGCCCGTGTGACGAACGGTAGTCGCATTGAACGCTTATAGGAAAAACCGTTTGTGTTCCTCTTTCATTTTACGTATATTTAATCAACCTACGTAAAACTTGAGAAATATTACTAAGCTTTAAAACCCCCGTATTAATTTTTAAACAAACAAACAAATTGCTACTTAAAATACCTTTTCTTCCGTATAATTTCCTCTCTTAAAAACGTATCGTGTATCTCTTTTTTATTACTGGTTTTTTTTTAATGAAGGGTAAGGGAATATGTCGCTTAAAAATGTTTTTTAATGATCGGTGTGGCGAAGAAAAAGTACTGTAACGAATACATTTCAGTACCGATTGCAAGCCGGTATTGTGCAATATTGCTCATACGACATGCACCCGGATAATTATTCGTATTTCTAAATTTTTGTTATTTACAGAAAAAAAGGAAAAGTACCTCAATTATACAAGTTAACAGTTAGTTAATCGATGGGAATCTAGTTTAAGGATCTAGCTTAAAGATTTTAAAACTCATATCGTTTTGCCGAAATAAATCTTCAGAAAAAATCAAAGAAAAAACCATATATCAGTAAACGCACAAAAATTTAAGGTTTTATTTTTATTATTGCTTTTTTATTATTTATCGACCTTAATTTTATCGTTATCATGTATAAATATGAACCCGGAGCAGACTTGTTAACTAGAAAAAATTAACGAATTTATTACTACAGGTTTTTCTTTCTTCTAAAAAATAACGTATTCTCTTTTTTTATTTCGGTCTATTCGCTTCTATTAGAAATGTAAAACTGTTTACTTTTAATTAGTAAAACCGCAAGCTGAAGACATTTTTATTATTATTTGTTTATTACATAAAAAAAAACAACAACGTTATCTTCTTAATATTAATTACCGAATGTTTTGATGAAAATTTTTTTTCTAAACTTTTTTCTCATATTTAATTGAATGTAAGCTATTGAAAATTAGGGTAGCTTTTACCTAAGGTTTTATTTTATTCACGAAAAATAAAAAATGAAAATGAACTCGGTATGAGATTTTTTTTATTATTATTTTTTTTAATTAATTTTGTATCGGTTGAAAAGGGAACTGTTTACTTTTTTAGAATTAATTTTGGATTTTTCTTTCGCATTTACGTTTGTTTCATAAATTTTAATTAATATTGCTCGTTTATTAAAGTAATCTCAGTCTTATTTAAGTGAGATTACTTGTTCTTTTAAATTTTCTTTACGTTAACGAAAAGAATATAGAATACAAAATATCATACTGTATTAGTTTAATTATAAAAATATAATTTTACGAAGTAACAGAGAATACCGTTTTTCTCTTATATATATATTTTTTAAACGTCATAAACATGCTCGTTAGAATTATTATTTTAATGAAGTGTTAGGTATTTTCTCGTTAAAAAAAAGTTAAATATTTTTTCCTTTTTCTTCCTTTACTGCTTCTTATTTAAGATTAATTTCTTTATTTTAAAATCCTTTTCTGTTTTATTTGTACAGATTGGTTTAATCGTTATTTATTTCTGCCTTCAATGCGTCACACAACGGAGGTTTTTTTTTGCCCGAAAGTATATATATTTAACGACTTTTTCTCGTGAACCGAATCCGATATTAATTAAAATAATTCGTCTCGGTCAAGCGTTTGACACCGGGCGTACGAGAAGATACGACTATGAAATAAATAAATAACATGGCGGACCCGTTTTTTCCAAGACGAAAAATCAATAAGCCTTTTGAAATTCAAAATATAGACGGGCGTCAAAAAAATTATTTAAGAAATAGCGGTCCGAGGAAAGGAAAAAAAACGCGTAAGGAAAGACGAAAGAGTACCGGTAGATAAGAAAACAACAAAGGAGAAGGAAATAAAATTGTACGTGGTCCTTAGGCAGTCATAATAACGAAAGAGGAAGTGATTAAGTTTGCAAATAATTATCCTTGAAAATTACTGAAAAATTGGATTATTAAAGTATCTGTTTTTTGAAACGGCATTTAATAATATTTTTCATTTAGAAGTAATAAATATCGCTATTTGGTACGATAAGAAAAATAGTTGAAGCAAGATTTGAGAGCGGTATAAGCCGCTTTCTACCGGTAAATTCTTAAGAGTAACAATCTTATCGTACAGGTTTACACGGTACTTCTTCATTTTACGCCCCCTACTTTTTTGTATTTTTACTTCCTTGTACGAAGTAAAGGACGTATTGTGATCGCAAAAAATTTCAGTTTATAGATTTCAACGGAAATATCCATATTCACTAGTTTCGGCATGACGTCTACTTTCGTACGTAGGTATCTCGCACGACTCAAAAACGATTAGACGTAGGATGTTGAAATTTTGGATTTAGGACTGTTGTAACATCTAGTTGTGCACCTCCCTTTGTGATTGCAATCGACTGAACTAAAAGTTTCCAAAAAAGCCTTTTTCTTAACTGCAGTATTAAACCCCGATTGAGGGCTTTTTAACGATATATCATAACCGGTACTTATTTTCTTCGTTCCAGAGTTACAGCCAAATGAAAGTTTAACTAATGAAATATTTGGATGATTTAAGGGAAAGGCACACGGTTTGAATCAGACTTCATCTCCTTTTTTAGTTTTTTAACTTTTTTTTAAAACCTCTGATTGTAAAAACGTTTTACAATTAATAATAATTCAATATAACAATAAAAAAAATATATATATGAAAAATATCAAAAGTTATTGATGAAATAAAATTTTATATACTTTTAAAAATGTGTAATTTAATAGGCGTACAAGGAAGTCATTTGGTGTTCACATCAGATTTTTTCACATAAAAATTTTACTTAATATTACATATTTTGTAATAATAAATGAATAAAACGTTACAGAAATACTGCAGTAACCCTATAACTCGATAAAAATACTCAATAATAACTTAGAGAAAACAGAAAACGTGCTGTTTTATACCGGTCATTTTAAACATTCTCCATATTAACGTACTTTACATATTAAAAATATAATCATTATTGCTAATAATTATAAATATAATCTAACCAAACTTAACGTACGCTTGCTTCGCTCGCTAACCTTGACTAATTAACGGTAATGTTTTGATCGTTTAAATAATAAATTCAGTAATTATTGCAATTATTTAATATTTAAATAGTCAAAACATTACTGTTAATTATTCAACGTTAGCGATCAAAGCGAGCGTAGGTTGAGTTCGGTTAGATTATAATTTATGTGCAAATACCTCCAAATACCCCCTGATTTGGAAGGATTCTGCGTCTACTGCCCTTTCTCTTTGAAAACGAGGTTATGTCTAATTCTACCGACATTCGTGGAACACATTTTTAATAAATGATCAACACACACACACCTCAGGTACATTTTCCAATCCGTTATCGCTTCAGTTAACATTAACCTACGTTCGCTTCTTTCGCAAACCTTGACTAATACGTTAATATGTCTAAAATTACCGGTATAAAACACCATTTTATTTTATTTTCTCTAATGTTTTATTCATCAATTATTTTAAAATAAATTATATTAGTATTTCTTACGTGAAAAAATTCGAAAAAAGTGGGGTGCGTAGAACGAAAAAGTACCTCTTTACTTTGAATTATGAAGTGTAAAATGCTTTGCCATCGCCTTTTTCGCCGGTGTAAGTATGTTGTACCGAATTTAAATTTAAGCAAAATTCGCGTGTTTTTCGGCCTGGCAAATAGTACCTTTTCTTTCATCTCGCAACAGCAATCGATTGTACAGTGGATATCATTACTTTCAAAGAAAGAAATTTTAGTTCTTCTTTTTATTTACCTCGCGTACGGTACATGAACAACAGGGTTAGCGTGCATTACTGTATTCGATTAACGTTAAATAAGTTATTGAGAATTATAATGGACGTTAATTAACTCGAAGTCGTAGCGTTAAGGTATTTAAAAAAACATGATATACATTTGAAATTAATCGGTTTTTATTAAGCGCTTAATCTTTTTGTATCTTTAATAAATACCCTCTATAAAGAGTTGTGAATTTTATTTTTTTTAAAATTATAAATCGATAAAAAGATTTAAATTATTTTTCTATTACGCATCGACTCTAAATCATTAAAATTTAAAAAAACAAATTTTAACTTTAAAAAATATTAGAGTTCGTAAGATGCCCCTTCGTAAATCCGGCCGCAAAGGAGCAGTAAAAATTAAACAGACTGCCCGTCGTGTTTTACTGCATACATTTTTATCTATTAATGTTTTAGTCGACTATTTAATCTCGTTGTATGAAAAAATTTCTAAAGGGAATTTCAAAAAAATACTATCTAAGTGTAGAAAATTTATCAAAATCGGATGAACTGTTCTCACGATATTTCCGGGTCAATAGAAAATTTTCTTGCGCTATAATTTTATTAAGCGATTAAACATGTGATTTTTTCGTAGGAAATTCTGCTTGATTAATGAAATATAACTCTAAAGTTACGTCTATAAATTATTTCTAACATGCATTTTACCGTTTATTAATACTTTTCCCAGGCGTAGAAAGCGTATGTCTGTTCTTCTGTTTGTCCGATTACGCATGTACAAATATATAATGTAAAAAAAAATGTAAAAAATGAAATAATTTGATCGGTTTAAGTGTCTTCTCCGTTCCTCGGATGTAGTACGTAATTTCAGAATACCTTTAGTATCCTGTTTCATTTTGTGTATTCTAACCTTTATATCTTCTTTACTGTTTTTACTTTTATCCTCGCTTAATGATGACGTTAATAACGAACGATACGATCACCGCACGTTAACTAGTGAATAGAACGGAGTTTGTAGCGCTCGTGTGCATTTTTATGAGCTTGGCGTCTTAATAAGCAGATGCATATTTGGCTAGCCGAAGAAGGCAACGGGAATCCGCTTATTCTCCGCTTTAATTGATAATAGGCTGGCGTGAATTACTTCTGACAAAAAAAGTTTTCTTTGTATGACTTGTAACTCTTTCGGTCGAGTATAACAGTTACGGTTTTGGTATTTAATGTTCGTACATTAAAATACACGCCTTAAACAAGTATGCGCACAATTCATCTATAACTAGCCGATATTCTTGTAAAAGTGATCGATATTTTAATTTTTATTTAAAATTAGTCAGAATATCGTAACCAGACCGTCGGATATCTTTTACTTACCCGTCTACATAACCCTATACCACAGCTGTAGCTCTAGAAGGGAAAGTAGTCGGTACGATTTGGGAATACGCGGTTTGCACGAGATCTTTACGTTTTGACACCAAAGCGACTCTAAATACCAAAAATCGGATCGAAATTTTCCGGATGTTAATGTCTCGGTATATTCGTGTGTGTGTGTTCGGTGACGCAATCTAAATCACCTTACATCTCCAGAACTACTGCACCGAGTTTGACCAAACTTGGTCATATTACATCTGTATATTGGCATTTTCCCTTTAAATTTTCAACTGTAGAGTAGGGTCAACCTCAGTACGTGGAGATTTCGCCCGATTAACATCATATTTTTCTTAGGCACACTTGTTAACGATTAAAAAAATAATATTAGCAAAAAAGGTTTTTGAAAACTCGCACCCCCACCAGAAAAAAAATGCTGTTGTAGTGACGGCTATGTTGTGACGTCACAGGTGAGCGGTAGAATTAAATATACGAATAATATTTATCTTGAACTCGGTCGCCCGGTCGTTAAGCCTCGCGGCTACACCACCTGCCGACCGTACAAGCTAAATTTTTTCTACGTAAGATTATTTAGGGCCGACCGTTATCGCCATTACAGTCACACCCGCGCGAATTAAATACGATATGCGCGCGCGCTTTAATAGAATCGTCGAATTAAATTAAGGAAAAAATATTATATTTAAATAAAATTATAAATATTTTAAATTAAGTTGTCTGTTTACGTGCGTAAACTGTACATCACAAACGATCCGCAGTTGTAGGACTTTGTTTTGTTTTTAATTTTATAATAAAAGTTTGTAACTTTTAGTTTTATAACGCAATCGGTCTGCCGTTTTACCGTTTAACTAATTAATTTCTTTCTTTGTAATCTGTAATGAATTTTTGTAATTTACTATTTCGTTTAAATCGTATTTTGTTTTCTCTCTAAAAATAATCTCGTTGAAGAATTTTAGCGCCCTTTCTTTTTTTTTAAATTTAGCCCTTTAGTATCGAAAAAACGTTACGTGAAATAAAAGATATAAGATTACTTCGGAAAATAATTAAAAATTTTTCAGTATATGAGAGTTTTATACGTAATTTATATAACGAAGTATTACGGATAACACGAGGTAAATAGGGGTGGTTTAGGATTGCGGACAGGTGGATTTTATGTACGAAGATATATATGGAACGGTGGTACATTGAGGGATTCGTCGGTGGTATATTAATGAGTTAATGAAATTCAACGGGTGTAGTTCACGGTGTACCGTACGACGGTGACGGCGGGTTGTTCGTACCGTATTACGAATATATTCCGTAGGCTTAGTTTATTCTATTTTCATCCTTCTCTCTCTTACTAATTTCACTTTCCTCTGTTTCACTCTCTCACCGTCCTCTATCCCTCTTTATACACGAAGTACGCGAGTAGCAAACTACGAGAGTCGGATGATCTCTTGTTAATCTCCTTTTTCTGTATTTCTCTCACACACACTCTCTCTCTCTTTATTTTCATTTCTATTTCATCTTTAAATTTCCTTCTCCTTTTTCAACCGCTCGCTTCGTATCGTCTTCGTTTTTTGTTATTTTCTTCTTTTTTCTTTGAAAACCAATATTTTATTTATTAACTTTTACGTTTGCCGATATAGTTGACGCGGTTGCAATCAAAACACAAGAATATCCCGTGGAAAAAATCGTGTCGATAACAAACATTTTTTTTTAAAGTTAACTAAGTAAAAATATACTTAAGAGGTATGAACGAATAAAAATGATGTTTAGATCGGGTCGGACGTTTTTTAATTTTCGATAATTTTTTAATTAATTTTGAATCGAGTGAGGAATTTGACTGCGGATGGAGGAGTAAATGTACGGTCAGAAGGAAAAGTCTTGAACGTTCTTAAATATTTAATATTCTGTAACGTGGAAGTCGAACGGCGGTAATAATAAGCAGAGTTAATTCTGAAAAGAAAGGGTTTATTCTCCTGCGAGAATCCCAACAGAATTTGAAAAAAGGTTTCGTTACTTTCTGTTTCTTGTATGTATATTCCGTTAAAAGGGTTTACGTACGAGTAGAACGCGTTGAAAAATAATATGGAAAAATGTAGCGAGAATGTAAGTTCAAAGGGCTTTAAGGAAGAGTAGAAGTTATTCTTTATGAAAGTAATAAGAGAAAGAAACATTCTCTCGAATAGGCGTATATTTAAAAATGCCTATATCCAAGGAAAGGTAGAAAAAAACGTGAAATAAAATGACTATTTTGACTTGCAAGATGAAGTCACAAACAGGCGAATAAGGGTGGAGAACCACCGGGCACCAAAGAAGAAGAAGAAAAAAAGGGGCGTAATTGAAAAAGATACGAACATGGCATTACATAAATGAAAGATCACTGTTGGTTTATTAATCTTATCCGGTTTGTTTGATTCGACGGAAATAATCGAATCCAGCGCGCTCCGGGGCATATCATATTGCCAAATTGCATTATTATTTCTACATAAAGGAAACTTTGTAAAAAGTTAGAAGACCTATTAGAGTCGGCTAAATGAGCTTGTCTATTTTCAGATTCATTGCTATTATTTGAGCGCAAGGGAGCCTCCTCTATGAATCATGAGACCTTGCCGTCGGTGAGGGGGCTTGAGTGCTCAGGGATACAGAGTAGCTGGACCGAAGGTGCAACCGTATCGGAGAGGTATCTGTTGAGAGCCAGACTAAGGAATGATTCCTGAAAGAGGGCAGCAGCTCTTTCAGTAGTTGTTAAGAGCGTGAGTCAGAATGACTTATACGGCCGTATCAACATCACTCGGTCCTCTGAGTACTGCGCAGCTGAAAGCGATGGAAAACTACAGCTGCTTTTTTTGCAAGAAAATGTGGCTCTCTGCATTTTCATATAGCAATGATTACAAATTTTGATGGTTAATGGCTATCTATTTTTTTTTTGCATCGTCTTCACACATTTGAGTGGGTTTTTTCTATTTAAAAATACTTCAAGTTACCGGCCATCGTTTTTAATTAAGTTCTATTCCGGTCAGGAATGGTTTATTTTTTTTTTGTTCGTCCGGACCACCAAGGATATGTTTACATAATAGTTTCGAACTTTACCCGATATCTTTTTACTCTGTTTTTTTTCTTCCTGAGTCAACTTTCTTTCGTTATTCCCCTTATCCTTCTCTGAAAAATTAGATTCTTTGATTAATTTTCTAAATCGGTCGTTATTCAAACAGGTTTCTTTGGAGATTTGAAAAGTTTTAAGATAGTTTTCTATTTCTTTAAATCGACTAGTTTTAATACAAGTTAAATACTAGTTTTGTTAATCTATTTTCGCTCATTCAGTATAAATACCAAAAAAAAAATGTAAATCTCATCGAATTTTTATGTCATCAGATTTGACGTCTTCGTATTTGACTCCACCGGATTTAGATTTACTTTGTTTTTTTTTTTTTTTGCGTGTAGAAGGGGAAAGCTCTACAAGCCACCGTATGCCCGTACGTACGGTAGTGTGTCGAGCTTTCACCGACTAAAACCCCCCTCTTCAAAACACGATACCGAGACCACCATTAAGGTATAACAGAATCGTACGGGTGATAATTGGATTTCAAACCAAATTTTGAACCCGATTTTGAACTACCTTTTTATCTAATCTTACTTCATCAAATCCGAGATGTTTGATGAAGTAAGATTAGGCAAAAGGTTAGCTGAAATCAGTGGCTTTGACGGATAACCCGTTGCACATTATTTAATAATAAGACAAACACCAAAAGTATTGGTATTATTACAAGTAAGGGCACCACGCTTCTGAATGTAATTTGTCAAATTATCATTATAAATTTCAAAGAAATTACAATCGGGTATATATATATATAAACAAGATGTAAATATTCAATAACTAAAGTAAGTAAAATTTCAAACATTATTAAATATATTGTTCTTCCTATTAATATAAAAACTTTTAGTAAACTTACGATCAAGCGCTAAAAAATATATCTATTTAATAAATATATTTTTATCACTCGATCGTAAATCTAAATATCTATACAGATAATAGAACAAAAAAATAACCAATTTTTCGATCATTTTTAAATATTCTTTTACCTCCTTTATCGTTACCGGTATACGAGTAACAAAAGAATGAAGTTTATCTTAGAAATTTAAAAATATTTCAGTAGGTTTGTATATTGCTAGATAATTTAATTAAAAATATAATACATTTATCCGGTATTAAGTAAAACTTAATGTATTTAATTTGCGATAATCTTTTATTAAAAACACGGCGTAGTCACTTCATATTTAATATTTAACTTTTTTACATTTTAAAATTTTTTGTCGGTTATTATTGAGAATAAAAAAAGGCTGTTACCGTAGTTATTGTATCGTGTAAATAAATAATTCGTTGATTATATTTTATCCAAATGCGTACTTTATTACTTAATTAACGTTTTAGAATCAATAATAATATTATATTATATTATAATAAGTTGCGTTTTTTTTTTTAACGGAGGAGGGGAACCTCTACCGGTCACCGTACGCTCGTATATACGGTAGTGTCGGGCTTTCACCGACCCCCTCCCCCTCATCACATGATGCCGAAAAAACAGCATCATATGGGATAAATTTTGCCCTAGTTTGGCTTCCGATAGAACTTCATTAAACCTCTAGAGATTTAATGACGTTAGATTAGAAATCAAACCAAATTTTGCCCTAGGTTTGACTTCCGATAGAACTTCATTAAACCTCTAGAGATTTAATGACGTTAGATCAGAAGTCTAACCTAATTTTACCCTAGGTTTGACTTCCGATAGAACTTCATTAAACCTCTGGAGATTTAATGACGTTAGATCAGAAGTCAAACGCATTCACTGATAAGCCATCGCATATATATTGTCAACAATAACACCCACACGAGCAAACGTGTTGGTGTTATTATTTCAAATATTAATGGTACGTTTCTAATTGCAATTTTTCCGGTTGCTAATAAGCATTCGAGAAGCATTACAATCGGGTAGAACAATACGTACCTGTTAAAAAGATCTAAAAATTCAATAGCCGAAATAATTAAAGTTTCAGACTTTATTAAATTTATTTTCATTCCTATTAATAGGATAGAAAACAAATTGAATAAAGGTTTCAAAAGTTTTAGTAAAATTACGAGCACGTAATAAGTAATATAATTATTAAATAAATATATTAAATCAAAGTAATAAATAACCCAATCATCTATCATTTTTAAATATATTCTTAATGTCCTATATCGTTACCGGTAGAGGATAAGAATGAAGTTTATGTTAGAGATTTAAAAATATTTCAATAAGTTTGTTTGTTGCTAAGTAATTTAATTAAAAATGTAATATACATTTATCCGGTATTAAATAAAACTTACTGATTTTAATTTGCGTGAATTTTTTAATAAAAACACAGCATTATGGAAAAGCGATTTTTTATTATATAGATTTCATTTTAAGTTGAACGCTAACCCCATTTTCTGCATTCCCTCTTTTAGCGAAAGGGAATAACGGTTTGGTTATTTATAAAAGATGAAATTTTTTTGAGCCGCTGCTCGTTTGGATAACTTGAATTTAAGAAACGTATAAAATAATTGGAAATAATAATAAGTATGCTCATAATAAAATTCAATCACAGAAGATGATTGCAGAGACGACCGAAAACGTTTTGAGTAAGTAATTTAAAATGTTTAAAATATGAAATTTTGTTCGTCTTATAGATTTAAAGATTTTTTTTTTTATTTGTTATTATTACCGATGTCGTTGACAAAAATGTATTGAAAAGAGAAAAATAAGCTTTATTGTAAAGGTTTCCATGCGGCATTTGAAAGAAGAAAAAAAAAGAAAGAGCCTCGCGATTACACCAGTCAGCCGACCATACAAGCGAATTTTGATCTATGTAAGCTGTAAAATAACATTAGTTTTATTAATTCCGCCCGTCGCCGCTAGTACTGCCACTCCCTCGCGAATTAAATACGGTATTCGCGCGCGCTTTTTTAGAATCATTGAATTAAACGAAAATATATTATACTTAGATAAAATAACTATTTTAAATTAAGTTATGTGTGTAAACTGTGCATCAGAAACAACCCGCAGCTATTTAATTTTTATAAGACGTAGGTTTTATAAATTACTTTTTTTTGTACGAATAGTGTTTTATTCCTCCTCTATGAATCATGAGACCTTGCCGTCGGTGAGGGGGCTTGAGTGCTCAGGGATACGGAGTAGCTGGACCGAAGGTGCAACCGTATCGGAGAGGTATCTGTTGAGAGCCAGACCAAGGAATAATTCCTGAAAGAGGGCAGCAGCTCTTTCAGTAGTTGTGGGGGCGTGAGTCACAATGACTTAAACGGCCATTTCAACATCACTCGGTCCTCTGAGTACTGCGCAGCTGAAAGCGATGGAAAACTACAGCTGTTTTTTTTCTCCAAGAAAATGTGGCTCTCTGCATTTTCAAAATAAATAATGGAGGCGCCTTCCTTGGTAAAATATTCCGGAGGTAAACTAGTCCCCCGTTCGGATCTCCGGGTGGGGACTACTAAGGAAGGGGTCACCAGAAAATTAAAAAATAACATTCTACGAGTCGGAGCGTGGAATGTTAGAAGTTTAAAAAAGGTCGGTAGGCTAGAAAATCTAAAAAGGGAAATGGATAGGATAAATGTGGATGTAGTAGTAATTATTGAGGTTCGGTGGGAAGAGGAAGGCGACTTTTGGTCAGGTGATTTTAGAATAATTAAAAATATAGTTAAAAGAAGAGACAGACTTATAGGCCACATACTAAGGCATCCTGGAATAGTCGCTTTAATATTGGAAGGACAGGTAGAAGGAAAAAATGTTTGGTTCCGTGATTTTTAAATAATTAGTGAGGATTTAAAAAAAAATTCTTTTGTATGTGTTCTAGTAAAGTTTTGTTAGGATTTTTTTACAATTTTATCAGAAAATATTGTAGATAACAGCTTTTATAACGCTTTTAAGGTCAAAAATCCATATCAAATTTTGCCCCGTAATTTATCAAAGGAATATGCCTGCGACATTTACATATAATAATGTATTGAATGTATATATAATGTATTGAAATATACATAAATATCGTAGGCGAGTGTATAGAATGGAATGGATATATATATATATATATATATATATTTATTTATTGTCTTTCTCCGCATTTGTTGGTGTTGAACTATTATCTACAGTTTCATCGTCAGATCTCTTGATCTCTCCATTATATGCTTGTCTTTTTCTTTTGGGTTCTGTGCGTCGTTAATGATAACGATATAAGAAAGAGAGAGTGTTTGTGAGCGCGAGAAAGGCGGGAAGGAAGCGAACGTGTGAGAGAGATGAAGATGCGGTAACAGATCGTGTGATTTGAATGCCGATATTAAGTTGCCGTGTAGTTTTGTTATACAGCGCTTTTCATCATTAGAAACACGCGCTAACCTCCCTCTCGCACATCCTATACTCTTCAGCTTCTTTAACTATTCCTTATCCCTTTTGTTGCGATCTTTTCAATTCAAGAGTACAATCGTTGTTGAAATTCACCGTATCGTTCGTTCCTAGCTAACTGTAACTATGCTTCTTGTATTTTAAGTAAATCGGTACAATAGAACTCTACACCCTACTAAGTCTCAGTCAATTTGAAACTGACTTCTTGTCTTATGACGTATTTTGTTTCAAATGTTCAATCTAATCTTTTAAATTAAATATTTTATTATTCATGTATGTATGGTTATATATATATATATATATATATAAATCGATATATATATATATATATAAAATTCAATTCCCGGGAAGTTTGAATTGTAAATTAATTTTCAACATTCACTTTTCTGTTTTTTCAATGTTTATATATATATATATATATACATAATACACACAAACACCAATTTTTCCGATACTTTGCCGATAAATAAGATTTTTAATACAAATGTTCTTTCTCACAATCACCATGAAAAAATAAATATCATAAAAATAGAATTTAATAATATGTGTAATGCTTAATTTGTATTCTTGTCCTAATTAGGATTGAGCTGTCGAATTATTTTTATTGGAAATTGATAATTCTTGAAACAAGTTTTAGTGTTTGCAAACTCCACAGCTGTGCCAGGTTCCGGCATATACGTAGATCGGTCGGGTGAACGTAAACCTCCGCAACTCGCTTCATTATAACGATAAAAAAAATTATTTTATTCCCTAGTCGGTTTTATATTGACATACGAAATTAGTAAATCCTATTTTGTAATACTTGTCTTAAAAAATAAACTATACTACTTTCTTTTTCTAAAGAAAAAGTCCTCTAATAATTAAAACTTTTCTCTTTTTCACGCTTTACCGACCGTTTTCCAAGGAATTAAGAAATATTTTTTTAAGTAGTAAGCGTCGGTTTTGAGAATAAATATATTACTGTTAACGATCAGGTTATATAACGTCGAATACAGAGTGTTCCAGGACGTATTCGCCGAACCTCAGGACCCCAAAACGAGCGATGACGTTCATATCGACGTAAGTCCTATTTTGCTTTGTTTTCCTTCTGGACGTTATTTTGTGATTCTCAGCAAAAAAATTATTTTTCAGGTACGGGTAACCTACTTAAATTGAATTTGGCAGATCTAAGATTAGCGTCTTGTTCTATAATGTAAAAAATTTTGCAAACGTCCCTTTCAAAAATTTACTCTGTATGCTATTTCTTGTTTGAAATGCCGGCTCAATATTTTTTTTTTCTATTGAAAATTTTTAAACTTCTTTTTAATTTTAGATTTATATTTAAGCGTTCCTGTAAACCTCTTATGCGCTTAAACGCATCGGCAAAGTTATTTGTAGATTGAAATTCGATCGGATGCGGAATAAAAGTATTTTGCTGTAACGATAAATAATACCGTATTTAAATTTTATAAAATTAATTTTTTGTTTTAGATTTTACGAACGAGGATACTTTATTCTCGATACGTGAAAAAACTTTCAAATGTTATTTATTGTTGTTTTGCCTAAATTTCCATTTCCTCTTATTTTTTTTATATTTTTATTATGCTTATTTGTTTGTTAAACAATATATCGATATAATTCTGATAGAGTTGATTCTTAAATTTTATATTTGTTTTATATCGATGTTACGTAAATAAAGTTTCTCGCAATTAAATTCTATACAGGCTTTGTTAGACATTTGTATTTGTTTATTAGAAATTTAACAAACCTAATTTGCGGCTAACCTAAAAAAACCTTTTTGTTAATAGTTTTTTTTAATCATCCTGTATACCCGAGGTGTAACAAAAAAAAATGTCGTTTTCGTATTCTACTTATCGCGATTAAAAAAAATGTTCGATGTAAAATAATGATAAATTTCCCCTTTTTTCCGTCTGCTAGAAATTCTGTGTTTTTTAAAGAAAATTTATATCTGAAAATCTGATAGAAGTTTCACATATAATGTTTAGCGCGTATGTTTCCGCTAACTTTCTATAACAAATAAAAATTCCGGGGCAAACGCATTCATAAATTTCAAAATGGCGGTTACATCGATTTTTTAATTTTTTATACCTCCGTAACTGTTAATTTTATTAAAAATACGTTTTATTAATCAAAACGTCTATGATTGTGAACAAAATGACGATATACCTTTTTTAACTCGGTCGACAAAACAGCAGAGTTATTTCAAAAAATCGGTGACCTAATTTTCAGACGGATTTCATCTCCACTACTGGTAAAAAATTACCACCGTAGAATTATTAAAATAGTATATAGTAAATTTAATTAATAATTATCTATTAAATAATAAAATAAATTAAATTTAGATACAAACAGTTGTGTTTAGTGTAACTACACTAAAACTTTGAGAAAACTTTCACAAAAATTTGTGGTATTACTAGCAACGTTTTGTTACATTGTGTGCGTGTGTGCGCGCGCGCGCGTGATTTTCAATTTTTCCAATAAAACGAAGCAAGACTTTTTTAGCTCTTTTTACCCCTCTTCACTAATCGTTTTACTACGTTTATTTATTTTTCGAAATTGAATTTGCGTATACGTGAGCGTGATTGTTACGTAATTTAAAATATAAATTGATAAAGTCGCTAATTTGATTTTACATTCATCCGATATCGCCGGTACGGATGAAAGGAATTATTCGGTACCCGTTTCGTAAAAATATATGCAGCCTTTCTGAGTTACGAGGATATACTACCCGAATATATGAGGGTGATATATTTCACCCTCGCGGTTTAGTCGGATAAAAAGTAGTAACACGTTCCCTTATTCTGATTTTTTTTAAGTTTAATTTTGAATAAAGCGTTCGCATACGTACAGCGGTTTTATTTTTAATTTTCTTTTTCTCTTCTAACTTTGTACACGGGTGTAAAGGGATAAAGATATAATGATAAACGTGTACGGAGGTAGTTTTGCTGTACCGATTAGAAATAAATTTGGTTTTTAACGGCCGAGGAAGCGAGGAAGAGTACATTGTAAACTTGTTAAGCGGTCCGATCCCGAGTAAATTTGGATCGCGTGCGTAAACGATCGATTTATAAGTACGTACCGGTAAGTATATCCAGGTGTGTTTGTGTGCGCGTTCGATCGCGGTGCGGGAGAATGTACTTTGCGATAGAGAGCGGCCGTCAACTTGTCTTCGTGGCAGTTCATTTTAAGAATTAACCGATCGCTCCTAGCCGGATAATCTCGCACGAATGTCGGCATCAAGGATTACGCCTGAGGAGATAATCTTTCGGGTTTATTAATTAAATGTTTCTACTCGATTATATTCTATGAAATTTTGTTAATAATAAATAAATTATTCTTATATTTTCTCGATCGCTGCGTACTGTTGCGGTTATTTTCATCCGTTTACAACGAAAGTATTTTTTCCCTCCGTCTTCTATTTTTTACAGCGGACTGTTTTCGAGATTCTTTTTAACATTTTTTGAGGAATTTCCTCTTATGATTCCCAACTGCAAGTTTTTTTACGTAATTATTTATTTCTTCTTCTTCTTTTTCATTTTAATAAAGTATTTTTGCGGAAAAATTCGAGAAAATTTAGGATAAAAAATAATATATATCTCTGCGTTACACATATCTTTAATTTACGCTCGTTAGACGTGTTTCTACGTCATTTCTCTGGTTTTTTTTTTTTTGCTTAATAATCCTTTTTCCACGCTTAACAAACGCATACTACACGCTTTTCAGTTTTTTTAGAACGGATCTTCTTTCTTGCGGCAAATATTTTTGTAGAGTTGTTAATTTTTAAACAAAAAATATATTTAAAAATATACGTTTTCTATAAATGCTAAAGTTCGTCTATTTACAAAAGCATCGCGCGAGAACCGACCGACCGATTCCTTTTAAATTTTTAGGATACGTTTGTGTTATCCAGGGGAAGATTTTAAGCCGTATATCGAGGCCCTAGTCCCTTTGTAGGTTAAGATATTAAAGATATTCGTTAAAGAATCAAAAATTAATCCTTCGTTATATTTGTGTCACCTTGGCTACAGAAATATAATAATGTAACCCGATTAATTTTTGTTTCTTTGATGAATATCTCTAAAATATTTAACAATCTCACAACTCTGAAAATAATGAACGTGTCCAGGGGGTCGTCAAAGGGGTCCAGGTGGCGGAGGCCTTTGGTTTGACGATCGGGCGAACGGTTAGTGTTATAAATTTAAATAAATTAATCTGATTCGGGAAAAAATTATTTTTAAAAATTAAATTACTTTAATAAATTTTAACAGTTAAATGAATTTCTTCTCTTAAAATTTTAAAGATTTTTTTTTATTCTCGTTGAATCCATCATTTACATTTAAACTTTACATTTCTTATGAACGGTATTTTTCTCTAATATTTTTTCCGTACATCCAAGCACATTTATTTTTAATTAAAAAAAAAGATTTAAATAAAACAAAATTCATATATATATATATAAAACAGAAGCTTTTTAAAAATCATTTAAAAGCAAAAGAAAGAAAAAAAACTTTTCAGTACATTTTTAATTTTTGTCATTTTTGAAGTTTGAAACAAATTAAGTTTTAGTATACTTTTTATTTTTTACTTTTCGCCAACTTCAGAATTAAAAAAAAATAATTCAGAAATTAAAAAAATTGAAGGGAATCGTTTTTTAATTTTTTCTTTTAAGTTTTATTATCTTTTTAATTAATTTAATTGTTTACGTTCTACAAAAAATGTTCAACGTTATGGCTTTTATTATTTTTATAATGTACATTTTTTCAGGTAAGCTACTACTAAAAAATTGTGAAACTAACAGTACAAATTATATTTTTTGTATTGAAAGAAAGCAATTCTCATGATAAGCAGCAGATCGGTATAACTTTCGCGGCTGTTTAAGTATATTACTTTCGGTTTGTGTGCTTGCGCATGCGCGCAGTGTCTCACTGGGTGCTACTTTAGTACGTAATGATTAATTTCAGCGAAAATCATATTTGGTGTGGTAATTTGCATATCACTCGAATGGATTTTGTTATTATTTTTATTAATCGCACGGGTGTGCTATACATAGAAGGGAGTAGATAAAGAAAAAAATGATTATTTATTTAAATTCTGCTCTAGATCAAAAAATATAATTTTTATTTACGGCTTTCAATCTGTCGTCAAAATTAAAACTTTTTTTTTATTTCGTCGAAAGAAAAATGTAAATCCGATTTAAAAAACAAATCGCTCTAAAGAGCCGAAAAAATATTTTTCAATTCTTTAAATTGAAATTCTCTGAAACGTGGCAGATTAAAAACATACAACTACGTACAATTTACTATTTTATAATTTAGTTCCGACATAAAAACTCAGAGTAAAGTTTAAACAAATTATTGTTAGTATATTTAATTTTTATTTATTTACCTACTTTTTCTTTTAATTTTATTATTATTTAAATAAAATACGATTAAGCTTACAAAATTGATTTTTTTAAATATATTTTTAAAATTGTTGCGTGTTTTTCAAAACATTATTCGCGTGAAACGTCAAGGAGAGAAACCTACGTTTTGTTAAAAAGAAAAAATTATGCCGAGATATTACTGAATGTAAGCTAAACCTGTCTGAAACGATCTAATATGTTGATAATCGAACGGGAGTTATCAAAATCGGTCGTCTGTTACAAAGCAAGAATCGAACTAATAAATAATTTACAAACGGGTCGAATTCAAAACCACCTCATTTTTGTCCTATATTTAAGCCGTTTAAAAATAAAATTCGTAGTTCAAATAACCCAAAATCGAAGGTTTTGATGTTAAAATCCTAATAAGAGAAAGTTGCTTTTATATAGATTTGATTACTAGACTGTGGATACCGGTATTCTTTGGCGGTCGAGGTTCATTTAACCGACCATATATGTCACGAACGGTCCGCCTGAGTAAGTTCAAAACTACACCTCGTTCGCTTGTCGTACATCGGGATCTCATCGGACTGTGGGGTGGTCGCTTACTTTTCACTAGTTGAACGGATTGCAATGTACACGTTCGGAAAATAAATAAAAAGATAACTCAAAAATTGTAATTTTAAATGTTTTGATCTATGTTTTTTCAGGAGTACAGTGCTCGACCGTCGCGTTTAATAACCGTCTTAGTATGAAATTGAATTATTGCTTCCTCATAGCTGAACAAACTGTATATAATAGTTACTATTTTTCTTATATAAAAAATAAATAAATAAATGAAAACGCATAAATAATTTAGATATTTAGAGTACCAATCGTTTTTTTATTTCCCCTTTGTAGAATGTTTAATATATATTCTAGCTGTATATAATCGTCGTAAAATTAATTAACATCGTTGCCGGCTTATGGCGTTGTTATTTTTGTTATTTACAGGCCTACAGAAGCTTACCGAGTTGAAAAACAAATTATATATATATTGTAAAAAATCTGTAATCCAAACACAATCGAGACCAAAAATGTTAATCGTATTATAGGAAAGAAAATTCGGTAGCGTAATACACTTTTTATATCGATAGCTTTACTGGAATTTATTTTTCACGGCGATTAGAGATAATCGTAAAAATATTTTATAAGTAAAAAAAAATCATCAAATTTCAAGTACCGGGTGGTCAGGTATTGGAATAATGTGAAATTTGATATAATAAAAAAAAACCGATGTAAATAAACGGAAATTACAATTAATTTAATCTAAACGAACAATCTAATGAACGTATGACCGATATACTCTTGAGTCTAGCAAAACAGCCTTTTGAGAATTTTAGTAATAAAAGTTAATTCGTAGCGCGATTGATGTTTAAGATAATAGGAAATAAACTTATTTTAAAATCTTTGATTTATAGCGAGGAAACCCGGTAATATATTATAACGAAAACTATGAGCTGATA
Organism: Lycorma delicatula; assembly: GCF_047948215.1. Classification (NCBI taxonomy): domain Eukaryota; kingdom Metazoa; phylum Arthropoda; class Insecta; order Hemiptera; family Fulgoridae; genus Lycorma; species Lycorma delicatula. Next base: position 79,470,683 of record NC_134465.1, read on the forward strand.
ATTTGGCATACTGACGGATCAAAAATTGATAACCTAGAAATGTTGACCGTAAACCCGCGAAATATAAAAATCTTTGTAGTAATATTTTCGCTTCGTTCGCTCTTCTAATAGTTTTTTTTTTTTTTTTTTTATAAATAGGACTGGGTTTTTTACGCGATAAAGAACAACTGTAATTATGTTTGCTTTTTTCATTTACTCGCGATTAAATTTTAATTTAACATAAATAAATATTAAATAAGTTAATCTGTAGTATTTAAATAAATTTAGTTGTCTAATTGATGCGTTAGGTAATTATTTTACGTGATTTATTTCGTAGGCCGATTAATTATAATGAAGCTATTTCGTTTAAGGAAGTTAAAAAGAAAAACCCTTTTTCTTTTACGTCTTTCAGATTACTGGGAATTTCGGAATTATTTTGTATACGTACTTTTTTTTAAATGATATTTTGTCTCGCAAAATTATTTACCCCTTGATGAATCGGTAATTTTTCTTAAATTAAAAAAATATATAGATTTGTATTTTATTTATAAATTTTCAATAAAATAATTAGAAATCCGGTTGAAAAAATTAAAAAATTGCTTCTTTTTTTAGATGTTTTTGTATAATATTTATATAGTAATAAGAGTAATATATTTAAAGTTAAAATAAAATATGTTTCGTAATAAATTAAATTATTTTTTTTTTTACAATTTTTCCAATAAATTGAAATTACTTTGTAATTATATCTAAAATAAAATAAAACTTTACTTAATGTAATTTTTTTCTATTTCATAATTTTTTTAATTTCCAAATTTATAATTAATTATTACTGTTAGATTAAGTAAACACAAAAACCTAGAAAATGCTTAATAAGCGTTAAAAAAAGGAGGGAAAACATTTTAACAACCAAGCGTAAATTGACATAGGTATTTATAATTATTCGTTGTAATTTCTTTTCTTTTTTAATTTTAAATCTACTTTTAAATTTTAAGTGTAACAAAAAAAATTCTAGTTTTAGAATTTACCCGTAAAAATGTATAAATTTAAATAAGTAATATTTTAATTATTATCAATTTTTTTTACGTTTTACAAATTTCACGAGTGTGGAGGTTATCACCTGCGGTAAAAGTTTTTGACAAAATTCCTCTGAAAAAAGTACAAAAATTTTATTAAATTCAGTTATTAAATTTTTAATTTTTTTTTAGAAGTTATGTTTTTGTGTATTGTTTTTTTCCTTTACTTCTAAATTTTTTAGGTTAAGTTTTCCTTTAATGAAATATTGTTACAATTTGCATAAATTCTAGTGAAAAATTTACGTGTTATACAACGAAGAAAAAAGAGAGTATTTTGCATCACTTTAAATGTCGAGGTTTGTTTTTAGCCGAAACAAGTATATTTTATGTTTATATAAAAATTAAGTTCTACTGACCATGGCGACCATGTTGACTGTTGATTATTTTATATCTTCCGTGTTACGCACAAACAGGTCGATCCTGTTTTGATTTAAATAAGTGTTATAATTTATATACGGATGGTCTTAAGACGATTGTTGCCCGTAACCGTCTCGTATTTAAACTGCTTAGGTTGCGGTAGACAGCGACTCGTTTGTTACTATTATTATTACTATAGATTGAACACCGCAAACAGCTGTTTGCGGTGTTCTTGTTACGTTTTGACTAGACTACACCTCCCCACTTAATGTTTAGTTGTTGTAGGCCCAGATACATACATGACCTTTTTTTTAACTGTTGCTCTTTCTTTGTTTAACAATTTTATATCCTTCTCTGTTTTTTTTATACGCTGTTCTCTCTTCTTCTTCTTCCTCCATAATCTTTTTTATTCGTTTTATATATCCTCGTCTAATGTTCTAATTTGGTCCTTAGCTTTACTTATTAGTTAAATTTGTATTTAAACAAAACTTGGCTTGGTTAATATTCTAGCTATTTTCTCATCTATCGGTTGCAATTTTAATTGTTTAGCTCTCCATCTTTTTCATTCTCTTTTTTTGTTGGTTATCTATTTATTTTTTGTTTTATACACACACACTGAACATTCTAACTTTGTTTACCCCCTCCCGATTTTTTTTTCGCTCCTATCGAATACTTGACCTTCTTTAAACAGCTACTATTATACATTATATAGCAAACAGTTATAAGTTTTTTTTTAATCTTTATTTATTTTGTGTCACTAACCTTCTTAACATTTCATTTATTTCATCTAAATTTTTTAAGGCACCGTTCTTTTAAAAAAAGATTTTTAAATACTTTTAAAAATCTTCAAATAAAATAAAATAGTTACGAGTGAACGGAAACCCGTTTTTTTTTTTTTTTTTTTTTTTTTTTTTTTTTTTTTTTTTATTTGAAGATTTTTTTCAAAAAAAAAAAATACTTAAAAAGTACTTTTTTAACGAAAATTTTTATTTGTATGTTGTTATAAGTAAAACCGTATTTATCCGTACATTTAAAAAAAAAAATATTCGTAATTTCACGGTATTAAGAAAAGCCGGTACTGTATTTGTTCGTGAACGTTTAAACTTGATTTTCGATTTACTTCTTTCTGAGAAAATTTAATACCTTTTTTTAAAGGTTATGTCGGACGTTTATGTCTTTACAAAATAATAGTTATAATTTTGTTCGGCGGCCTAAATGTATAATTTCACTATTTTTGTCGTCATCGATGCGTTTAATTGTGAATTTTATAGCTTATAGTACCCGTCGCTTGATGCACTGTTTACCGTTTATGCTACGTTGATTGGAAAAAAAATTCGAAATTTACGGGGAAAAATAACTACTATTCTTTGTGTACTATTATACTATTTGAGTAACTATACGTGTACTATTATTTGTACACGTATATATGTACATGTTGAACGGGATACAGAAAATTTAATGTTTTTTTTTTTTGTTTTTAGTTTTGGATAAAGTAATATTATTTCTGTAAAATAAAATATATTAATTATCCTACCGTACTAAACGACATTTGTATGTATGTCTGTGGGCGCGTACCCCTTAGTTTAGCACCGGAATGTAACGATCGCTAGCGGAAAATCCCGATTCCTTAGTACACGTCTCGTGATGGTCAGGTGTATACTTTTTATATTACTATATATCGATATGCCGTATACATATATATCTCGATTTTTTGGAAAAATTTAGCACTTTTTAACCGGATCCGAATTTTCGGACGCAAAATGCAAATATCTCGAAAACGGTTGGTCCTACCGCTCTGAAAAATTTTTTAGACCCACCCTTGACGACACCCTATCCGCTTCCAGTGGTACCTATCGCATGATGATATTTTAAAGTGCGCCGTGGCACCCAACTTTTTAGGCCACAAATCACGCATATGAAAAAAATTGGCAAAAACATCAATTTTTAATTTGAAGCTATGACTTTTACGTAATCTTACATATCATCACCAAAGCTTGCTGTCAATTCCATTCTGAGATACCATCCTAAAACTATTTTTTACATTTTAGTGTGTGGTAGAATTTAAACCTAGTGTGGACTGTATTTTTGATGAGATGGTACGAAACGAAGCAACGCTATGTTCTTCTTGAATCGTTATATTTAATTTCTTGTCGCCCTTGACATTTTCATTGAATTACAATATTTACATTAAACTTAAGAATATATGACGCTTTAGTCATAATTGAACTTGAACATTATCAAGAAACTATAAGTCCCCTTGGACTGAAATGAAAACACGACCGCACTGCGCGGGATTCTGACGTAGAATGATCGTACGGCCTAACTCGCCGGTGAGCGCTAGCACCCACTAGATAGCAGCATTGGACGGCTCGACGTGGAACGGAACAGTATGTTTAATTTAATTGTGGTGTTTTAATTTTTTAAATATTTTTTTATTTATTTATGCGGTTATTTTTCTTCATAACATATGAACTATAGAAGTAGGCACCGGAATGTACCGATCAGTAGCGGAAAATCCCGATTCTTTAGCATCAATTTCTAGAGTTAAATTTTTAATTTAACTTTCACCTTATCGATTTTCATCATTCCAAAAAAAAATATTTTTACACAAGAGGTAATCAATTTTGGACACATAATAATCCCACTCCGAGACGCCGCCCACCAGGGCAACCCGCCCGGAGGGCCTAGCTACGGAGGCGTGCAGTAGGCACCCCTGCGGCTAGTATATTTTTTTATATTCCCACCTACTCCTCTGGAACGGATCTACAATCAAGTTTGACTCGCGCCAGAGGAGTGTCCTTTACTCTAGCTCGCCTCCCCGCCCGCCGGCTGTATGTCCGGCACGGCAGGTCAGTTCACCGGTTAGCTCTTTTATTTATTTTATAGATATTCATCATACACTGATTACTGAGAGTCCACCACCCTTGTTCTCTCAGCAAAAGTCACCCCTATTCTTTAATCTCTCTCTTTTTTTTATACGATATCATACCAACCCAATCGATTAGTTTAAAACTTAAGCCACGGAGTCCTCAGGTTTCTTCACCTCTCTGCCGATCCACGCAAGCACGAACGAGCATGAGCTCCACCTTCGGCTGTCCGTTGTGGCTAGTATATAGAATAAATTAACGAAACGATTTTTGAAACGGTTCGGAAATTTATTAAAAACGGCAACAGAAGCGTAGTTAGTATTGTTTATACGAAAACTGTTCCGTTTTCTGGTCTGGTATTATTATTTTTTTAAGAATTAATGACTTATTTTTAGCAAAGGTTGTAAATTTTAAATTGTAAACTCAAGTTTAAGTTAAAAGTTTTAGTTTTCTAGATATCAATGTACAAAATTCGTTCTTTTGGGCGCCAAACCCGTAGTTTTATCATGAAAACTGAATTTTTGAGGAAAACCCAAGGTGTTTTTTAACGTTTAATATTGCAAACAGCATATTAAAAAATATGCTGTTTAATACAGCATATTGCTGTATTAAAGAGCAAATAATGTTTAATTAAGCCTCGTTAGTAAAGACTCGTGAATCGCGTATTCACGAGGTTTTAAATGACAATAATCAATAATCGATTTTTTTGTTGTTATATAAAGAAAAACAGCAGAAATTGCTTTTACCTAATTTAAATTTGCTCATCTTTGATCGCTTTCGGAATATACCATTGTATTGAACAGCCGTCAGCTAAAAGATATTTTATTCGCACATTATTAGAGATTCACTTTTATTGTGTATCGAAAAATCTACAAGTTAGATTTTTACAAATTCGTATGATGATTATTCACAGCAGAAATCAAGTTGATGCTTCATTTGTTTCTGAGAACTTAAAAAAATAGCCTGGTTTCAAAAAAAACAATTAAATCCATTTTAACCCTTTAAACTCGGAATTTCAAAAACCCTTTTTTAGTGGGCACTTACACCCTAAGAAGAACGTGTATGTATACAAATTTCTATAACTTTATTTTCAAATGTTTCAGTTGGTCTTTCATTATGATTCACTAGCGCCATGTTATTATATACGTGTGTATATATATATATATATATATATACACATATACACACACACACACACACACACACATTTTATAAAAACAGCTCGGTTGCCTCTGAATTTTATTAAAATCCTGATGTCTTCCTTTTAATAATTATGTTGGAAACGTCTTTTTTCATATGGCCTTTATTGTAAGTTTGTCCATATTTGAAATAAAAGTCGATTTTTAAAAGCAATAAATAAATAAAGTTGATTCTAAAATATCCAATTTTTTTTTCTTTTAACTTTAAAGTTTGAAACCTGAACAAAATTAAGGTTTTATAATTTGTTTTTTAAGTTTTTTTTTTAAATTTGGCCCCGACTTTAAAAAAATTGAATTTAAAAACGAATTGAAAAAGTATTTACATGAATTAATTCATGTAAATAAATGATAAATTTTATTTCATTAAAAAGAAACGGGGAGGTAAATATGAGTTGTATTTAATTCTTCATCTTTTGGTTCAATTATAATTTAATTATGTGTTTCCTTATAGAAATTTTTGCTCGTTCGTTTAACAACCGACTGACGTACTATAGCAGTTAAAATAATAAATGATAATGAGTTTCGTACATGTGAAAAAATGAATGCTACGCTTGATCGGCATTCGAAGCCGGAACTTTTGAACTTAGGCAAACTCGCTATTACTTCTCCACGTAGACATATAGGAGTTTATTTTTTATAACCCTTTATATATAAAATCATATTTACCAATTTTTTTTTTTATATAAAAAAACAAGAGTAAATTAACAACAATTTACAAAATGAATTTAGCGCGTATTTTATAAAATAAATTGGTTGCAATTTATTATATCTGCCTAAAATAAAATAATATAAAATTACGTTCAGGTGATATTTCATGTTTTCTGTTTGCGTCGGGCGCGCGCGCGCGCGCGTGTGTGTGTGTGTGTGTGTGTGTGTGGGAAGGGTTGTTTTCTGCATGCGCAAATGTTACCATATGGGACGCTTCTCTTCCTATTTCTCTGTCGGTTACATTTAGGACGGGGGATCATAATTGCTGTATATAATGTAATATCCGTTATACGGGTACCTCACTACGTGTCCCAATTCCGTGAGGTATTTGTAAATTAATTATTAATTAGATAGATGTCTGTGCTGTAGAGTACGTCGCTTGTAATTTCTTCTATATATATATATTCTTTTCTGTCGTTTATGATGTAGTAAATGGAAGAGTGGCTTTTTTAATACTGATACATCATACTCTCTAACCGGGCTATCGCACTGCAGGATGGTTACTGAACCTAAAATGATCTGCAAATTAGACTGATAACGGTTTTTCCCCCCCGGTATTTTAATAAAGAGTATAAAATATGCCCTCTCCCACTTATTAAACTTTATTTATTTTTTTAAATATTTTTACCTCATTATTAGTTTTACTTTTTCGTCTGTGTAGTTAAGTAACTTACTGGACTGCATAATACCTATGCTTTATTCTGCATAAGGGAAGTATGAAAATCGGATCGCATTTTGCATGTGAAATAAATAAGATACATACATAAAAAACAACACAGATAAAAAAGATAAAAATTTTAGCATTCAAAAATTCCTTGTATGAATATACGTGCACATACACGTATGTCGCTGAAGTATACGATCTTCGTAAATTAATTATACTTTGGGACAATAAAATACTTAAAGGAATATTATCCTTTCTACATTATCACCTTAAGAACTTATTCTTAAATCTAATGTGGACTCCACATGACTTCCTTGTACGCCTATTAAATTACATATACTCATTTTTAAAAGTACATAAAATGTTATTTCATTAATGACTTCTGCTATTTTTTCATATTTTTGTTATTATTATTGAATTATTATTTGTCGTAATTTTTTTTTTCAATCGGAGGTTAATAATTATTAATAAATGTTACAAACAGAAGTGCCTTCTCTTTGTAACATCCAAATACTTCATTAATTAAAATTTTATTTGGCTAAAACTTTGGAACTAATGAAAATAAGAACCGCTTATATATCGCTGAAAAGCTCTCGATGAGGGCTTGTTACAGATACCGATATCATAGGTCTCGAATCTAAAAATTTTACTCAAAGCGTAGGAAAATATTTTCACATAATATAATTCCCCTTAGGTAGCCAAGATACAATCTGATGGTGTTCTGCCTTGATCAAATCTCCACAAAGCGGTGATAACATCCTTATACTAATTAGATGATTCAATTATTTAGTACATAACATAATTTATGTATCCGGATGATTTAATTCACGGTTGGAGGTTAATAAGCGTAATTGTTTTTGTCGGTTATCGTTTTGTTTGTTTTCTTCCAGACTGGATTAACCGATTTTTATGAAATTTTATTCGACGGTTTCTGAAGGGTATCTGTTATGTGAAAGGGGTAGAAGGAGGTCACCGTGGGTTCTCTATCTCAAAATTTTATTAAGAGTAGAATAATTCTTTACTTGCATATTTACATTCTTAATGTTCCACTTAGTTTTCTTAATAAGTACTAGGCGGGCGGAAAGTCGCTTTACACTAGTTATGAAATTATTAGATAGGTGCAGCTTACTTTCGACGAACCTAAAACGTCGTGCGGGTTCCATCGTATTCAAAACCCAGCTTTATGCGCTTCCATATCCGGTTGTTCAGCCGCAGTAGCAATCAGGAGTGATCGTTAAAATTCTGACCGAAAAGCGTCTCTGAAACGCTCGTTGTTGAAATATTTGCGTTTTCGGATTTCTTGTTTTACAAAGCCTAGAGTGCATCGTCAAGTGCGGCGAGATCAAGGCTTCTTGCCGGCCGAAGCGATGGAGCCGGCAACTCTTCTGGCATGCGTCCGATCCGGCGACTCGGAAAAATTTCACGGAGGCGTCTGCGGACATTCAAAGTAAAATGCGCTGGAGCACCGTCTTGCTGAAACGTAATGATGTCAGCGATCCTTTTTGCCGTTAATTCTGAAATCGACCGCTCGTCGATCGTTCTAATATAAAAGTCAAATTGTAACACGAGGTTAGGATGGTGTTCGACTTCCTAAAAAAATGAGGATTGTCTTTCGCCCAGAAAAAAATTTTTGTTATGAGAGCTTCGATAAATCGCACGCTCGTCGGAGAATATGACGTTCTTTTTATCCTTTGCTATCGAAAAGCGTTCTAACGACAACTTAAATGCATAAACGCGACGATCAAGGTCAATGTCGCTCGACTCGTTAACTGTGGCCGGACGAAAACATTTGACTTAAGTCTTTCCGCATACGGTTTCGCATTGTCGATCTTGAAATGCCTAACTGTGAACGTCCAGTGTTTTACCGATGTGTATACGTTCGCGGCCCTCCTGACAAGCCGACAACCGTTCTTCGACAGTGAACGCACTTGTATTCGCCATCGTTCAGCATTTGAAACGATCATCTCTGATATGCTGTTATGGATGAAGAACCGGACGTGGAGCGCATGCGGATTTGCAAAGAAGGTAAGCTAATAATTTCATAATTAGCGTAAAGGGTCTTCGCGCTACTTCCTTGGAAGTAATCTGTTCAGGACGAATCCCTCGTTTGTCGTAGATACCAACTCTTTGCTCTTTGTTTTATTTCCTCGTTTAGAAATATTTTAAAGGATATTTTAATATTAAAACAAAACTTTGAATTGCGATATGCTGCTATCAATTTATAACAAAAAACCAGTCTCCGCGTAAAAATAAGTATTAGTTGTTTCACATAACGTTTGAAAATATAAAATCCGTTCTCTTAATCGACGAACTAACTTATATTTCATGTTTGTAGGTTAAGCCTACTCGCATAACGGGTTTTTTATACGTATGTAGTTTTGGAAATTTGTGGTTCTGAATGTGAGATATACATAAACTAAACCTTTAGCTTATTATTTTCTTTATCGGTGGTTTACATTCTTCGATTTAGCTTCCTTATTCTTATATATTTTATTAGATTTATTTAAATTGTATCGCACTGCTCATCACGATAGTATGCGGCATCGCAAACCGAACGCGTCGTCTCGTCTATTCTCCTATCTTCAAACGTAATTTCCAACGCGTCTTTCATCGGATTAGCGTAAGATGCTTCATCCTTTTACATTTTTACTCCGTGTTCAACCGTTACGTTTGCGTTTAAAAACCGTTTTCAATGTGTCGTATACCACCGTGGTTCTGTTAATACAGGATTAAATACGTATTGTTAGGTCGTTGGATTTCTCTTAAAACTGTTTTTCCTTATAGTTTCCTCCTTCAGGCAGAATAATTTTCAAAATACAAAATATTATTTGTATAACAGAGAAAAAACCATCGAAGTATAGAGGAAATATCTGCTTACCTGTCTTCAGTCGGTGATCTTCAGGTCCTTGAACAACGGATATTTCTCTTTTTACTTTTTAAATTTTCGTTATTTTGTTGTACAGTTCGATTTACTAAATTCAGTAAAAAACGAGTGAGGTCGATTGTTCGTAGAATTGTTATTACTAATCTTCGTAGCGATGATAATAGTTTGTTATAAATCTTATCTTCAGTTTTATTTTTTATTCGTTTTGTTACGCTTATTAAAACAAAAAATAACGAATGATAAATGAATAAACACGTTGGTATAAATTATTCGTATAAGGAAATAAACGAGATGTTAATTAAGAAGTCAACGTGATGATACAAGTATTAATAGTTTGCTGTTACAAATTTACCAAATTCTACAATCATGAGACTAATACGGTTCTAGAATACGGTTAATTCTAATACGGTTACTAGAAGTAGCTTTGATTTGATGTAACACCCGTACACCTACGTAAAGATTTATATATATATGCAAAAGCGATCTAGAAGGATAGGGAAGTTATGTTGAGGGTTAACCGTTTTCCTCGTGGTCGACAGAGCGTACGTTTTGCAACAAGGGTAAGAAAAGACTTATGGATGATGTCGGCAGGGGGATGGTACGAGAAGGGTTGAAAGAGTATATATGTGTGGAACGGAGGAAGGCTAATAGTTAAGGAGTTGTGGATCGGCGGTACGAGAGTGAAAAAGAAAGAGCGAGAGGGAAGAAAGTACGTTTGTTGCAGTGATTTGTGCCTAGGGGCGGCATAAGGCAACCAGGCAAACAGCTACCGGATCTCATCAGACCAGCCGGCTGTGAAATGTCTTTCGCGCCGTACCTAACTGCCTTAACTGAGCGCGCCCGAAGCGACTTTCCTTTTTATACTACTTCTATTTTCTGCTCCCGACCTCTTTCCCGGTTTACCGTTTGCACATTCTATAACGTTTTCCAGTAACTCATTCACCGACCGACGAAATTCACCTTTAAATCTTGTGACTTATACATCCTCTACCTATTTTCTAACCTCAGGTCCCATACGTTTACCGTTAAGAAAAATCCTGCGACCTTATTTGTAATTATATTTTTTTAAATAAAATAACCTTTAATTATTTTATACAAATAAATTTTTTATGTCGTTTATGTGAATATTTCTAAGAATAAATTTGTTTTCGGTTTAAATAAAATGTATTTTTACGCGACGCAGAACATTCTCGCCGTTCTGAAAATCGATTTATGAAATTACACTGAATGTTGCATTTTCACCCCCCGAATCCAACATTTGGTAAAAATCCAAAATAATATACCGAGTACTATTCTGATCTCCAACTAATTTATTATAAGTATAATCAACAGTCTTCGTTATTCCATGATTAATTTCCTGTCTAGCGCTATACCAGAGCTGCAGCTTTAGAAAGGAAAATATTGCGATCGGTCCAATTTGGGTGTATGCGGTTTACACCGGATCTTTACGTTTAGACCTCTAAGAAACCCAAAAAACCGGATGGAGATTTTCCGGATGTTCGTATGTACGCGCGCGCGCGCGCGTGTGGGTGTGTGCGTTAGGTGTCATTCTCTAAATCACCATATATCTCCAGAACTACCGGACCGATTTTGACGAAACTGCCTCTTATTTAGAGTATATACCTCTATATTGATGGCGTTAAATTTTCAACTTAGAATGTCAAAGGGTGAGGTACAGCAAGGTCACCCTCACTGTCTAGATTTCGTGTAATTAAGGTGTTATTTTTCTTAAGTACATTTGTTAGCGATTTAAAAATAATCATATTTGCAAAAAAAAAAAAAAACAGCTAAAAACCAGAACTCCTTGAACGTAAAACACAATCGCGATAAATTTAATGAATTTTTAATCGATGATTTGGCTGAAACGAAAAGTCATACGGTGTAGGTTATGTTGCCCGAAATAATAATACATATAAAATGAAAGACGTTAAAATCCTGCTTGAAAAAGGCGCGAACGAGCTATCAACTGATAAGTGGAAACGGTGCGCGAAGCATGTTGCAGAAGAAGAAAAGAAAACGAGGGACTCGGATAATTTTCTGGGTGTTGTGGTCGATGAACTAATAATTAATGTGAGAGGTGATTCGTCGTCAACGCCAACTTCTTGGCGTGATGAAGAATCGGATATAATTGAAGGATCCAGTGTGTTTGTCGGACACTGACAGAGAATAAGGTAAACAATTTTCTTAACGTTTCGAACCGGTAAGGTTTTGTTCAAGTTATATATTTTACTTATTAAATTATTTTTAATAATGCGGTAGTTTTTGTTTGGGATATCATTGTTTTCCTAGGACGGATTAAAAAGTTACACGTTTAGTATAAAATTAACTGTAAAGTAAATAAAATAAATTATAATAGTAATTAGAATTATAATTAAGTATATAAATGAAATTAAGTGTAAAGCGAGTATAAAACTGTGAGGAATGGCAAAAAACTGTAAGTTTTGTACGCATTATTTTTTAAGCATACTTGTCCACAGCGCTCTGTCGTCTGTAGTTTGTTTATGTGATATCTCCTTCTTGCAATGAACAGAGAGTACAGCATCTTAAATTTACGGTTCATATATTTCTCCCTTATTCTGAAATCAATAAAGATCCGTTGCTGTTGTCGATATCGATGTGATATTGGTGGAATGAAAGCGCCTTTTTACCGATTTTTTTTAAATCGTTAATATATATATATATATGTCTAATTAAGAAATCGTTTGTAATTATAACATTTGCATATATATAAAGTAATCTCTCTATTGGAAAGTTACGTTCATGTAATTTCTTTTTCAAAGTTATTGTTGATGCGGTTTCAAGAAAATTTGCGTACTTTTATTTATTTAATTTAAATTTTTATGTTTTTTTAAGCGCATTATAGAGGATGCAGTAAATATTTAAATGAATCTCGACGTCTTAGTTGACGGATACATTAACATAAGTATACGCATCAAGGGTTATTTATATTTATGTCCGTTGTCAACAGATCGTCATTTCTGTTTCTTTTTTCTTGTCAGTTACTCAAATTGGCTAAATGTCAAATGGCAATTTGATTTTAATACTGCATAATGAAATTACCGTTATCCGTTTCGTTTCGTCTTATATAAGGTTCGAATTTTTAGTACGTAATTATTTAGATGCTTTTAAATATTTTCTTATGACATATATATGCATATGATAGTCCATCCCCTTATATTAACGTCACCGTAATCACGATTACCTCTTTTCCGATTATTTTTATAAATCCTCTTTCCTCTTTTCATGAATAACTTAATTGTTTTAGTTTTTCTTTTTTATAACCTCTATACGCTATATATATATATATATATATATATATATATATATATATATATAAAGTTCTGTTAAACAGATTTTGTTTTTAATGCGTAATACAAAATACCAAAAAACCAAAAAAAAAATAAAAATAGTAGCATTTTACTTCAGTTTAATAAATAAATTAAATAAATCTGTATTCCGATCGTAACATAATAATTCAGTAAATAGATCGCGTCATTATAAGATAAATTATAAATAGTACGATGTGAATTTGTTACAGACAAAATCAATCGGACCATACCAAGAGAATTTCTCATCTTATAAAACATCCAGAAATTTCGTTCTGCGAGTAATAGAAATAAAATCGGTTTCATTAATGGGAAATTCTATCCGCGCTATCAGTGATGAAATATCTACCGGTGAAGATATTACACCATATACAAGACAGAGAGCATCGCATATACTATGTAACGGTTTTATCCGTATTTAAAGTTAAACGGTTATAATCCGTCATGTGAATAATTTTCCGAGCTGATATCGTACAATTTTGCAATTATTTGTAAACAATTACGTTTTGAAGTAGATACGGTTGTGTCGTCTGCGAAAAAAGTAAGGACAACGAATGCTTAAAAGTTTGAAGGGCATTAATAAGCAATAAAAAAAATCCCTTTCGACACGTCGGAAGGCGGAGGTAGATTTCACCGGTGCTAAGTAGGGGACAAAAAAGATTTTTCCACCTTAAAGTTAAGAAAAACTTCATATTTACTCGATACAACAATAATTGCACGTGAAAAAAGTTTCACATGTTTAGCGTACGACAAGCCCCATCTTCTTACAATTACAGCAACATTATTTTGCCCTTGCCGTAACTGTTGATCATATCAAAAATTGTTTCAGAAAAAGGTTTTAGGTCATTTTTAGAAGACTAACGACCGCTTTAAACCGATTCGATACTGTGCCTATTAAGGGGGGTATGATGTTTTTCGTTTTCAAAACCCCATTTTCTTCAACCCCTGGGCCAATGCTTGGTGATATCAAAAAACTTTACTTACATAAGTTTTAGGCCCGTATGCAAAGAATATTAAGAACTTTAAACGAATTCGATATTTTACTTAATAAGAAAGTTATAGCGATATTTGTTTTTTTTACAAAATGCCCCCCTCCCCCTTATCCATACCCATGGACCTATTTTAGCCGTTAACGAACTCGACCGAGATTTTGGGACGAGTTATTTTTAAGGAACAGTTTGAAAATGATTGACGCAAAATTACGGAAGTTTTCGTGTCCACAAGAAAATTATATATATATATATATATATATATATATATATATATATATATATATATATATATAAACTTTTGAGCTTTAGAGGGAGGTTTAGGAGTCTAGGAGATGTGAAACGTAAAAATATGTCGAAATTTTCCGGAAGTCGAATCGTGGCCATTAGAAAGGTAGCTTTCTTATGAATCTGCCTAAAACATTAGATTGTCAAAAATATAATGAAATAAACTATTTTGTAATTTGCGGGGTTTTACCCATTTTCAACCCCTTAAAATTAGATAGTTTAATCGGTTTAAAAAATAGATATTTTACGTAAAAGTAAAAACAATAATTATTTTTAATTATTGAAGTTCTTAAATATTTTACGTAAAAATAAAAACGATAATTTATTTTTAATTATTAAATATCTATCTCTTACTGATTTTAAATAAAAGTCCATTTAAATCCATCACATCGTTTATATTAGAATAAACATCGGGTATTTAATTTTTAAATACCACTTCATTATTTTCATCTTCTTTCAATAGAGAGAGATAGAGTGATGGAGCTTTAATTATTAAATACCACCTCAATTTACAAGTCATTTAAAGTTAAAGTGTACGCTGCCCTATCATAATTGTATTGTATTATAATGCAATATTAAATTTTAACTTGTTTTTTTTTCGTATTATAATTTATTATAAGCGTATAACACGTATATTAATTTTACTATTTTATAAATTTTGTTTTTATAAGATAGGCATTTTTAATATTATTACGTGCTATTAAATGAATTGTTTTATCTCTTTAATATTAATATAGCAGATTTAATTTTTAAATAGCAAGTGTAACAATATTTTTATTATTTAGACTGTAACACTCTTTTATAATTCTAATTTGTAATATATCGATATTAGAATATAAACAACAAACACATATATATATATATGTAACCTTTTACTTCAGGGTTGTCATCTTTTTTCTGATTAACCTCCAGAACTACCGTAAGGTATTACTTCAGAGGATGAATGAGGATGATATGTATGAATGTAAATGAAGTGTAGTCTAGTACAGTGTCAGGTCGATCGTTCCTGAGGAGTGTGGTTAATTGAATTCCGACCACCAAAGAATACTGGTATCCACTATCTACTATTCAAATCCGTAAAAACGTTACTCTTGCGTTTGCTAGGATTTGAACCTTAGAACCGACTTCGAAATCAGCTGATTTACGACGGCGAGTTAACCACTAGACCAACGCGGTGGGTTTACCAATTAAGCCCGCTCTCTTCAAGATCTGTGAAATGGAATTGTTACAGAAGTGAATTCAATAACCTGAAACTAGTTACCGGTAAGAATAATTTGGGACCGATCAAAATAATGAACTGTTATTTATAAATATTGATTTTTACATCCTTGTACGAAGTAAAGGAAGTATTGTGATTACGAAAACTTTGGTTTTCAGATTTGATCGGAAATTTCCATTTGACCATTCCTGAATCCATTTTGACTATTCTCGGCGCGATGTCTGTACGTATGTATTTCGTATAACACAAAAACAGTTCCGCGTAAAACGTTGACATTTTGGATTTAAGACTGTTGTAACACCTGATTGTTCACTTCTTCTTTTGATTGCAATCGACCAATTTTGATTGGTGTCTTAAAGAAATTCAAAATCCAAATCATTTTGATTTTGAAATTTTTCTTAATTGCAGTAGTAAGCCCTCATAGAGTGCTTTTCAATTTTATATCATAAGTGGTACTTATTTTCATCGGTTTCTGAGTTATAGTCAAATCAAATTTTAATTAGTTAAATATTTGGCTCTTACAAGGGGAAGGTAATCGGTTCGAATCCGACTTCATTTACTTTTTTTTTGAAATGAAATTTTTATTTCACTAATAATTTGTTTTCATATATTTTTTTTATTGCTATTATTAAATTATTATTTATCGTAAAACCTATTTTACAATCAGAGGTTAATAATTATCTATAAATCAATATAATTAAATTTTTAAAAAAATTCACCGGTGCTAAGGAGGAGGTAAAAATATTTCCACCTTAAAGTTAAGAAAAACTTCAAATTTACTCGATACGATAATGTTTGCATCTGAAAAAAATTTCACACGTTTAGCATACAACAAGCCCCATCTTAGAATTCCAGCAACATTCTGGTCGTTGCTTGCCGTGGTCGTATCAAAAATTACTTCAGACAAAAGATTCACGTAATGTTTAGAGGATTACCGAACACTTTAAACCGATGCGATACTGTGCCTATTAAGGGAGATATGATTTTTTTGGCTTCAGAACCCCCTTTTTCCTGCCTCTGAGCCAGCGGTTGGTGATATAAAATAACTTCATTGAAATACGTTTTAGGCCCTTATCCAAAGAATCGTAGGAACTTTAAACGAATTCAATGTTTCACTTAATAAAAATGTTATAGCAATATTTTGTTTTTTCGAAAAACCACCCCATATCCACCGCCATGGTCTGATTTTGGCCGTTAACGAATTCCCCCCAGATTTTGTTTCGAGTAATTTTTAAAGGGAACAATTTTTTAGGGAAAGTGATTGGCACAAAATTACGGCGGTTATCGTGTCCACAAGAAAGTGAAATATATATATACATATACATATAAATGTACATGTAAACTTTTGAGCTGACGGTGGTTTTGGGGCCTGGGGGATGTGAAACGCGAAGATATGTCGAAATTTTCATAAGTCGAATCATGGTACCCGTTACAGTAGGTAGATTTCTTATGCGATTTACCTAAAACACTTATCACTTATTTGAGGCGTTCCACGGTCTATATCTTGAAGTAAGGACCTAAATTTTACGTTGGATTCTTATCGAAAGATAAAAATTTTAACTACCGGTTTACAGTCAATAAGCTATGACTTAACCGGTTTTAAGTTTACTCCGATACGGTAGCTACTACTAAGTCGTAAAGCATTAATCAAAAGGTAACATGTTCTTTAGGAGAACAGGTTGAAAATAAACAGTACGTCTAAAACTCACACTACCTTGACTGTCCACCACTAAACCTTTTAATATACTGTCGTTAACGTAGAAAGTCTAGATTTGTAGATCGTGTTGTAAATTGAACTTTTACTTTCACTTTACACTTTTCACGGTCAAATTGTATTTATTTTTTAATTTTGAGGATTTTGCAATTTTATATATAAAAGTAATTTTCTTTAGAAATTCCTAAGTGTTGATTATAATATACTAATAAAATTATAGCTGTTCGACAATTATTTAATGGAATTTTTTTTTTTATACATTATTAGTTATAATTATGTATTTAACGTAGATTAGTAATTAATTTCAAACAAATTTACGTTTAGTAAACGCTATAAGATGAACAGTTTTATGTTTTCACGTTTATAATATACATCGATGTATTTTTTTTACCTTTCGAGGACTCGTTGCGACTGAAGTAAGATCCGTTCAAACGTGTAAATTCAAAGAACACGTGACCGGGCGTTGTACGACCGTAAATGAACGCTAATTAACCAAAATATCTGGTATTACAAACCGATGTAGGGTAAATGACATACACAGCTGTGTAAACCGAAGCGTTTATCGATTCGTTCTTTAGCGGTGACAGATGTATCGTTTATATTTCCTTCGACGATCAGACTGCCGCTCTGACCGCGAAAGGAAATTAGGCGTGTAGAGTAAAAAAATAACTGATGTGGACACCACATGACTTCCTTGTACGCCTGTTAAATTACATATACACTTTTTTTTTTAATGAAAAGTACATAAAATTTTTATTTCATTAATAACTTTATTTACTGATATTTCTTCATATTTTTTTTTTATTATGAATTATTATTTATCGTGAATTTTTTTTAATGTCAGAAGTTAATAATTATTAATAAATCGATATAATTAAATTTAAAAAAAAGAAAAAAGTTAACGTAACGTAGAAGAAGTCTCCAAACCGATGTGCCTTCCCGTTATCCAAATATTTCATTAATTAAAATTTTATTTGGCTGTAACTCTGCAACCGATGAAAATAAGCACCAATTATATCGTTGAAAAGCTCTCAATAAGGGCTCAGTCGATCGGTCAATTGTAATCAAAGAGGAGGTGCACAAGTAGATGTTACTGTGTTATACGGAATACATACGTACAGACATCTCGCCGAAAGTAGTCAAAATGTGTTAAGGATGGTCAAAATGGATATATCCGTTGAAATGAGAATACGGAAATTTTTCGCAATCACAGTACTTAGTTTACTTCGTACAAGGAAGTAAATATAGAATGTACGATGACACTGAAGCAAAAATATTTTTATTACCGTTGTAAATTTTCATTATTTTAAAAATTTAATTTAAATAAAAAAACGTTCCCTCCGATTTAATTACAAAATATCTATTAAAAATAACTAAACGTATAACAGAAAGAGGTAACTGAAATAATAAAAAAAAGTCCTGCGTCTGATGGGAAAAATCTAGTGCGATGCATCCACAGATCTTTAAAGCATTGACGATCGACCCGGGAATTCATATTTACCCGTCTTAATGAAGATGTATTTTTAGTAAACGCGTCGACCGTTTCGTTTAATGCAAAACGACCGAACGATGTATCGAATCGATTATTATCGATTCGATAAATACTGTGTGTGTGTCGATGGTCTTAGCCGGAACTTAGTGGAGTTTACCGTACGCCACACAGACCATTCTATCGGCGGATCGGGGTATGGAATTGCGTAGTGATATGTTGTCCTAATCGTTGCGGATAGGAACAAAGGTCGAGCTTTAAAAAACGTGATCATCGGTTTGTTCATCGGCCTAGCGGGTTTGCCGTTCGCGACGTGTGGAGTAATTTCGATTAAGTCGGGTCGACGGTGCCGAAGCCTAGTGATAATATTTAGTCCGTGTACGCCGCGTGTATAATCCGTTCCTTTCGGTTGATATCCATCGAATATTGCGAAGGTTTAATCGCTAGTCCCTGGGATGTATGTTTTGAAGGTAGTTAGACTCGTTATTTAATATGTTTAACCGTTCTCGTATTTTATTAATAAATTAATAATTAATAGCTTATTCGATAATCATCGATATATTAACATAAACGTTAAAATAAACTATATACATAAAAATCTGATGCGAACAGCATACGATCCTTGTACGCCTATTAAATTACATATACGCATTTTTTAAAGTATATAACGCTTTATTTCATTAAAAACTTTCTGATATTTTTAGTGTTTTTATTTTTGTTATTATTGAATTATTCACCGTAAAAATATTTTTACAACGAGAGGTTAATAAATAAATTATAAATCGATATATTTAAATTAAAAAAAAAAAAAATTAAAAAGAGATGAATTCGGATTCGATCCGATGTGCTTTCCCCTAAGACCCAAATATTTCAATAATTAAAATGTTATTTGCCTAAACTCTGGAACCGATGAAAATAAGCACCGCTTATAATGTATCATTGAAAAGCTTTGGATGAGTGCTTAAAAGTCAAAAATCATTTTTTTTTTTTGGTTTTGGGCTTTTTAGGACACTTTTGGTTCAGTCGATTACAATCAAAGGGGAAATTTACAACTAGATATTACAACACTCCTAAATCCAAAATTTCAACATCCTACGGCTAATCGTTTTTGAGTTATGCGAGATACGTACGTACAGACATCACACCGAAACTAGTCAAAATGGATTCAGGGATGGTCAAAATGGATATTTCCGTTGAAATTCTGAAACCGAAATTTTTTCGCGATCGTAATACTTCCTAAGTAAAAAGCTGATAACATAGTTGTACTACTTTCCCATCACGCGGATAAAGCCGCCTTCTGGGATTAGAGACGTGGCAGCATAACGTACAGTTCTGAGTTTACATACATTTTGCTGGTTTTTTTTTTTTTTTTTTTTTATAGGCGAATGAATTCTCTTTAATGCTTTATTTTGGGCTCGATCTAACAAACCGATTTTGTAGTTCATTTTATTTTTTTCCTCGACCTGTAAATACAAAATGTAAAAATATTCTAATTTCTTATTAATACCATGTTAATTTCAGTCGATTTTTATTTTATTTTGGGCGATCGAAAATATTAATTCCACAAAGACACTGGATAAAACTTTAGAAAATTTACGTTTTTTTTGCAGTAAAATAATATCGTTCCATTTTAGCGGTATTATTGTCGAGCTAGGGTTGTTTTTAAATACAATCTCTTAATAATCTGTCACGTCTCATAGGAATATTTAGTCGTAAGAATACTGTCTCTTGCCTAGAGAAATGACTAATCGCGTCCGTTTTGGTCGCTGTCCAAAATAAGAGGTGTTGCGATCAAGATTTAGCCGTCCGCGTGGAGTCGACGTAGTTTCATTAAATCGTACTGCTTATAAGTATGTGCTAATTACCGCTCTTTTCGTCGTAATGCTGCTGTTCTTGGCAGACACAATAATGGACATTCAGGTCCCGTAAAAAATAAATCTGGAAATTGAGATATAATTTTTTTAAAGCTTACCGCCCCTGAAATTATTTGAAATTAATGGGGATTACTTTATAAACGGTCCAATTTCTTTTACGGGTAACGATTTGATCTGGAAGTGGTATATGTATCCAAAAAAAAGTTTAAAAATCGTATTTTATTTCATTTTTTAAATTAAAAACGATATCTTCACGTACTTACGAGTTCTTTATACAATACTGGTGAAAAGAACAGACTTTAGTTTGATTTATAACGGTTTTTTATATAAAATTATATCTCTGAAAAGTAAGGTGTTTTCTTTCGTTAGCCAAACTATAGGACACATCCGTGACGATAGGCTCGTGAACAAGATAGCCTAATATGACTGTTGAACTATTAACTTACTCGTAAATGTTCCAGTCCTTTATATTCTTGACAGTATAAATAATGATGTTAACTGAGACGCCACCGCTGCCTTCGGCGTCTTGATGGCGTTAAATCTTCCTCTCTTTTATTTAACTCCCGTCTTTGTCGTTTTAACCCCACCGAATCTGCCACCCTCCCCGCCGCGTTAACCGTTCCCCTGTTTTTCTCGTCTTCTATTCATTTCATCGCTTACAAGATCATTTCTAGAATGACATTTATGAATTTACCGTCGTGTTCTATCTAATTGAAACTGAAATATATGACTTTTTATTCTGAATAAAATGACTAATTTTTAATATTGAATATTATTTTACGATTCTGTATAATGTACTTCTTAAATGAAAATTTAATTAAAACAATCGGGTTTTAGTTCTCTCGTATTTTTCATATTGTAAATTCCATTCCGATGTATTTGTACGTGGGCTAAAACTAATTCATCAAATGAAATTCAAAATTCGATTATTATATATTATCTCTTTTTTTGACGTTTTTTACCTTAATTTTTTACGCTAGTTTATTTTTCTGTAAAAAAATCTGTCGTTCATTTGTTATTCGATTCGTTATTTAATATTGTAAACTTTTCTCGTACTTTATTAATAAATTAACATTTGAAACATCATCTGATAATAATCAATATTTTAACACAATCATTAAAATAAATTATATATACAAAAAATCTGACAACAGTGGTACTACTTCCCGTCACGCGGGTAAAGCCGCTTTCCGGTAAAATACTACAACTGTGGAATGTTTCCGATGGACGGCTTACAAACACACACACATACACAACTTAAGTTAAAATATTTATCATTTTATTTAAATATAATATTTCTTTTATTTAATTCAATGATTCTTACTAAAGTGCGCGCCCTTACCGTAATTCATTCGCGCGGGTGTGGCGGTACTAGCGGCGACGGTCGGCACTAACTAGACTAATGGTATTTCACACTTACATTGAACAAATTGCGCTCGTGCGGTCGGCTGGCTGGTGTAGCCGGGAGGCTTCATGCACCAGGTACCCAGTGAACCGGGCGATCGAGTTCCGAGACCCGGCCAGACCGAGTTACTTTTTTATACTTTAAATATTGTTTTTTTCCTGTGTAGCTTCCGGCAATCACCCTCAGGTATTACTTCAGAGGATGATATATATGAATGTGTGAAGTGTAGTATTCTACAGTCTTAGGTCGTCCATTCCTGAGACGTGTGGTTAATTGAAACCCAACCACCACAGAACACCGGTATCCACGATCTAGTAATCAAATCCGTGTAAAAGTAACTGCCTGTACTAGGATTTGAACGTTGGAACTCTCGACTTCGTAATCAGCCGATTTGCGAAGACGCGTTCACCACTCGACCAACCCGGTGGGCTCTGTCGCTCACCCGTGACGTCATAACATTGAAAACGACTACAACAGCTGTACGTCAATGCTACCGACCTTTGAAATATTAACTAAATTAAATAAAATAAATAATTAATATTTAAAATGTAACAAATAATTTGTTGCCAATCCTGTGAAATTCCTGGAACATTCCCTTTTCCCTCGTCCTCTTGGGCCGAGATATTTGAAATTTCACAGGATTGGCAACAAATTATTTGTTATATTTTAAATATTAATTATTTATTTTATTTAAATATCTCGGCCCAAGAGGACGAGGGAAAAGGGAATGTTCCACAGGGAATAAGGGAAATTTCAAGATGGTGGACTGCGACAGTGCTGCTTCTTATGGTGACAGGGTGTAATATTGACGCAGTATACCCACATAGTCATTAATTGAGAGCATCTTTTGAGGTGGAGTTGCGATTTTGTTTTTTTTCAAATATTTTTACTTTTTTAATTGTTAACAGGATGTGCCTAAGAAAAGTATGACCTTAATTAGGCGAAATTTCGAAATACTGAGGGTGACCTTGCTCTACAGCTTTTAAGTTGAAAATTTAATGTAATCAGTGCTCCATATGAATAGGTAATCTGACCAAGTTTGGTCAATGTCGGTCCAGTAGTTATGGAGATATAAGGTGATTTAGAGGATACCGAACACAAACGTAAACACGAACATTAACATCCGGAATATTTCTATCCCCTTTTTTGGGTTCCTTATTTGTCAAGAGCCGGTGAAAACCGCATATGTTCAAATGGACCGATTACAATATTTTCCCTTCTGCAGCTGTAGCTCTGTTATAGCTGTATCTAGATGGGAAAGTAACATTTATATATAAACGTAACGTATGTGTTGTTATATATATATATATATATATATATATAAAATTATTAATTACGTAATATTATTTCAATAATTTTATGTATCTATTTGAATTATTTCAAGATTTCTTGTTATTTATTAGTTTACATGAACATTACAAGGATATTTTCATTTTTGAGTTATGCAATTAATGCTCCAAAATATTGAATTTTTTATAAATATACTCGTACTATAATTTTGTTAATTTTAGCATTATTCTTTTTAGTAAAACGTTATCTGGTTTTTTTTTTCATTAGGTTCTAGTAAAAATATTTAAACATAATCGATTTTATATTTTACAGTTTATACGCAAGGATTTACTTTCTGAGGTGAAGCAGTTTATACGATCGGTCACTAATCGTTGTTTTATATGAGACTAATGATGTTCACTATGTAGCAAGTTTCTACAATTAACTAGTGAATGTGTCATCATACCGTTAGTGTATTTATCTTTGTGAACAAGGCAAAGGGAACATTCCTCAGTTTTAAGTCTGAAATTTTATGCTTATTAACTTGATAATTGATTTACCATTTTCGGAAGAGATTTGTGACTCAAATCAGGTAGCCCATTTAAAATACATTACGCAGAATATTTTATATATATGAAGTTGGGAATTTAATATCCCTATTAAATTACGTCGTACACTTTTGGTAAATAAAAGTAGAAATCAAAGGAAATGATTTTTAAATTGAATTTGAACTTCAACTATTTACCTTACTATTATTGTAAAATTATTTGCTGTAAAATAATGTTTTTTGTCTTTTGATTTGAATTTTTTTAAATAAGTGGATGCTCTACGGATTTTTACCGTGGATTTCAGGTAAAAACGTTGTTTACCTCTTCACCATTTCTTAATCCTTGCCTCCTCTTAAGATTTTACTTAATCCTTGCCTCACGACCTTTTATGCATATGTAATTAATGGACGTCCCGTATAACACACCACTTAATGTGCACAAAGTATAAAACTTGATAGTAGGTAATAATTTTCTTGTAGATTTCTTTTTTCTTAAAAATTTCCATAAATTTAATTATATAGATTAAGTGTTCTTAATTAAAATATTTAATATTAAAGTTAGATTCGAGTTTTCTTGGTGAAAAATTAAGTTTTAATGTAATTTAAATAATCGGTAGTAAAAAAAGTAGTTTTTTTTTAACTATTTTAAATTTGCTTAAAAGTCTAATATTCTAGAATTGTCTGATAACGTATCTATCCAGATTATCTTTAAATCATTAGGTTATTTATAATATAAAAAATGATTATAACATATATTTTAGAACGAGGTAAAAAAAAAAAATAATTACGGATATCCTGACCCCATAGAGGAAGACTCCCTCCACTAACCCCCTCCGACCTTATGGGCTTTACAGGAGGTCTTCTTCAAACCTCGAAATATGACATATTTCAGTCCGCCTCAGCCAGGATGCCGCCGATGCGAAAGCCGCAAGCGATATTTTCATCGGTGTACTACTGCGTACGGGGAACTCAAACGAATCACATCATTCGGTTCTTAAACAAGACCGAATAGACTAAACCTATAACGACGTCGAAGGAACAGAAATGCCTACCCGAATAATAATTACGGACAGTCAAATATTTTTTTTCCCGTATGCGTATCAGTTTCTGCTGAGTTTTCTAGCCGCGTAATAATCTAAAATAAAAAAAATGACGGCCTCTAAAGTAAATCGGTCAGCCAATTTTCGTGAAAAACGGTATTCATTCTATCTGTACACGGTTTATCAAAAATAGTCTAAAGGCAGTTCGCCCTACGTAACTGAAAAATATCGTGGCAGAATGCGTGGAATCACCTTTTTCAGAGGATGAATGAGGAAGATAGTTATGAGTGTAAGTGAAGTGTAGTCTTGTACAGTCTGAGGTCGACGTTTCTCCATATCAGGTGATTCGGAAGTCAAGAGTTGCAGCGTCCAAGTCCTAGTAAAGGAAGTTACTTTTATACGGATTTAAATACTAGATTGTGGATGCCGGTGTTCTTTGACGGTCGGGTTTCAATTAACCGCACATCTCAGGAACGGTGAACTGAGACTGTACTTCATTTATACTCAGACGTATCATCCTCATTCA
This sequence comes from Lycorma delicatula, assembly GCF_047948215.1. Taxonomy (NCBI): domain Eukaryota; kingdom Metazoa; phylum Arthropoda; class Insecta; order Hemiptera; family Fulgoridae; genus Lycorma; species Lycorma delicatula. Next base: position 79,496,100 of record NC_134465.1, read on the forward strand.
TCTTCTGAAGTAATAACTGAACGGTGATTTCCAGAGGCTAAACAGGAAAAATAAAGAATGAAAAGGTCGACCGTTTCTGAGATGGTTGATTGAAACCCAACTACCAAAAAATACCGGTATTCACAATCTAGTATTTAAATATCCGGTATTCAAATCCTTATAAAAGTAACTACTTTAAGTAGGATTTGAATGTCAGCTGTCGATGAAAAACTCCGTGATGTTAAATCTAGTGTATCGCTTGGTCTTTTCTGTTTCTCCTGCACTATGTTTTTTTAAAGAATAACTATTTAAATTCACGAAGAAAATAATAATTTCATTTTTTAGTAACTCAGCTTCATATTGACATTATAAATTAGATAACAAAACAATTTTATGTTTTAATATCAACTTATTTAATATCCTGTGTTACTTTTTCGGAATCCGGTAGCCACTTTATTTCAATTTTTTCTTTCAAATCAGTGGGTAATCGGAGGTTAAATAAAATTAACCAAACTTAACCTTCGTTCGCTAATCAAGTTTAGCGAGCGTAGGTTAGGTTTGGTTTGGTTAGATATTGTTTATCGTTTCTCTGCAAATACCTCTTCTCAGTGATTTGGAAAAAAATATAAAGTATAATATGTAACGTAAAAAACCATCGCGGGAGAAAACAGTAAAGGCTCGTATCGCCCTAGACCCGTATCGACAAATTCTAGGGGGGGTCGGTAAGAGTCAGTAACCGTGAACTTTGTCGTCAGCATTTACTGCAAACTATGTTAATTCACGGATTCTTCTTACCATCTTGTGACGCTTCAGTATGAACGACGGATTTGTTTATGATACGGTTTCGCCCGATAGCCGTTCTGACATTTTTTAATAAGGTTCCGCGCAGTTATGCGAGACGACATATTATCATGATTTTTCATATACGTTTCCGTTTGAAACTGGTAATTGGCTATCGGGTGAGGTTAAATAAAGGTATAGTAAAATAAGGTTCCGTCGTTAAGACCCGCGTATTTACCAGTGTTTTTAATAGTTAAAAATAAAAATAAAACAAAAAAAAACAGGTTATCTTTCCTGTACTTTTGTTAACGTATATTTTTTCCAAAGCGTGGCAAACGGCTACGCGTTAGATACTTTTTTTTTTTCATATTCTGTTTCACTTAAGTCCAAAGTTTGTACGTAACGATTTTACATACTATTACAATACCGCGTCGTAGTTTTTTCAGCTCGTTATTAAATACTTAATCGTTTAAAAGAAAGAAAATAATTCGAGGCGATAGTGAAAATACTGCAGTGACAGCAACTGATCTACGATATCCTATATCGCTGGAAAAATGCTAACGATATCGTTAATACGTTAGAATTACTTTTTGGTATCGCTAAACCTGTTACAGTCGACTTCGGATGACTATTTCGGTTTTTAATCATTATTCAATGTATTTATTAAGTTTTGTTGTCGAGTTAAATTTGTTAAATTCGCTACAAAAAAATAAATAAATACGAGGTCTGTTGTTTAAGCGTGTGTAGTTTTATATAATTTTTTTTTTAATTTTAATTTTAATTTTAATTTAATTCCATTTTTTTTTTTACAAATGATTTCTATTTGTCTTTTTGTTAGCATTTTTATTTAGGTTTGCTTACTTTTTTCAGAATAAATAAAATCGTTACTTGTATATTTGTATTATAACAATAAATAATATTTATATAATTTATGACTTTTTTATTTATTTTTATAGTTCTGTAATTTTTTATTTTCTTCTATTTTTTTGTCTACCCTGCCAGATTATTATTATTTTTTGTTTATTTTATACTACGTGATAAGTAATTATTTTTGTTATCTGAATATTCTTTTAATTTTTGTTTTCTTGTTAAATGTGAAATTTAAAAACAAATGACTATTATGGAAGTATTTTTTAGTTTTATTTTACTATTTCCCTTGTTAATTAGTGTACGTTTTAACTTAATGCCTAATTTTTGTTTTAATTTTCTGATGTCTTATTACAACTAATAAAAAAATTATTACACTGTATTAAAAAAAAGTATATCATTGTTCATACAAATTATTCAGTATTTATATACAACTATTAAAGTACGGAAACACTTTAGTGATTTTTCGACAGTTAAACATAAAATAACGCATTACATCAAACATTCCTACCGAAAATGATCGTTTAAAGGTAGCGACATTTGCTAAATTTCATTTAAGGATCTGCCGTACTTCGCTAATACTTGGAAAATCTCAGTTTTACAAATGTTTTTTCAGGTTTTATTTTATTATTTAAACAACGAATAAATTATTTGTAAGGATATAATTGTCCATTTATTAATATATTTTTGTTTTATATAAATTCTTTGTATTCTTGCTAGTAAGCTAAAATTAGGCCGGACCGGTCTTATCGGTCGATACGTGTTACAACTTATCGTTCGGAAATAAATATAGCAAAATTATTACTACCTTAAAAATTATGTTGTAATTTAAAATCTAAAAATCGATAAACGTATTTCAGTCGGTGAGTAGTTCAGCTCGTTTAACGTACGTGTGGCCTTATCGATGTTAATATTATCTATTACGATACCTATAATATTACTTTTATAATTAAAACGAATATTTGATAGGTATTTTATGAAAAAAATCGGTGCAGTGCAGCCTTTCTATCGTACACTCTTATACTCTTATCAAACGCGTTTGGTTTTTTTTGTATACTTTTGAAATCGTTCCTGTATATATATTTCGTAAAAAAAAAAATTGGAATAACCTGCGTGGAAATAACCGATTAAAATGAATCGGCTTGTTTTACGTTTAGTCGTGGAATAGGCGGACAGGGGAGGGAAAGGATTGAAAGAGTTCTGTTTTTCTGCATTCCTTATGTATTAGCATGCGTATTAAAATCTGGCTCGCTTACAGTAGATATATTTATTATTATTTTTTTAATTTTATTTTGTAACGGACTTCTTTCCAAAAAAAGAAAACGGAGTAAGGATAAATTCTTAATAGAAAAAGATGAAGATAAAAAAAGAAACGTACAAAAATAAATCACGAGATGGTACGACGAAGAGGTTTGTTGAAAACATTCCTACGGAAATTATTAATATTACCGAGAGATAAAGTCTAAATAAAAAAATTCGATAGCGCGAGATAGTTCGGTATTTCTCGCGGACTTATTTTTTTAAATTTCTTATAGTTTTAAGTTAAAAATGCGGGAGGGGTTATCGAAGGAAGACTTAATGGATGGTGAAGCGGTAATTGTAGGCAAGAGGGGAATTTACATAGAAAAGACGCAGGTCGGCTCGGCCAGCTGGCACAGAACTCGGTAATAACGGAGACAGTTCTGCTACGTTATTATTATTATTATTATTATTATTATTAATAACGGTATGACGAAAAGCTCATTCTGCCCTTGGCAGGCGCAACACAAGACAATGCCTTGTGTTCTCGCTCCCAAATTTAAACCGCAATCCCTACCCGGCGAGTAACACGCTCGCTCCTTCTGTTCTTCTCTGCTTTATCGTATTATCTCTCTCGAAATCTTTCGTCGTCGCTGTGTCGCTTTCACTCCCTCTGTTCTTTAACCTTCAACCTTTTCTTATCTACGTTATGAGATCATCGGCAAAACATTCTACCTCACAATTTATTACGCACAACACACCTTATATTAACGCGCTAACCGACGTGTACGTAAAAACCTTTTTGATTTATTAACGCGATTCGTCGAATTTATGCGCGATTTATATTCCTTCGACTAAAAAGAACAAAAGACGAGCGTTTCAGCATTTCTTTTGTGACGAAATATATTTTAAAAATAAACAAAAAAAAAGTTATAAACATTTTTGAGTTTCGCTAGTAAAATACTAAGTACCTGTCGTGCGTATCGTAGTACGTATCAATATATCGCCGGTGTAACGAAAATAAATATTTATTTTATTAACGACTTAACAAATCAAGCAAATATATATTTAATTCTTCTTCTTTTTCTTCTTCTTCTTTAGCGGTTTGCAGTAAGCCAAGGTCGTTTTCCGTGTAAAGACACCAATTTCACCGTAAGCTTCTTCCCTAATCTCCCAGTTCTCGTTTACCCGTAACGATCACATCGCGCATCCTTGGCGGCCCTACTTTCTCCTTGTAGCAACGATCCAGGATCGGATCTCTCAGAATCGATACGATCATAGGTCGCAAATATCTTTCGTATTATTTGTGTTTTTCTCTTTCTATCCGCTAAAAATGATTTTCTTACCGTTTTCTTTAAGATATCGTCATTTCTTACTCGGTCTAAGGTAATCGATCGATAACTTCCCCAAGAACTTAACCCCTTAGCGGTCATTCTGTTTTTTAATGTACGGATTCATAATTCGTACCCGTATTTTGTACAGCTTTCAATGAAAGAACTGAAGGGCCGTTTCGTTGTATTATTTGATATTCGAGAATTCCGTAAATTTAAGATTTACCAGCTATTTAAGAGCCGGTTATCTACTTTTACGCGCTATTCTCAAAATATCACTATCTGCACTTCCATCCGATGTTAGAACACGGATATTTAAACCCGCCAAATAAATTTTTCTCCTGTCATTTACCTCCGACTATCATATATTTTGTTTTTTTGTCCTGAATTCACCTCCAGTCCGCTTGTATATCGTACTCCTCAATAACCTTTCTTATCGTATGTTCTACATTTTCTCTCTTCAGCTTGCAAAAAATAATTAATATACATGTTAAAGAGAGCCGGAGATAATAGACATCCATAAGGCACAGTTTTTGGAAATTTCCATACGGTTACCCTATGAAAAACCTTCTTCAAGTCGATAAAATGTAACTCGCTATCGTGTGTAGTACTTTTTACGATTGGTTTTTTAACGCCAAATACGTACACGATTTGAATTAAACATGAAGATTGCATATGTAAACAACTTATTACGAAAACCTTCCTCCGACACGTCACAAAATACAAAATTATTTTTAAAAATGTAGTTTTATTAGGCGATTATGAAAAAGTTTGGAAAAAGTTTCAAATAAATTGTATTTGATTATTCTTCGTCTAAGTATAGCTAAGTATTACTTAAGTAACATGGGAGTGCGGCTAGAGAAGATGGTAATATAATATTGTGATCGGGTACGGCTATATTTAGGGTTGAAGTAGAAGAATAAAAAAACTTTTTTTTATGGCTTACCTTCGCTTCTCGGCCTCTGGCCCCGTGCTGTAAAACTTGTGTTTTTTGCAACCGGTGCTAATTTAATTTGATTCTGCAAGTACAGCGTTCTACGTTCTCGTCGTCGGGGTTGACAACAATCAGCAGCGGTCAGTCAACCTGCGTTGCTCTGTGGAGTTTTGACGAAGCGGCGACGTAGTGTGTTGCAGTAGTGCTGCTGTCGGCCAAATAAGGACGTTTCCTTTGTAATATCGTGTCCCCATACGTAGTTGGTGAGGCCTAAATATATTTAGATCCTCTGGCAGGTTCGAGAAGCGGTTTTCGCTCCGACCTAGCCGGTGGGTGGAAGGAGCTTTTAGCTTTTTGACTCCTCGGGTGGACTGCGGAACAGACGGTCCGTTCGGGGTGTGAGAGGTTAGACGCTCACCTGGTGTTGTGGTAGGTGTTAGATTCGTTCAAGCTGTGAATTGTAGTGCCTGGCAACACAGCCGGTGTATTGTTAAATTTTTCAGCGATGGAGCAACCCGTGGGAGGTTGTTTGGAGGACTTGGTCGGTTTGGCCAAGGACCTGGTATCCGGTGACCCCTTCTTGCCGAGGAGGTCAATCGGTAGGTCACCGCCGCGGCCCCGGTCTTCCGATAAGGAAGTCGCGGAAGCCCCTCGGGTAGTGGAGCGCCCGAGTGATGCGGTCTGCACGAAAATCCTGCGGGACATCTCTGTCTCGAGCGGTACGGAAAAGGCGAAAGCCGGATCCGTACAGCGAGTCACGGCACAGGAGGGGGCGCCAAGTCCGAAGAACGCCTCGCTGCGAAGTCGGAGAAGGCTGAGAACAGCAGAGCAGATTTTGACCCTGAGCGTGATGTTTCTGGGGGGAAGCCTGTGTTAAAGCAGACCTCTGGGGCGGATGGCTTGGGGCGAATCGAGGAAATGAGGGCCGAATGGGCCAAGATTTCCTCAAATAAGGAGTCTAGAGTTGCTCTCGAGTTGAGGCAGCTCGTAGACTAGTATCTAGGCGAGTGTGGATTGTTGTTGCCGAACCTGGCAATTAGATGTGAGGCCCTCCAGGGCGCCAACCTTGCTCTTGATTCGGTCGTTACTCGACTATCGGGCAAGGTGGATCCACAACTGCTGGAGGCCACAGTTCTTACTAAGAACGGACTGAAGGCTCAGCTGCTGGCCGAGCGTAGACCGCAGATATTGGTCTACGATATTCCGAGGGCAACGAGGGTAGCACCCAAAAAACAACCTTCCACCGGCCACTAAGACCTGCCGGATCTTAGGCGAGGTCTCGAGTAACCAGTAACTTCTCGGGGCATCCTTCCTCCCCAACTGCCGGACAACCTTGGCTTCCCTAAGGAAGTCTTCGACAGCCATATCCAACACAGGATTTTGGCTGTGTATCGCTTTGAGGATTTCGGGCTCCTCTACCCGGCAGGTCTTAGTGGCCGGTGGAAGGTTGTTTTTTGGGTGGACTGCCTGTAGGGTAGTCGTCCATGTAGAAGTAGCCCGTTGTTTTAAGTGTCAGGGCTACGGACACACCGCTCTCCGTTGCAGAGCGCAAAAGGAGATGTGTGGTCACTGTGCCGCTTCGGGGCACAGGGCAACCAATTGCCCACACAAATCGTCGCCCGCGAAGTTCGCCGCTGTGCCCAGGTGAAAGGCAGCAGTGCTGGACACCGGGTCGGGCGTAGGCAATGTAGGGCGTACGAGATAGCACGGGATAAAGCTGTTAACAACACAGCTTATGGCGACGCCTGAACGGCAGGAAGCCTTTGGGGACGACCTCCACCCACTCGAACGCCTGCGCCTGGGGCAGATTAATCTGCACCATTCCCGGGCGGCCACGAGCGAGGCCATAAGGCTCCTTGAGGAGTACGACCTCGAGGTCCTTTTGGTCCAGGAGCAGTACACGGTCGCGGATAGGGTGGTCGGCTTCCACGGGGTGAAAGTTATTCATTCTCGTGGGGGACGGCCGCTCTCTGCGGTCGTGGTGGGCTCAGACGCTCTGGGTGTATTCTGGATGCCCCAGTGGTCTGACGAGCGATTCACCGTCGTGCAAACCACGAGGGGTACGCTCGATGTCGTACTTGTGTCGGGATACTTCCAGCTTGGATGGAGTATCGATGACTTGCTGGCGAAGTTAGGCGGGATTCTGGACGGTCTCCCGGGCACCAGAGTGTTGGTTGCTCTAGACGCAAACGCCAGGTCTACCGCCTGGGGGTTTGCCACTCACAAACCCCAGAGTCGCTGGTCTCGAGCAGTTCGCAGAAGCCAGAACCTCTACCTTATTAATGATGCGGAGCAGCCGCCAACTTTCTCCAGCGAACTGGGAGAGAGTTATATAGACGTCACTTTGGTGACGGGCGACTTGCTTCGGAGGACAGGTGGTTGGACTGTCTGGCCCGAGGCCAGTGTGAGCGATCATAGGCTTATAATCTATGATATTGCTTACGGAGGCGGTCTAAGGGCACCAAATCCAGGTCGCTACAACCTAAGGGGCCCGGATCGACACAGGCTGCGGCGTGTGTGCGATGCTGCCTTACAAGGATTGCAGTGGCGCATGGAGTGTAGGGAGGAGGTGGACTTGATGGCGGAGCTAATCGGCCAGGCCATCAAGACTGGCTGTGACGAGGTCCTACGACGGCTTAGGCCAATGGACGGACCCGTCATAGACAGCCAGTCCGCTGATCAGAGCGTGCCTGGAGCCGTCATGACCCCATTTTTTGGGGGGTCGTCTGTGGAACGCAGACGGAGGCCCGGCAAGAAATGGTGGTCCTCTGACCTTAGTGTGCTGCGCGCAAGAGTGAGATCCGCGCGGATAAGGTACCAGCGCTGCCCCCTAACGGGGACCATCGTCAACAACGTGCGCGCTGAGCGTCTTCGGATCTACCGGCGTGCCCGTAATGAATATGTTCACGCCATCAAAGAAGCCAAACTCAAGTTTTGGAAAGACCCCATGCGCGAGTTGCAGCGCGATCCTTGGCAGCTCGCAAAGACGTGTTACAGGCCAAAGCCCTTGCACGTGTTGTCCAGTGTCCGGTGCGGGTTAGGTGGTCGTGACCACACTGTAACATCTGTGGCGACTTACCGGGCGTTCCTGGATACTCTGTTTCCAGATGCTCCGGAGGGTGAAGCGGAAATCGGCGTTAGGGCGGGTGAAACACCAATCCCTGACGTTCGGACCGTGGAACCTGAAGATGTAGACCGAGTGGTTTCTCGAATGGCATTGAAGAAGGCACCGGGTATTGACCAACTTGACCCGGATATTTTTCACCATCTATTGCCTGTCATAAGGGAGCCACTCGGCAGACTGTTCACGGGATGCCTAAGCTGGGGCTGCTTTCCGGTTTGCTGGAAGGTGGCCTTGATGAGGGTACTCCTGAAACATAGAAAGGATCCTGGTGAGGTCATCAGTTATCGACCCATCAGCCTCTTGCCGGTTCTCGGCAAGTTGCTTGAAAGGCTGGTTGTGGAACGGCTCGAGGAAAGCATCGATATGAGCTGTTTTCTAAACCGAGGCCAATACGGTTTCATTAAAGGGGTTGGTACCGAGGATTGCATCTTAAATGCTCTTGCCGAGGTGGAAAGCGCCGACTACAAATATGTTTTGGGTATTTTTATTGATATAGAGGCAGCATTTCCTTCCTTGTGTTGGAGTTCTGTCCTCTTTGCTTTGGAACGCCGCAGTGTTCCCGAAGCACTGCAGGCCGTGGTAAGAGACTATTTGTCTAACCGTACGGCTCTGTTTAAAGATGCGCACCCAGTTGTGGAAAAGTCCGTCATCAGGGGAAGCCTGCAGGGTTCCGTTCTCGGCCCCCTGCTGTCGAACCCGGTGTTTGACGGATTTCTGGGGTTGACATTCCCAGAAGGGGTCACGGCCCAGGCTTTCGCCGATGACTGTCTCCTTTTAGTTCGTGGCAATTCACGACCGCAGGTAGAAAGTAGAGCGCAGGCGGCTTTGTCAACTGCCGAGGGCTGGATGGACATTCAAAATTTAATGATTTCTGTGCCCAAACGAAGTTTATGCTTCTGAAGGGTGCAGACAAATTATCATGCAGTCGAAACCCCCATATTCAATATAAAGGCTGTGTAATCGGCCGAGTGAGAGTTCATAAGTACCTAAGTGTTTTGTTTGATGATAAGTTGCTTTTTAGTAACCGTATTAAGCAAGTTGCGGCGGACGCTGTCTCTGTGATGCACAAGCTTAGGAGGATCGCTCGGAAGGATTACGGGCTGTCGGGCCGCCAAATATACTTGGTGTACCGAGGCGTTTTCGAAATTATGATCGCATACGCGGCGCCAGTTTGGGCGCATAGGTTGGAAAGAAATAGAGCACTGCTTCAAAATTTAAGGAGTGCCCAGCGCAGAGCCATGATAGTATGCCCTGTGTATTTAAAACAACCTCCTACGAGGCTACTGCTGTGTCGGGAAAGGCTCTCCCAATCGATTTAGCGGTGAAAGTTCGATCAGTCATGTGGAAGTTGCGAAGAGGTCGGGAGGCCGAGGCATTTGGGATGCGGTTTCGACATGGCAGCTTGAATGGCACACCACGACTAAGGCCGCTAACATGCAAATCATTGGCCTTACCTTCACGGCCCGCCTTTCTTCTGCTGCAGTTTACTCTGGTCGTTGCTGTATGTTACACGCATGACCGTACAGTACGCTTAGATAACTTTGACGGATTCCATGTAGACGTTAAGTAGGATGCGCAAAATTCAGTTTTACTTGATTAGTATTGATTCGAAGAATAGCTTTCTTCGTAGACTGAAGTATTAAACTATTTATTTTGAAAATAGTGGTGTTGTCCGGTTTGACAGCAGCGATCTCTTTTTTGTAAACTCGTGGAAATCTTTAAACAATTCCTACAGATGTTTAATAAGGATGAAAATTTTAGTGGTTTATTCAAATATTTTTTAAAAATACGTGGATTGGTTAATCTTGTAACAAATGAAATCAATTTTTTCTTTCTACAAATCATATTATCTGCAAAAATCTTATATTAAGGGACAACATATATATATATATATATATATATATATATATATATGTGTATACAGTTATCATTAATAAAAAAAAATTCCCGTACCAAAATAATTGATAGAAACTAATGGCCTATTGTTTTTTTATAGTTTTACTATTTTCTTATCGATTAAAGATTATCGTCAAACATCGTTTATAACATCTAAACCTAAATGTATTTTTATATCGTCACTAGACATTGTGAAAAACGGAAAACCCTAAAATATCCTCTGAAAACCTTGCTTAAATACTTCTCATTATTGCTTATACTTATTTCTTTTTTCCCCGAGCTTGGCTGTAAAGAAACTTCTTCCGTTCATTTTTATTTCTTCTGATAGTTTTCTTTCTTTGTCTTCCGATAGTTTTTTCTTCAGACTTCTCTCTTTTCTTCAGACGATGTGGGTTTCTTTTTCTGTTAGAAACCGTCGAAATTTTGTACCAATTTTTTTGAACGTTCTATCTTGTACTATTTTTTCAGTCGTTTTTATTTCTTTTAGGTAATTTTGAACCGCTGAGATCCATTGATTTACGTTCTTTTTGTTGTAATTGTGCTTCAAGGTTTGTTATACGAGTCGATTATCATTCGATCTCGCAAGGCAACCGATTTAATTTAGTTCTTTTCATTTATTTATTTTCTAATTGTTTTTTAATATACTGGATGTTTCGGGTTGTATTAGCCAAACTTCAAGAACCGATTTAGGACACCAAAATGACCAAAAATATTCATATCGACGTACACGTAAGTTCTATTTTGCTTTATTTTCCTTCTAGACGCCATTTTGTGATTTTCAAAAAAAATTATTTCCCAGGAACGGGTAAATCTAGTTTAATTATATTTTTCGAATCTAAGAGGTAGGGGTCTTGTTCTACAAAATAAAAAATTTTGAAAACGTCAACTTAAAAAATGTCATAATGGCGGCCATCTTAATTTTTTAATCTTCAATATCTACGTAATTTATTTGTTTTATCTAATTTTTATTTATTAAGTATTTATTTTATTTTGAACCAAACGACACCTTTGTAAAAATCCGTCGACAAACAATCGAGTTATCGCAGACAGTTAATCCGGCAGTTCGCTTGCGCACTGTAATGCGTAGATAATTTTTTTTAATTTACGATTATTATTCGTTGTTAAAATTTTTATTACGTTTAGTGAGGAGATAAAAATAGGCGATGAAATGAAATTAACTAGCTTAAATGAAAATAATATAAGATATTGGGGAAATAAAATAATACTTGGGTAATTTTTTTAAATTATTATAAAACGATATGTTGACGTTAAAACTTATTAGTAAAAATATAACATGACTGTTCTATATACGTGAAATTCTCGATAAGAAAATTTTTTTTTTTATTTCTTTTCCGTCTCATTTTATTTTTATTTAATGAAATAAGAATAAACGTTGAATTTTCATCGGATAAATTAAACGGTGTAACTAATATAAATTTATTATTTGATTATTAATAATTAAATATACTATTTGCCGGTGTTTCGCGTTACGATTAATTGACGATTATTCGTTCGGCTGGTTTTTATCGATTCATGCTGGTAAATATTTATGCGCAGCCCGTATGCTATGTATAAATTTTATTACATTCTGTTTCGTAAATTTAAACATTCAATATCGGTACCGTTAAAAATTCAGTTGTAGTGCGGATTTTTTTAATGAAATAATACAAAATCCTACCGTCGCTGTTGTTTTGTAACTTGTTCAGAATACCACAAACCGGTAACCGTCGGTTACCGCAAACTGGAAAAATTGTATATGTCGGGGTTAAAATAAAAATAATTTATAACTATACGTATATATATATATATATAAACATTTAAATTGTTTATTATAGCGCGTTAAAATTTATTTTTGAAGAGTTTAATCGTGTATCCATGCGGGTTTGTATCGGTTTGTTTCTGTATAGGCTACGTAAAATTACTGCCTGTATAGGAAAATATTACCATGTAAGTAAATATTTTTACTATTTACATGCGAATGGATCGCGGCAACCCTTGAAGCTAAAATAATCAAGGAATCTTACAGTAAACATACGTTGAAACTGAATACAATATTAATCAGTTTTTCATAATTCGCGCGCGCGCCCACACACACAAATTTCTATAACTTTATATATATCTATATACACACACACAGGGCCTTCATAAAAGAATGGTGGGGTGTCTGTAATTCAGATCAAGACAGTCTAGCGGTGAACGCGTCTTCCCAAATCAGCTGATTTGCAAGTCGAAAGTTTCAGCGTTCAAATCCTAGTAAGGTCGATTATTTTTACACGGATTTGAATACTAGATCGTGGATACCGGTGTTTTTTGGTGATTGAGTTTCAATTAACCACACGTCTCAGGAATAGTCGAACCGAGATTATACAACACTACACTTCACTTACACTCATACACCATCCTCATTCATCCTCTCGACTTCCAAATCGGGTGATTTGGAAAGACGCGTTCACCACTAGACCAACGCGGTGGGTTTTTTCCTCATTCATCCTCTGAAGTAACACTTGACGGTGATTTCCGGAGGCTAAACAGAAAAAGTAGAAAAAGAGTACCGACAGTTTATTTACATTTATATATACTCGTATATTAATATTCTCTTTGCTTGGGAAAACAACAAGGTATAGGATTAAAAGCGGTTAGACCGATAATCAAACGGATAAATACGGTGATGGAGGAAGTGCGCAAGACAGGGGATGCGGTGAGAATAATGGAAGAGAGACGGTTTGTGGATCGAGGCAGGAAGGCTCACACGAGGAAACCGTAGATGAGGATGATATTTTTTAATAAATAATTTTTTGTTTTTAGTAAAACAAGCGATGATTTCGCGTTATGATTATTGTTATCAATGACAGCAGTATCCGGTTCGGTTCGTTAACCGACAAGTAAGTAAACCGATTAAAGTTAAAAAGAATCGTTCATTATTAATAAGGTCTAACGGAATCCTATTATTATAACGAACGATTTAATGTTGCCGGTGACCTAGTATATTCAATAAATAAGTAAACGGTGAACGTTACAAATTCGACTGAAGGAATTTAATATTACCGTTAAAAAAGCGTTTTCCAAACGTTCCGTTAGAGAAGTGGATTAAATATCGGTAACGATATAAAACAGCGGGATTAAGATAAACCTCTTCGGTCGTCTGTGTAATAATAACAAAAAAGATTTCTGCTAATAATGAATGCGAAGAGCTCGTTTTTTTCAAAAGTTTTAAAAATTCTGTTTCGTGTTGTTTTATTTAACGAAACAAATTATTATAATAAATTCGTGTCTAATCAATATTTTAAACGGAAAACGGACGGGTGGAGAATTTTCAAAAAATAACGTGTCTCTTAGAAGAGAAAACGGATGATAAAGAGTTACAGTGAGATAAGCTTTCCTTAAATAATAAACAAGGCTACGCTAATGTGTTTTCAACAAAAAAGATCGTATTTTGTTCTTTGTTGTGTTTTCTCTTTTATATTTTGTTATAGTATTTTTTTTTTTTTTTAATTATACAATTATGAAATATTTTTAATTGAAATAAATTGAACCTTTTCTTTGTTTAGTTGAAATTTTAATTTAAAAATATTAAAGAAAAAAAGGTAAAAAGAAACCCCAAAACAATCTCATGAATACAAAAAAAAAGTCGTAAATTTAATTTAAATAAAATGTAAAGGAGAATACAAAGATTATTACGCTATACAAAAGAAAGAAAGAAATACGTCTATATAAGAATTTAAGTGTACCTTTACGATGTACAAATTTCATTGTTGAATAACCATAGGTTTTTTGTTACAGACTTTTATCATTTAAAATCTATTTTTAAAATTTCCCTATCGTAAGAACGTTAAATGGATATCCCCTTCCGTAAATTTTTTATCGTGTTATATATTTTCTTGGTACATTTTGATCATTTCAAACCCGTATTAGAAGCGTGGAGATTTGATGCGGAAGTTTCAGCGTTCTGTATACGCTTTAACTTGTGTAGTCGATTGGGATTAGCAAATTTGTTTGTTTCTTATTCTAAAAACACCTAAGTATTATTTTGTCAAATAACACTCGTACTTATTGTTTTCTTTTTTTGTTTCGACCGATGAATTAATTCACCGCAGAAGCTGACAAAGAAGTCTGTATCTGAGAATATGGAAGTAGAAATTTATACGGGTATGAAAATTTTCGTGCCTGGCCGGAATTTGAAACCGCGACATCCTGGTGAATGGCCTAAACGCTACCGGAGATTTACTCCGCCACGGAGATCACCCGTATCGATAAATAAATAAATAAACTTATTTACTATAAAATATTAAACTTACTGCTAATTTATAAATAGATAAATTTATTTGTTCGTGTACGTTTCCGCAGTCTCTGTTGATTGTTTAACATTCGAAGCGGCCATCTATCTAATTTTAGATTTTAGGTGAGAGTTTGTTTGTTTTTTTAAATTTATTTCAATAATCGTTTAGCATAGCTTTTTACTTTTCCTTCGAATATATGTAGAATTACTATATCAAAAGGAAAGCATGATAATCATATAAAAAATGGGGTATCGGTTTTTTCAAATTTTTAAGTTTTAGGGTCAAACTGGTTCATCGAGACCAAAAATACATATGTATCTATGTATGGAGCTACTGGTTTTGACTGCTTTATATCTCAGAATCGACCGAACCTCACGCAAGTTCGGTAGCTCATTAGGAGCAGATAGGATCGACGTCGCTATACCGTTTTTAGAGGCGCAGTAGCCGATGACAAGTGTACGGCTGGCCGCAAAAGCGAGTGGTGAATTGAACGACGCTTATACCGTTCACGCTATTAGATAGAACTAACCTAATAAAGGTAGGAGGAGCTAAATAGGATATCGCTCGGATAAACTGTTCGAGGCGCAGTAGCCCTTTGTGGCACAGACCTTCAGTCTTACGCTTTAGGTCGACCGAACGGGGCGGTGAGGGGAGTAATGCCAATAAACTTAAAAGAACTACAAATAAAAGCTAAAGGTTTACGGCATTACACGTAATTTACATAATTATTTCAGTTGTTCCGCCGATATCCGTTGTGAAGCGGTCGAGTCTACGCCTTTTATCCCGAGGTTCCGAGTCATTTACACGGGTTTTTACAAGGTATAAAATTAATTTTCATCCGACGGTAGCTGTTATTAGGCGTCTAATTGTTGTAAATAAATAATTAACTTTCAAATAATCGTATGTGTTTTTTGTACAATAATTGTTAATTTTTACTCGTATATTTCTTTTGCGTTTATTCTCGATTTAATGCGTTTCTAATTTCGGACATCCGTATGTTTGATGAGAGATATTAAAATTTTACAGGACTGAGTTATCCTTTGGTTGTCGGTTGAACCTAAATTTGTATATCGGCAACGAATTGAAAATGTATTTTGGCAGGTGTTTTTAATAAAAACACTCCACGTCCCAAAAATCATTCGATCGGATAAGTGTGATTAGAGAACCTGAATGTTAAAACATGTAAAATATATCAGAGTTATCGGCGTATAATGATACATTATTTATATTGTAGGTTAGTGCAGTCGACCGGTTTGTTTATGCGAGGCCAGTAGCTTAATAAGTGTAAAAAAGCGGCAGCGGACTGGAATATGTTACGTATCTGTGGGAAATATATATATATACGATTTTGCCTACAAAAGTCTAAAGAATAAAATAATAATTTTGTAGTATTAATTTAATAAATAAAGATAAGGCAATCAACCGTTCACGAGTGCACGTATGATTTTTTACACAAATATATATTCTACTCTCATTGTCAGCAGTAAAAACGCCTTATGTAAATATTCACTTTCCCGATAAGTTAGAAAAAATTATTAGAACGACAAAAGTTTTTTTTATATATTTTTTTCATATGACAATAAATAAATACATAGATAAAAGCGGTGGAAGGTGGACGAGGAAAATATATATCTCACTAAATATACATAATTTTATTTGGTTATTAATTTTTTGGTAATTAAATATATATATTTACTTTCACTTTCCACAGTATTCATAATTATAATATTAAAAAATCTGATGTGGACACCACATGACTTCCTTGTACGCCTATTAAATTATATATACACATTTTTGTTTTGTTTTTTAAATGAAAAGTACGTAAAATTTTATTCCATTAATAACGTCTGATATTTTTCATATGTATATATATTTTTTTTTACTGTTATTATTGAATTATTATTTATCGCAATTTTTTTTTTACAGTCAAAGGTTAATAATTATAAATAGATTAATATATTTAAATTAAAAAACAGTTACAAAAAGGAAATGAAGTAGGATTCGAACCGATGTGCCTTCCCCTTGTAAGATCCAAATATGTTATTAATTAAAATTTTATTTGGCTATAACTATGAAACTAAGTACCTCTTATGATATATCGTTGAAAAGCTCTCGATAGGGGCTTATTACTATAGTTAATAAAAAGTCCAAGGTCCAAATGTTTTTGGACTTTGGGCTTTTTTGGCCGCTTTTGGTTCAGTCGATTGCAATCAATAAGGGAGTTGCACAATTAGATGTTACAACAGTCCTAAATCCAAAATTTTAACATCCTACGGTTAATCGTTTTTGAGTTATGCGAGATACGTACCTACAGACGTCACGCCGAAACTAGTCAAAATTGATTCAAGGAAGGCCAAAGTGGATATTTACGTTGAAATCTGAAATCCGAAATTTTTCGCGATCACAATACTTCCTTTATTTCGTACAAGGAAGTAAAAAGAAATTGTAACGATCAAAATGGTTGTGTACTAGGTTTTAAATTTAGATTTTTCTACATTTCTTCTACATAATAATATTTCATGTACAGGAAAATGAATCCATACGAGTTTGATTGTGACACGTCAGAATCTGTACGTGATGTAACGGGTGATGTCACGTGCGCAGTGATATATCTATATTCCTTGGCACAGTAAATATCAACTGTAAGAAGTCTCTCAAAGTATTTTATTTAAAGAAGTGATTATTGTCAAGCAGAAAGAGAAGTATGTGTGACGATAGGTAGGGCGAACCGTTTCAACGGAATGGGAGACACCTCACCAAAAATTCGCTTTTTAGTTATACATTTTAATATCGACATTTTTCAGAAACAAACGTGGACTGTCAGAATATTATCTGGCGCCCATAAATATAAATCGTTTAGACTTATATTTATAAAATTAATACATATCCTTACGTTTGCGTCTATATTTATGAACGTGCAGTCTTTCCTAAAAAGAACGGTCGCATCTTAAAACAAATAATATCCACCTTTAGCGAACCAAATAACGGAATTTTTTCGTATTACTAAATAAAACGCTTCAATTTTACAAGAAGGGCCTTATTACGCTTTCGGTGCCATTTTTAATGAATCGTCTAACCTTTTGAAAAGTCTTTACGCCAAATTATTTAAAATACAATTACGGAAGCGATATTACTAATTTTTAAATAATACTGATTAAAAATAAAACGTCAAAAAGTATGATTTATCTGCGCCCGGTTCCACATTTACATAAATATGTGATAAAAGTAATTTTCAGCTTCAGCTTCTGATTCTGATTCTGATTTATTTTTTGTATTAACTGTATTGACCTCTACACATTTTTATTTAAATAATTAATACGGATTTTAAAACGCATCTATTTTATACCCTATAATTAGGTTTTTTATTTGTAATTTATCTTACAATGATGACGTAATCTGTATTCGAATAAAGATTTATTTATTTGTATCTTATATAGAAATAATCGGGATGTACAACAGATATGAGATACTCAATATAATCTTGGTGTGCTGTATGCGCCTCAACAGGCGCATACAAAGAAAGCATACCAACGTATGCTTTCTTTAATATCTCTGTAACGAGTTGGCGAATAATTATGAAATTGTACGGTAGCTTGTATATGTTGCGTTAATGCTGTTCGATTTGGTTTGTAGCATAGTGTAATTCACTTTTAATCTACGGTGGGGTTAAATATATCCGGGAACGATTAATGAGCGACGTCGTTTTAGTTTTATGAGGTTTTAAATTTATTCCTAGGTATTACAATACAACCCACCGGGTCGGTTTAGTGGTGAACGCGTATTCGCAGATCAGCTGATTTCGAAGTCGAGAGTATTAAGGTTCAAATCTTAGTAAAGGATTGGAATACTAGATCGTGGATACCGGTGTTCTTTGGCGGTCGGGTTTCAATTAACCGCACATCTCAGAAACGGCCGACCTGAGACTGTGCAAGACTACACTTAACTGACGTTCATACATATCATCCTCTGAAGTAATTCCTGACGGTGATTCCCGGAGTCTAAACAGAAAAAAGGTGTTATAATACGTAATTAGGAATTTGATTGCGATTAGGTTTTTTGTTCCTTAGGTGTGAAAACGTCATGATCCGGTGAAAACCACATATGCCCAAATCGGACCCGTTGCAATACTTTGTCGTCTATAGAACTATAACTCTGCTACAGCCCTATGTTGACGGGGAAGTGAAAATCAACTTAAATTTTTGTTTATGATTTTGCGCTGAGAAGCTTAAAAATACTACGCAAAAAACTATATAAATATTTTCTTACAGGTGTTAAAGAAACTCTTGACAACGGACACGATTTTCTAAAGGAAAATTTTCTCTTTCTACAGAAAGTTTGACAAGGAGGACGTATCCGGCTTAAATACAAACTATTCAACTAGAAACCTTCTCTTAATTCAGGTTCGAGGACTTGACCGTCAATTAATTTAAAATGTCGATCTTATTCCCTCGAATATTAATTCAGTTTTTTATTTTTATTCTTAAGTTCTACTCGAAACATTTTAATTCTTTTAACCAATCGTTTGCGAATCCATTTAATTTGGTGTGTGTTAGTGCGCGTGCGTATTTGTGCGATGTCCTGCTTGTTAGGATCGATCGATTGTGTACGGATGATACGAGCTAAACGCATCGAGTCTAATTAGAATTTCTGATTAATTAAATGTAATTTATAAATTAACAAAATAATTGAATCGTTAATTAATTAGTATACTATCTACGTTGTTTTTTTATTATTATTTTTTTAATTAAAAAATTCCGTGACGACGTAAAATATCCATAAGGCGTTATAATAATACACTTTGATTAAAAGAATTTGTTGTATTATATATAACGATGATAAAGCAGGAAATATTGATATAGTTTTATAAATAATATTGTATCATCAGGTTGTGTAAAATTATATTCATTATTAATTAATACAGTACTTTTTAATTATAAATAATAATTATTAAGCTAGAAGATATATCTAATTATATAATTTCTTGTCGCGGGATATACATTTCATTAAATTAAGACGACTAACTGAAAGAAAGTCGATGAAAAAAAGTTATTTACAAATTCAAAGTTCGTATATTCATTATATACTGCTTCTAAAAAATTGTTTTATTTTTGATTATTTTTATATAATAAAACCAAGTACTAGATCCAATTACAGTTCTGTGGTTCGGTGAGAAATGAAGTTTATAGCGTTTTAGCTGAGCTCAACAGACCGAGATTCAAAACATATATTGTGTTTTGTATTAAATAAAAAAATGTATCTTTAAAAAGATGTGTATTAAACAAAAAGTTAGCGGCAAAATATCAATTTTTTTCTAGAAAAAATTGGCACAATACAGTAACGCTCAACCTAAGTACAGTGTGGCACAAGGAAACGGGAAATTTTGACGTAACGCTCGCTAAAGTAAAAGAAATGAATTTACAAGTTTGAAAACAAAAAGTAAATTACTAAGCATTAAGCGTCCCGACAAAAATTTTTCAATTTCTAAAAACAATATCCATAAAACGATGGCCGTTCGAATGTACGCATTTCTGGAAGCGACTGCTGAGATTTTGCATGGCACTTTGAAACCCTTCAATGGGAATTCGTGGGACCAAGTAGTCTGACGGTTTCAGTTCCTGGACTACTTGAATTTTTTAAGGCTGTAACTTCAAATCACTGTGGAGTATTCGACGGACGGTCGTTCGATTTAGGTTCGATGCTGCCGATCCTAAATGATTTCCTTACCGATCGAGGCCCGAACCGCTTCAATATTTTCTGGGGTTCTTTGACTTCCTGGTGGTTTCTTTTTTTAGAGCTGAACCGTCTCCTCGAAATTCTCAACTCTTGTCTTGATAGGTGGCAAGATGGAACGCGACCGTGAAATCGGAATTCCCGTTGAGCAGCGGTCATACTGTTACCGTTCTTGTAAAATGCCTTCACGGCAAACGTACGTCGTGTACCGACCACCGGTTCGTGATTACTAAACGGTCACTCCCACCTTTCTACCAGCTACTAAGGGCTGCCACTACTACTTTAAAAATTTCCCGTTTCCATGTGCAACCTGTGTGTGTGTTTGTGCGCGCGCGCAACCTTGAAAGAAGTTTTTTTATTCACTTATCCTTGAATATCGCAAGGTAATCTAGCGATTAAATTTTACCGCCTTTCCTTTAAAATTCATCGTCGTGAAATTCGATCGATATTTTAATCGGAAATAGTATAATGTACTTATTTCACCAAAGCATTGTGACAACGCAAAGATATTTTATTAAAAAACGAACGAGAGACTAAGAAAAATAGTTTAACGTCGTGTCGGTATTTAAGATTTCTATTCCAGTAATTTTTGGTTTTAAATTCGGTTTAAAACGAATCATAAAATCGTATAACAATACATTTTTTCACGTATAACTACATCAAAGATTTTTCCTTTATTATATAATTGAATTAATGAAATGCCGATACCGTTATTATAACATCTTATCTGAAGTATTACGTCAATGAACCGGATTGAAACTATTAGTGTACTTACGTTAGTAATAAAATTAATAAAGCCTTTTTGAATTTTTGCGACTCTCCGGCCTTGGCTTTGCAAAGGTCAATACGGAAACGGCGTTTCAATGTAAGTAAATCGTTCGACATTTCTTTTAATATCGAACATGAAATCCAGTTCAGGAGCGATTTATGTTTAAAAAATTTAAACTAAAGCCGTGTGTAGAGATTACAGTAGTCGTTTGACTGTCGAAGCACGAGGCTGTTGATTAAAGTCACTTAATGGGCCCAAAATTGAATGATTTCGGGGTTGATATTCATTTTCTATATTATTTTTATAAGAAAATTATCGAAAATTTTTTTAATTACTGAAAATTATTGTTAATTTAATAATTTAGTTTATTTCAATTTAGATTTAAAAAATTACATTGAAATTACTTTTATCGTACAAAAACCATTTCAGTTACCTGCTCCACATTACAGTAGAAGCAGATATCTCATTTTATGTCTGCGACTTAAGGAAAGTATAACTTTTTTTTTTAATATATGCGTTTTTATTTTTATTTTTATTTTTAAATTAACTTTTCACATAAACTTTCTGGCGAAGCCGAAATCTGTTCGAAAATATTAAACGTACAGGAAAAAGTAATGCGGCGACTGGAAAAATTAATTTTCATAAATAACTGTAATAGTTTTTTTAGAGTATAATAGTAGTCGTACAAGGGAAAGTCATTAGCAGAATTTTTTTTCATCATCCCGCGTATATAAGTTACGTCTTACGGTCGACTACGGTAAAGAGGTTACAGTATTAATAGTATTACATAAAACTAAGTAAAAAGGGTAAGGATTGCTTTTTTTAGAATAAAAAAGGGTGGAATGAACGGGCGAGTGGGTGTCATTAAATTGTAATGGCAGGGTGGCGAAATAAAAATGAAAATTGTAGGGGAAAAAAGGAATCGCATAAAGCGTTAAGAAGAGTGTATAAGTGTTGAATCTAATGGTAAGGAAAGGATTAGTACGGTTGTAAAGAAGTGTACGGTGTTAGAGTAGGTATTGAAAATGGGATATAGCACTAGAGGGGGTGGAAAGAAATGGAGAAAAGTAGTATTTCTGGATATTATATATAAATATGTGTGTGTGTGTGTGTGTATACCCAGCATATATATATACCCATATATATATATATATACCCATATATATATATATATATATATACCCATATATATATATATATATATATATATATATATATATATATATACATAGTTATAATACTATGATGGTCGTCATTTCAACGCCATTCACCGTAGGCTTAAAGTGAATACACTCTTGCAGTAATAATAATAATAATATGTTGACAAGGTTAGTCATTAGTAAACATTTCTTTCTCTTTATATTTACGGTTTAAAGTCGAAATCTTGTTAAAAGAAAAAACGAATGAATATATCGTTACAAATGTCTAATAAAAATGGATAAAGCAAGATGAAAGAAAGGTGATGAAAAAAATATGAAGGAAACACGTTTGTCGTGTGATGTAAACCTGTACGCGTCATAATTTTGTTGAAATAAAAAATTCAACTCCTTAGATTCAATTTCATTATTAACGTTATATAAAAGTGTAAATATAAAAAACGGTAGGTTCAGACATTTTGTTCAAAAGATCCGTTTTCGACGTAATCACCATAATTTCCCTTTTAATGTACTCGTAGTTATTCTAGCTGCATTCGCGGGAAAATAAAATATGCAGTGATGCGTTTAATTAAGAAGAAAATAAAAATTCTTAGTAAAAATTTTGAATATCAATTAAATCCCTTGCCACGACTTTATAAAAAACAAAACAGAAGAGGAATAAGGAATATTAGAAATTCAGAAAAGTTTAAGTCGAGCCCCGTGGAACCTTCTTTTTAATAAGTTCCCATGTCATATAGATTAATGGTAAATATAAGTAAATTTTCAATCTTGAAAAATAAAGTTTAAAAAAATTAAATTTTAATTACGGGTCCTATTGTTTTTTGGGGTTTAAAAGTTTATTTATCGAGTAATTATATTATTTAATTCGATAATAAGGCCCGATTTGGTTCAATTTTAATCAACAAGGCTAAACGAAAAAGAATATGGGTGTTTTGGTGTTGCCCTTCGTCCGATGGGGTCGAAAATCAGACGGGTGTTAGGATATATATTACCTGTATATACCCATATATATATATATTACCTGAATAGGTTTGGTAGATTTAAATTTTTTTGGTAATTGGATTTTTGAGATATGAAGCAAGAGTATTCAGAAATAACCTTGAATACCCTCATCCCTATATTCGATCTACTTAAAACCTTGGTTCTTTCATCGTACTGAAGCTCAATTTTCTACGACCGCTAAACAATAAGTCAGAAATTAAAAATTGTGAAACCTATCCCTCCGCTTTCTTTAATTTTTTTCAATTTTTAATTCCATCAATACCTCGTCTACAGAAATTTTTTGGACCTGTTTCAGGGTAATTTGTACCTTTTTTTAGTGTCTTTTGGGTCAATAGGATATTTACACAATCGCCGGTACTGAAAGGTTTCATTGGTCGCTGTACTTTCACTTTTCAGCTACGCTGCGTTAGCAGCAACAGCAATAGAATTATATCCGGGAAATTAAAACGAATAATGACAATTATTCATTTTAAAAAAGTTTTGTATTTTACTTCACACTAAAATCATAAAATATATAAAAATAATAATTTTTTTTTTCTGTTCCTCCTTCAAAAGATAAAATAACTCGTAATTACAACTTGGTCTGTTAAATATACCTTAAACTGGTGATAAACGAACGATTCTTTGAAAATTTTAAACAATTTATAGGAAAATTATGTTGTACGAGCTTTAATAATTGACGTTATTTCTCTATTAACAACATCAGATTATTTAGACCTCGGAAAACCTATAAGCTTTAATTTTTGTATTGTCGGTAATTTGTTTCTTCCATTATAAAGTTATCTCTACATAAGTAAGGGTTAGTTAAATTTCTATACGTACCGCACTCTTTACGTCGTTAGGCGGAAACTCCCGTGGATTCTACACATCGCTTGTGTGTGTGTTGTGTGTTCCCATTCGTGGATACCAAAATTCTTGTATTGATTTACGGTGAAGTGTTAACAGACAATCCAAGAATATTTTCTGTATAAGGCCCTCAGATTTAAGACGATTCCAAACTTTTTCGATTCTCGTCGTTTTTGTTGAATCCAGATTTTCACAAGGCGCCCTACGTTAAAATAGCTGATAATATTTTACAAGAGTTTGGTAAAAATAAATAAAACGCATTTTACAAAACACGTTTTAGATCACAAAACCGAAACTGAACAGATTCAACTAATTATAATTGAAAAATCGAAATAAAATTATGAAATTTATGTAATATTTCGCGGCTTCCCAGGACATCGAGACGCACAATTCGGGAAACACCTGCTCTGATTGACTCGCAAATAACATTTAGTAGAAATTGGTGTCGCACGACCTGACACCGCATACATTTTGTATAAATCGTTGAAACTAATCGTAATACATTACTTTCTACCGATTACAATACAGACCAATTGTAAAACAATAAAATCTAACCGATCACTATTCCGCTTTATTAAACCGATCACAACCGTAGATTCGCTTGATCAATCGGAATACACAAAAATCTAAACCGGATGCAATAGGCAATTAACCTTGATTTTTTTTGTTGATATATCAGAAAACAGCAACTTTCAAAGGAAGGAGTTATTTTTTTCTTTTTCATCTTCTATATATATATATATATATATATATATATATATATGAAGTAGAATGTTTGTTATCTGTTAGTCTTTTGTACAAATCTACTTTTATACCGATCGTGATAAAATTTTGCATACTAAGTTTCAAATAAGAGGAAACTTTCAAAATTGTTTTATTTTGAAAAAGAAGTGCAAAAAACCCCCACCCCCTTCTCCATCATCATAAGAAAAATAATTTTAACGAGCGAGCTTTCTGGTTTTTCGCGAATATCTCGAGAACGGTGAGGAAATCAACCGGAGTGGAACCCGTCCAAAATTGAAAATCTTTCAATTTTGGTTTGTTCTTTACCCCGTTGTGAGCGTGTTACCGTTTCATCTGCTATCTTCTTACCAGTTTTCGACCTCATCGTCAGTCTCACTCGCTCAGTATTATGCTACAAAAAAATCCGCAAGCTGAACTTCAAGCACATCCTGACTCCGAAGGGAAGACCCTCCATGGCGGTTATGGTCGCTCCTCCACCCTCCTCTGTACCTAACCCTTAGGGGCTTTACCGGTGGTCATCTTCAATACTTCAGCAACAGAAATTTTTCAGTCTCAAATGTCTCAGTCAGGATACCACCGATGCAAATGCCACGAATGACATTTCAATCCGTGTACTACCGCTAACCAATTAAACCGTCTTTCGATGGTCTTAAGCAAGATCGTACCGAATGAGCTGCCTAATCCTACACCTACCCGTAAAGTGTATAAAGGTGAACTCAACAAGAACACCGAACGAGAATCAACTCACAGAACAGTTAGAACACGGGTAACTCCCTTCCCTCTACGTCGAACAATCTTTAGCGTGGTGGCCATCTTTCCACAAAATGAGAAGAGCTCTTTTTCTTTAGAACCCCAACCCAAATCAACGAAATCAGCGACTCACCTTAACGTAATCTTTTACCCTGAAAGATGTGAGTTCCACAAAAACACGAGACCTTTCTCTACAAAGATCCTACGTAACTCCTCGATAATGTGGTGAACCTCCCGCTATCTCTTCTGTGAGCACGAAATATGGCCTTAAAAACGTTATTAAATTCATCAGACAACTGTTTTGTGTTCTGAACGACAACGGCATTCACGAATTCTGCTTCGCCCGGTTCTCACGGCACATCATATATAAACATACGAGTCCGCAGGAGCTTGGCAACAACCTTTTTGATGGTGTATTGATTTACCCCTTCGTTTCGTCGAATATTGCTCTCAGTATCGCTATCGTTCCCCACATTTCTTACATCCTTGGGATTTTCCTAACGATTCGTAGCGCCTGCTTCCTAGCCTCTACCCTTTTGATTACCTTGCCTTTAAATGGCAAAATACCAGGTGGCTTATCGATCAGCAACACTTTTGGTGAAACACTGCGGGAGTCCGAACAACTTCAGAAGCCGATTTCTTCTTAATCAATAACGGCGTCGGCGGGGAATAAACTCTTCCCCGTTCGTCCATTCCAGCCTTGAAACCTTCGATATACCCCTGAAGGTTATCTTCCTTTTAACCGTCGATAAGTACAAGAATCGTAGCTTGCGTAAACGAGATTGTATGTTATCAGTACTCTTCCCTCTGACATTACGCGAGTTACCCAAAAATTCTTCTACTTCAACACATATATTATTAAACGTACTAACTAACTCGGTAAAGTCCACATTCGATGTAATATTCGTTGTTGCCGACCGCGTTTGACGGCAGCCTCAGCTTTTTTAGCCTGTAGGGGCGGCAAAAATTGTCCTGGCTCACAGTAGGATGAAATATTTCTTCAACCTGCCGAATATCAGAATCTGAATTATATCCTTTCTCCACAGTCGCCTTAGTTGTTATCGAAGCAACCCCGGCCTCTTCTACTTTCTTAGGAACTTTCTTTTCCTGTCGGCTTAACGCACCACTAGCACCCTCACCATCTGACACGTTGCTACTGCCTCCACGGCCCGTCGCAAGCAAGCCTCCAGAGCCTCTTTTGCCGTTTTTCTCTAAGCTACTCGACCTTCTCCTCTTTGCCCTCCCGGGCCTCTTTCTCCTTGACCTCTTGTGCCGCTTCTTGACCTCCCTTGGTTCCATCTGTAATCCCTCTCAAGCCGTCTTGAATCTTTATTTGATTCTGCCTCTTCACGCCGTATTCTCCATTCACGCGCACGTTGTTCCGCCGCCGCTTTATCTGCGAGCATTTTTTTAGTTCTAGGAGACATTTCATACTCTCATCCGGGTCACTCGTACTTACTAGCTAATAAGAAACACACAAATAAGACAACTAAATAACAGTAACAACAAAAATTAAGAAGACTGCCGATTACGACCGATGTTCAATCTATATACGTAAGCAAACCGGTATGGCTGCCGTTGCTAAAGTAAACAACTATCAAAATAATCACAAGAAAATAATTAACAATAAAAGCCTAAAAACAACTATTAACACGATTAAATAAATAAAAGAACTCTATAAAATTTGTACCTCTGGAGAACAATCCAAATTTTCAAATACTATCCCACAACAAATAGCATAAGGTTACCCGAACTCCAAAAACTAACAAAACAGGATAATAATTAAACTAAAACAGTCTAATACAAACATGAATTCCCTAATAAAAAAAAACTCAAGAAATCAAAAGCCAATAAATAACGAAAATACCAAAAATAACCAATAATTATAGAGTTCCTACTCACCCAACCTAAGTCGTCGGTGAACGTTTCAAGTTTGTTGCTGCGGCAAGTCTTTAACTTTGAAACCGGAGAGGATTCAGTGTAGCTACACGGATTTAGAACTTTTTGTAAGTTACACCCAAGAAGATGGTTAAAAATCTAACGTTAAAACGATTTGATTTTCGTTCACAGTTTACTAGATTTATAAAGCGAAACGATTTTTTCTAATTACATCGCCGTTACGATAGCGATTTCTTTTTTCTTTTTACCTTGCGGGAATACGTTTAAGTTTGTTTTCAGGAAGTGATGAATACATTTTACAATTTTGTAGTCAAATTAGAATGAAATACAAATTTTTTTGCCGACTGCGCTTATGTACTTATAACGACTGTATCCGGCGTATCATTGAAAAGTAGCACGCACAATTGTAGGTTACAATTGAATGAAAATAACTATAAACATATCTTAATGTAAATTTCTTGTTACGGTACGACTTTTCATTAATCGCAATAATCACACGCGTCTTGTACGGAAAGCTCCTTAGTTATGTTCTAAATAAAATGAAAAAATATTTTTTTTAACCGAGATTAAAAGATTTTCTAGAATTTTTGAGGTTTACATTTCAGCAAAAAATTCTTGTTTGCTTTTAAACGTAATTAGTTTATCTTCTTCTCAGAATTAAGTACGTTCACGATACGTATTATAGCTTCCGGATATGATACTACACAGTGTTAGGAGTATATATAACAAAGTCATTTACCTTGTTACCAGTCGGTAGAACGCATTAACGAAAAACACTGTAGACTTTTCATTTATGATATTGTACATTTTCAAAACGGTATGAGTGCAGTTATTTACATTATGTTTTTGACTGAAGATGATGAAATTTGACGGTTTTATGTTAAAATTTTAATAACACTTATTATTTAACGCATTATTATTAAAGTGTTAAGAGAGAGGGGCGTATTAATAAATATTTTCAATGAAGAAGAGGCAGTTGATAGATTGTGAAGCGCAATTAATTATTACTGTGAAATTTGTTTCTTGGTTATATGTTCACGTCTTTGCCGTTTTGCAATGTGCATCCATTACTGTTCAGGCGTGTGTATATTTTCAACGGATAAGTAAGTTATATATAACGCGGAAACAAGTTGTGTGTTTTATACACAAACTCACACACACACACGTACTTTGTGAATATAAAATACTGTAACGCAGAGTTGAAAATTTTATGCGTGATTTGAATACAACTAACAAAAAATCAAATAAAAATCTCTTCGAAAATACGAAAATGTTTCTTCTACCGAACGTAGTTTTTTCGTGAATTCCCTGTAGGATTTTGTTTTGCTTGTTCGTGTGAAAGGTTAGTTCAGTGCAAATACGAATCGGTAATGTATTCTAATGCAAGGCATAAATCAGTAAATAAAAAACAGAAAAAAAACAATTAATATTAGAGAAATTCTTGTGCGGGACGTATAAGTGCTTATGTATGCACACATGTTGTTTTTGTCGGTTCATTATAATTAATTTTTTTTTTTGTTAAAATTAAAAAAAAAAGCCATATATAACTTATCGTGCTTGTATCCCGTAAGTACGGTGTTTACAAATGATTTTCAACATTTCAAGAAATTTTATTATTACCGTTATATTTTTTCACGTTTCCCCTTCCTAGTTTTTAATTTAAACGTCATAGAAATAAATGGATGTAACAACCGACTCTTGACGTTAAATTAAATGTCTGTGAAAAAATTATAGAATAAAACGATCCATCTCTCGTTTTATACTAAAAGAAAAAAAGAAAGAAAAATAACCTGTTGTATTTTAATGTTAAAGATTAAATAACAAATTACACGAAACAGTTTTCCTCTTTTCCCCCTCCCTAACAAAAAATGCGACCAATCATTATCTAAAGTCGTTCTATTAATAATAATTATACTGTAAATATTTTTGTCAATTATGTAATCGATACGGTTTTATCCCCCGATTATTGTAGAATGTAACAATATCAAAAACGGTCGTTGAAATTTGTTTTCTGATTCTAGGGACCGTGTCGAGATCGACAAAAATCAATAATATGTGCTCGTGTTATCCTCGTTTCGATTAATACTTGAGGAATGAATTGACATAGAAATTGAAATCGGGTAGGATGATTTCTACATATGCCGGTATTAATTGCATTAAAGTAGAATAAAAATCAAGAAGGTAAGGAAATACGGAATTAGGAGCTCTTATATTTCGTTTAAAATCCCCGATGGGTAAAGTATTTTATTATTTTTTTTGATATTTGTGAAATCTAAGAAAAATTGAAAAAATCACCCCTTCCATCTAACGTTTTAAATATGTATGAATTTTAATCGATTCAAGTCTTTTTACTAATTCTACTATTACGATTTAATATTCAATTATCTATATAAAATTTACAGTGTCATAAAGTTTCGCGACCCGATTGTGAAAGAAAGTATATTTTTTTTAACGATACAGTAATTTAAATGTACGATAAGTAATTTAATTGTATCGAAAATAAAAAGATAATTTACAGATAATTTTTTCCCGGTTACAAGTCACTGGAAATCAGGTTCTCCGAATTCTTCCTTGCACTACTCGAATTCGATACGGGTGTAACTTAAGTTTTTTTATAACCCGGTGAACAACGCGTAAATTGAAATTCCAATCTTTTGTTAAAGTTTCCCGAGCGACTTCGAAAAACATGAAAGCGACTGATGAATGTCGTGCAGACTGTCATCATGCAACGCTAGTGGACGACCGCTACGTTTACGATCGGCTATATTTCCTGTTTCACGAAATCTAGGCGATAAACAAAAAAATACTTGATATATTTGGTTCTACACTCTAATAGCCGTATAAACATTTTGGCATTCAAAATTATATCCGGCGATTAAATAATGTTTCACAGCGAACATACGCTGACTTGTAAAAACGGTCTGCTTTTTGTACTACTGCAAAACTATGTTATAAATAGAGGATTATAGAAAACATAATTAATGCGTGTAATAATAAATATAAACCTGATAACCGTATAATAAAATATTAAAAATATTATAATAAAATAGTAAAAAATTAGTACAAAATAAAATGCGATAATTGTGAAAAAATATATATCGGAAAAATAAATAAATCCTTTAAAGATAGATGTAATAAACATTTAAGGTAATTTAAAATTAAAAAAATAGGTTTCTCAAACGTTGCTGACGATTTAATAATTAACCAACATAACATATATAACTAGATTGGAAAATAATTTTGAAGTAATTGGAAAAGTAAACATTGAGCACGAAAGTAATAATAAAAAACTGTAAATTTTAGAAAGATTTTACATCTATAAATATAAACGTAAATTCAGCCGAATGAATCCGTAGACAGAATTTGTTGGGAATATTTTTATAAATATTATTTAAGTTGGTAATACATTGACAAAAAATTTTAAATAAATAAATCAGATAATCAGTACAGTGCTGCATTAACATTAGATAACATTTTAAGGAAATTTTTTTTTTTAATTTTATTTTCGACAAATATTTGTTCTAAAAATTTTAACTTAACAAAAATTTAAATGAGAAAACAGGAAAAAAAATTTACAAAACGTTACTGAAGATGGGCTTAGGCGCGAAATCGCTTCGATGGAAAGTATAGATGGAAAGATAAGTAAAGTAATAGTGTTCTTTATTTTTGTACTGGTGGAGCGGCTGATTAAGCTTATATTTTGTAATTAGCTACATGCGTATGTATACATACGAGAGAGTGACATATATATCTGGGAGTTGATTATGATTTAAGTACGTAGTTCTTAAATAATAGATTACACAAAGTATTAAATCGGGGTGATGGACAAAGTGAGATATAATAGACTAAGTGCGAGAGCGAAAGAGATAGAAAACAAAAGAGGTTTAAGTTGTAGGTTGTAGTAGTAGAAGTCGGGTTCAGCTTAAGATGGAGCCATCGTACCGTGTAACTTTCCAATCGGTGAGTTTGCAGAGATGACAGCGCCGTTGAACTGTACTCGTAGTACGGTGTTAAGTGTAGAGATAGGCTAGATAGATAGGCTAAGCTTCGGCTCTCCGGCTATAAGAGAATCATTAAGTCCGTTCAACATTACACTCGGAACAATAAAGCCATTGTTGTCAATATCTCTCCGCTTTGAATACTTCGATTAGATATTACGTAATAGTATACTCTATTCGTTATCTTTTGCTTTAAATTTATTATTAAAAGTATCTACCGAAGCGTTTCTTTTTTTAATGATTTTTTTCCATATTTTACGTTAAAAAAACTTAAATGCGTATTAGATAATAATCTTGTGCGCCACACTTTTTAACACTTCATCCGAGATTATAATCCAGGTTATGCTTAGAAGTATTTTTAAGGATTCTAACCTCCTTTGTACGGAAATTATTTTTTTTCGAAATGCTTGCGACAATTAAAACAAAGTAGAAGGATCAAGAATTTATAACGATCTGTTTTTAATTATTTAGAAAGTTTTGATTTGAAACACCGATCTCCGTCATTCAAATTTAGTTTTGTGTCCTTTGTACCCGTAAGAATTGATTTTGTAAAACTTTACACGGCGATAAATTATTAAATATTAATTTAAAGAAAAGGATTGTAAAAGAAAGAGGATATTAAAAAAATATAGTTTGAACAGGATTCGTCTTACTCCTGTGTTTTTTTTTCTCTTCACACGGTGCGGTATAAATAACCTTATTAAAGGTTCAAACCGAAGCAAAATAAATTTGCTATTTATCGAGCTTATTTCCGTTTGTTTTTTAACTTATCGACGGTCAATTTTAGGGAACTAACAGAATATTAAAAATTAATAAACAAAAGAAACATTTTTTTTTGACTTGATCTTTATTGAATTACGGCTCCACAAGCTATTCGTATCGAAAACGTTAGTAAATTATTTTTATTACGATAGAAAGGGAAGAAAAACCCTCTGACTAAATTTTCTAGCCCGAGTTACTTATTCGCGTTAATTTTGACGTGTAGTACCCTAATATTTCCGATCGGTATTGCAGTATCGAGTACGTTCACGGGGTAGAAAATATTTTCAGAACGCAGGTGCGATCGATTGAAGTCGAAGGCGTTCTTGGTCGAGGGTCGTTCTTGGTCGAGGGTCATCTTCGATCGACTGACGATCGCTTTTAAATCTTGAAAACCATTCGTAACATCGCGTACGGCCCAGCACATCGTCTCCGTAAGTTCTTTTAAGAGTTGAAACGTTTCTGTGAAAGTTTTTTCCGGTTTCACGATCGTCGCTCCCGAAAATCGCACATTATAAAAATCGCTACTGACACGTTGCACTCAAATAACGATAACACGAAAAATAAGAGATATCAACAATCCAAGAACATGTGCTTACAGAGGAGATAATGCGGAACACAATATTGCCAACTGCACGTCATTAAATATCTCCGTTGGCGCTTAATTAAAAATGTTCGGTTATTTTTTGAATAGATCTCGTTTATTATGTACCCCAGTCCTAATATTATTTGCCTCGTTTTAGCCTTTTTATCGTGTTTCATTACGTTTATTACGTTATTTTTAAAATTATGTAACCGATTTTTATTCACGTTTTTATTTATTTTACTCGCATATTTTCGTCTTTCTTTCATCGATATAAATAAAAAAGAAACTGTATAATTAGTTGAAGGTAATGGTATTGACAGATCCTTGGGTCTTTTTTCCTTTTCTTGTATAATGAATGCTCTATTACGTAATTCTCCAACACTTTTTTCTTTTATCTTCTTCTACCTCTTTTATTTTCATAAAGCCATTTGTTTATAAAGACAAAAGGTATCTTTCTCTCTTTCTTTCTTTTCACTGAAAATTTCTGTCGATTTTATTAGTTTTTATTCTTACTAAGGTATAATTCTATTAAATAATTTACTTTCGTCTAATACTAGGAGGTCGCTTACTGTTGATTTTATGCAATTTTTTTAATTTTTTTCTTCTTCTGTTGGTCCTTTTTTTAATTTAATTAACATTATTTAGATTTACCGTGAATTTAAAGTTTTTTTTATTAATAAGGTTACTTATTTATTTTAAGAGTTTTTTTATTTTTATTTTGAATGGTTTTTATTATCTTAATTTTGTTACGCTTAACGTTAACAGAAAGTATCTATTTTACATTCACCGTCACCAAAATATCGGGCTTCCATATCATTTAAAATAGTAAAACAGTACATCATTGAGAATCGTGTTGTATTTAATGGAAACTGGTATAAAGTATAGTCGAAAATGATTTTCTGCATTTTTGTAAGTTATTGACATTTTATTGTTATTGGGATTGAATTTTAACGCGTGTAATCTTGAGATCTTACATACGTTAAAATTCTTACGAATATAGAATTTAATTAGTTTTTGGTATCTTAACTGTTTTTAAAATAAATAAATTTTTTATCACGATCGATAATAAATAATTAAAATTAATAAAAAATAATTAAGAAGTAATTAAAGGCGATGAAATTACAGATTTATTTATTTACTATTTACAAAAGGATTAACTACCTTATACTATTAAAAATAAATAATTATAATAATAAATAACCCTGAGCCTAGGTACTGTCCTGATGCAACATCAGCCACTCATCCCCTTGCTGATTTAAGCGTAATAGTTTAAAATCCACAAATACTGAACGCCCCAAAGATTATTTTATTTTACAGGATTCTCTTGATTTCGAACTTTCTTTTCTATTCTTAAAATTTTACCCGTTTTTCCTCTTTGGTGTTGATTCTCGGTTTTTTATTTTTAAATTTATTTGTCGGTTTACTGTCTTAATTTTCCCCTTTTCTCACTTTTCCATTTTTAAAAGCTTCTCTCCTCGTCGCAATATTAAAAAGAGCAGCGGACCTGAGGTAGACTATTGTACAACTCCGTGCAAAGTTTTCTTTATGCCCGAAAAAATCTTACCTCTTTACTATAGTGAGATCATTTCATTGCGCACCGCATCCATTACTTGAACAGTGTGCAATGAAAGGTTTGCGTGAATTATTATCACTGGCAGGAATATCGTACGGAACGCCACAAAGAAATACCGAATAATAATACGCCACAAATGCCTACCGAATACATTGCGTACAGGAACTGAAACTCCCAGACACTGTTAAAAGAATAAGGTACTACTGTAGCTTATTAAACAGGTGGAAAATAATTGGATGTGTTAAAATGCGCATAACGAATGCATAATTTATGCATTCACACATCCATTTATGCATTATGTGCATAAATGGATGTGTTTTTTTTAAGATGAGGCGTATTTTCACCTTAGCGGTTACATCAATAGTTATAGATATTGATCTACACAAAATCCACATATCTTACATGAATCGCCGTTCCACTCGCAGAAGATAGGGGTTTGATATGCGATTTATCAAAGATGAATATTGGGCCCGATTTTTTTTTTTTTTTTACGAAACCCTTGACATTCGGGCATAGCAGGATATAATTATTCAATTTGCACTCTTCTCCAGCCTGATGTACGCTATTAGTTACTTGCAACAAGACGAGGCAACGTACCGTACGTCCAAAAACATTGTGGGATACCTGGAGCGAGCCGTTACTGCAGAGATGACTTTCGTTAGCCCCTATGTTCTACGTAAGGTATAAAAAAAATATGTTGCGAAGAATTCAGACCTGCCTTCAGGAAACTGTGAACACTTCTAACGCTTGCTGTAAGACATTACCGGTCGTCCGTAACTACATTCTACCGATCAATTAAAAGCGATTATCTCTGTATTATAGTCCATACTGAAATTACAGGGTATAGTATCATTGTGTACGATAAAATTATTGCAGCGTGCAAGCGACAAACGTACTTAAACCACGGCACACAGACTTAGCGAAGTGTAAATTTAAATTCACTTCGAGAAGCGGTAGGTAGTGTTCTGTTCTAGTCGACATTTGTTAATTTTAATCGATTAGTACGCTTGCTCGTATCGAATTAAACGATTTATATAATTTATTTTGATAATTCAGTATTTCTTACGTTCACTTACCGAAAAACTTATCGTGTGTCGTAGAATGGGGTTCGTTTATTTATTGCTTTTTACCGTTTGTCATACGGGTTTCATGGAATTTGAACGCTACTGACATTTATAATCGGAGTACAATTGACTTTAATCAGAGATGCTTTCTCTGAAAGTTATCGGCGTTCATTACACAACCACACCGTCTTGTGGAGATAATGAACTAATCGCTTTTAGGACCGAGTCCACTTGAACTTCAGCGCGCTTGTTATGTCGATATGGAATATTATCTTTGGCTTAGTGAACGCGATGGGATTTTATCCTTAGTAAGTTTGAAATAGAATATTATTATTCTTGGTGTTTACAGTTTTTTTTTCTTTGTAACTTTGTCCCGTGTTAAGAAGCCTACAATGGTTTTATACATCTGTGAAAATTATAAACGGTTTTTTGAACAAAGTACGGGTTTATTCTGTAGTGGTGCTTCAGAATTTGAAAGAAAACGATCTGTTGTATCGTAAAATTTGAGGTGCTTAATCCGTATTGATAACATATATAGTTCCACCTGACGAAGTATTGCAGTCGGGATGGCCACCTGCTATTTGGATTTTCTGTAAAGCTCTTTTTACAAGTTTTTTCTTGTCTATATGTAATTTTCTCTTATTTTATTGATCTCTATTGACCTCGTTATGTTCTATTCGGCTAGATGCTAATTGTTTTTTCATTGAGGATGTGGAGATTTTCCTCTTAAGTGTGGTTATGAACGCGTCAGGGTATTGTTTCCTATCCAGTGACTTTAAAAAATCATTCGTACACACGAGAAATAGATTTTAATTTTTTATGATTCTCTTTCAAATACATATAAATAATTCCTTTAAAAAATTTGTTTGGTGCCAAGTATCCTTCATCAGTAAAATTACCGATGAAATTATTAGAGGATCTCTTCTTTTTTCTTTACTTCTCAAATAATTTTTTTTTTGTGCCGTTTTAGTTTATTTAATGTATTGTTTTTCTTGAATTTTGACTATAAATTGACTATATGATCCTGGAGAGTTTTATGTACTATATTCAAAGTGTTTTTGTGTGCATTCGCGCGCACGCGTTGTTTTATGATGTTATTTGAAAATGTTATTCTATATGCTTGTACTCGTATTTTTGTTTCTATACACGGAGTGAATATGTCTTGCGAAGTTGTGTTTGATGCGATCATTTCGGTTTAATTATGTACTCCTGGGTCGATGTGTTTTTTTTATAAAGCTTCGCTGGTATGTGTGTGATCTTGTGATTTTGAAAACGGCATGGTTTCCGACATTCTCGGGAATTTTATAACTTTGTATTGTCAACCGATGTACGTTTCTGAATCTCTTTTTACGAATACAAACGATTTGATAAAAACAATTATTATGTAATTTTTTTTGTTTCAGTCATTTGACTGGTTTGATGCAGCTCTCCAAGATTCCCTATCTAGTGCTAGTCGTTTCATTTCGGTATACCCCCTACATCCTACATCACTAACAATTTGTTTTACATATTCCAAACGTTGCCAGCACAATTTTTTCCTTCTACATGACCTCCTAATATTAAAGCGACTATTCCAGGATGCCTTAGTATGTGGCCTATAAGTCTGTCTCTTCTTTTAACTATATTTTTCCAAGTGCTTCTTTCTTCACTGATTTGCCGCAACACCTCTTCATTTGTCACTTTATCCACCCGTCTGATTTTTAACATTCTCCTATAGCACCGCATTTCAAAAGCTTCTAATGTTTTCTTCTCAGGTACTCCGATCGTCCAAGTTTCACTTCCATATAAAGCGACACTCCAAACATACACTTTCAAAAATCTTTTCCTGACGATTAAATTAATTTTTGATGTAAACAAATTATATTTCTGACTGAAAGCTCCCTTTCGGCTGTGCTATTCGGCATTTTATATCGCTCCTCTTCGTCCATTTTTAGTAATTCTACTTCCCAAATAACAAAATTCTTGTACCTCCATAATCTTTTCTCATCGTGTTTTTACATTCGGTGGTCCATCTTCGTTATTTCTACATTTCATTACTTTCGTTTTGTTCTTGTTTATTTTCACGCGTTAGTTCTTGCGTAGGACTTCATCCGTCCCGTTCATTGTTTCTTCTAAATCATTTTTCCTCTCGGATAGAATTACTATATCATCAGCAACGCATTTATTGCAGATTAAAGATGTATATTTTTAATTACACGTATTGCAGGCGTTAACCGTTTTTAATTGCAGTTAGGTTGGAGAAAGGGAATATTTTCGTCAGTATTTAGAAACAGTTAATTCTAAAAGTGGAATTATCTTCTGAAACCACAATTACCAGATTTTTTAAACACGAATAGTCGATGTTTATTTCCGATTTCTCTTGTAAGAATGGTACGAATTTGATTAACCGGACGAATAAGCGGATGTAATATCAGGCGGGTATTGCCACATCTCTTTTTGACTTTAATTTTTTTATTGCATTATGTATGAAAGATTATTACAATAAAGGCGCCCTTTGGAAAAAAAAAGGTTAAAGTTAGTGGAAAGAAGATATAATTTTGTGTTTGTAATCTTCAATTTTGTTTCTACGAGTATGATTTGATTAACGTTGTTATACGTTCACTTTTATATTCTTTGAATAAAAAAATGCTTTATTACCATGTTGAACGTTTTATTCTAATTTATCTTTATTGTTGTTATTTTGTGTAGGCTTGACGAAAATAATAATTTGATTGCGAAATTTCAAATCCCTTTAGCAATCATTCTGAATGTTTTCCCCATTTTTATTTATAAAATAATATCTATCGTTTCTCTCTTTTTTTTGTTTTTGATTAGGAAAGTTACTTTTCTTATTCTTTCCTTCTTCAGAAGATGGTGATCGGAATGTTCTCTCGTTATTTTGTTTTGTCTTATTCGGTTCTTTATTTCGATTTATTTTTTATTTACATCTCTCTGTATGTTATTTTTGGAAATTGTGATTTTATTCATGAAGACAATGTTCCGGTCGGTCCGGTTGTATTTTATCGGTTGGTTGATCGCATTTTTATTTTCTGTCTGTTTTGTTGAAATTTTTATTGTTTCTGCTATATTTTCTCTTTCATCGGTCTTAATATTTTGCCGACTTTGAAGAGGGTTTTTTCTGCGTACTGTGCTCTTTAAAAACGAGATTGCGTTCTAACACCGTTTACCTTTAAACATTTATCATTACCTTTATCATTTTTAATATTTATATGTTTTCAAATGACGTATTACATTAGCAAGTCTAAAAAAAAAAAAATGGAAACTAAATCCGAGTAAAATATATGCACTACTTCCTACCGGTCGTAGTAATAGAAACTTCAGCAAATGTTAAAAATGTTATCGAACGCTTCATTTTCTTTTTTTAACGATAGAGTGAATCCGTTGCATATATTAAATTAACTTGATGCCGGATACAGGCAACGGCGTTTGCAATTTATTGCAGTATAAGACTTTGAATCTCTGCTTAATACAACAAATATGACACCGTAAGGTTCCTATGTAAGGTTTTACTACTGCGATTGACATAATAGAAATAGATCTTATTACTGGAAGATTGTTAGTTCTGATTCCTATAACTGTATTACGTCACTCCCTGACGTAGTTAAATTAGGTGGTAAAAAAAATTTATATGAATTTAAGAAATCGAATACTAAACGAATGTTTTAGGAACTTATATCAAAGTAACCTTTTAAAAAAAAACGGCTTTTTTATTTTATTACACTAAGGTTCCATTTCTGTAAAATATTTCGTGGGATGAATTTAAAAAAGAAAATTAAAAGAAAGTTTTTTCGGATCAGCATTTTTGGTCACATGTAAGAGAAGTAACTCCGGATATTTCAGTCTGTTATATCATTTTTGTGTTTATAGTTTAGAAATAAATAAATGTTATTTTAATTTTGTTAAGTAATGTTTAGCGTCATCATTGATACGGCCACTACGAACGTATTTAACGCATATCACCGCTTTTTATTGAAACATTACAGTGTGTTTACTTGGTAAACGATCATGGCCATTTAGAATAAAAAACCGACAACTGCGGGTTGTTTCTGATGCACGGCTTATACACGCAACTTGATTGAAAATATTTATAATTTTATGTAAATACAAATTTTTTCGTTTATTTAATTCATTGATTCTAACTTAAAGGCGCGCGCATATCGTATTTAATTCGAGCGGGCGTGGCGGTACTGACTAAACTATGTAATTTCACAACTTAGATAAAACAAATTTCACTTGCACGGGCGGCAGACTGGTGTAGCCGCGAGGCTTAACGCTCCAGGTACCGAGTCGACCGTGCGATCGAGTTCGACACCTAGTCACACCGAGTTACTTTTTTACATTTCAAATATTATTTATTTATTTATTTAATTCTACCGCTTATTTATGACGTCACACATAGCAGACGACTACAACAGAATATTTAGAGTAAGGGTGCGATTTTGCAAAACAAGATTTTTGCAAATATTATTTTTTAATCGTTAAGAGATGCGCTTAAGAAAAAAGAAGACCTTAATCAGGCGAAATCTCGAGATACCGAGATTGATCTTGCCGTACAACGTTTTTAAGTTGAAAATTTAACGGCATCAATGCCCTACACCTCGAAGTAATTTGAGCAAATTTGCTCAAAATCGGTGCACTAGCTCTGAAGATATAAGATGATGTAAAGACCAACACCGACGTTCGTACGAACATTAACATCCGGAAAATTTCTATCCGGTTTTTTGGGTTCCTTAGGTGTCAAAACGTCATATGCCCAAATTGGACCGATTACAGTACTTTTGTTTCTAGAACTAAAACGATATCTAGAGGGAAAGTAAAAAATAATGAGGGAAACAGTAGATAAAGAGAATGTTAAAATATGTTAATTTTTATTAATTTTAATGTTAATGTAAATTTTTAATTTTCATCCGTAGGTCTCGGATTTATTGAATATTTATAAATTGTTTGAATTATGTTTTTTTAAAGTAATTTTATTTTTGTTTGTTGCAGGTGAGTGCGATTTATTATGTGTTCTTAAAATTATTAATGGACATGTGTTATGGTTTGTATAAAAAAATATTTAAGTATGTTAGGTCGTATCGTGTATGCTTATAAATATTATTGTTTTAGGCCTTCAAAACAAACCGGTAGTACCGAATAGAATTGTAATATATTGTATTAGATTCTAGTAATAGAATGGAATGATCTGATCGGCGGAATCGTTTATGTGTTTAAAATTACGAAATTTCCTGGAATCTTATTCGAGTGATTTTTGTTTCTTTTTTATAAGTTTTCCAAATTTTCTTTTTCGAAATTTCTCAAATGGCTTTAGCAGTTTAATTATTAATCCTTTGCGCTGTGATGAAACTAGAATAAAATAATATTACGTATATCCGTTGTATCTTTTACGCCAAATTAATTATTTCGTATTAAAATAATTTATTTTTATTTTACCGTTCTCTATTTGGCAAAAGCTTTTCATTTCTTTGCGGTATTATTTTGTGGAATAATCGTTGAAGTAGATGTTTGATATCGACCGTCGATTGGCTGATTTAATTTATCTAATATTACTGTTAAAATCAAATTAAATTATTACTTTACCTTTCTCTTTATGCCTTTTTTTGGAGATGTTTTTAGTATATTTAAAAAATAAT
This sequence comes from Lycorma delicatula, assembly GCF_047948215.1. NCBI lineage: Eukaryota > Metazoa > Arthropoda > Insecta > Hemiptera > Fulgoridae > Lycorma > Lycorma delicatula. The sequence continues at coordinate 79,537,037 of NC_134465.1, forward strand.
TATGTAAGCTACGATGAATTTAACAAATTATTCGTAATGAATTCGTACGATCCGTTTGTTTCAGTTTTTAAACGAATCCGTTATAGTATAGTTTATTTTATTCCTTTAAATAAACGTGCAATACGATTTTAGTTTTCTTTAAAATACATTTTACTTTATATTTTCCTCTTCTATCGAATTACGCTTATCGCAGCGGATGAAATTTAATCGGTGACCTACTAAATTACCCAGTGTTCTTCCGTTTATCTGTATTCCGTTTGTTTTCTACAAATTTATATCTCCTGTAATTTGCACTATATTAATTTTTTCTTTTAAATAAAAAAAAAAAAACTTTTGTAAAACGTTTTTAATTATTGTTTCGGGTAATCTCATTTTACAATTTAAAATTGTGCCGTTTAGATATTTGATAGCGTTAACTAAATTTCGAAAAAATTATATGTCTGTTGAGAAGTGGCATGTGCCTCTTGTATGTTCAACGGGTAGATTACAGCCGGTAAACCATTAATATTTATTTTGTTTTTATTGTAAAATTTAAGCTATTGTTGAATCGAGCACAAATAAATTTATATATTCGTTTAGGTTTCTATGAATTTTAAATCCGCATCCAAGTAGATTGAAATTTTGTTGTAAAACAAAAATACTTTTTTTTTAGTTAATTGTTTTGTTTTGAGAAAATGTTCGTAATTTTTTTTTTATAAGAACTTAACCGGTGTTCTTAAACTTGTTATGCCATCTTTGTTAAATACGGAAAGTAGAAATTGATCATTTTCGTCTACTCGTTTATTATTTTTTTTTAAATCGTAAGAAATTTGATTGTAATTTATACGTCTCCACATTTTCCGCTAAGAGATTTTTACAATTTTCTTGAAAATTTTTTTATACGTCAATATGTTTTTTAATAAGTTATTAATAAATCCCAAAATCCTAATTTTCTTGCTGGCTTCTTCATAAATCATCATCATTCACTAAAGGCTGCGCCTTGTCGATGTAGCCACGTCACTCTCATCACCGCTTCTCTCTTGAAGTCATATGAACCAAGGTTCCCGTCTCTTCTTTAATATTATTGATGACGGTTGTTCTCGGTCTACCTCTATGTTTTTTACCGAAAACCTTGCCCTCCAATATATTTGTCAAGAACCGGTCGTGTCTATTACATGTCCTATCGATTTCGCTCTTCTTCTTCCTATAACATTTAGCAAGGACTTCTGCTAACATTTGATCATTTCTTTTCCTATCCGTCCAACTTCCTGCCCGTCTAGTTTCGCAGATGCCTAAAATGTCCATTTCTGATTTCTCATCGCGAGTCATCTTTATAATTACTTAAATTTAATTTCGTTTTCAATCGGCGTTTTAAATTCATTCTAAAAGTTACATTAAAATCGGTTCAGCTGTTCATACGTAATACCTAAACGTATAAACATAACGACCGACAATACTTACAAAGTGATATCCGATAATTGAAATATTTGCATTCAAGTTTTTTTAATTTATTTTTTTGTAAATATCAAACCCCGCCTTATTCCTATTATTTCACATTTTTCATTATAAAAGGGATGACGCATATCTGTGTTACAAGGTTTACAGGACTGTTCTTTTACGGAAGGTCATGCCATCCTGTTTTATAGGTTGCACGATCGATTAATTAATTAACACAAATATTATAAAAATAAATCCGATTTGTTCGATGAAAAATTAAAATTTAATTTTTGAGAAATCGTTAGAATAAAATCGCTAATTTACCTTAACTGTTATTTCATATACAAACGATATAATTTATTTTCAAAAGTTCTTTTATTCATTTTCAAAATGTAAAAAAAAGAAGCAATTTACAAGTCGGCTAAATAGTTAGGAGCCCCGGTACGGGCTGTGCATTAAACGCCGGTTTCCCCTCCCGACACACAATATCTAGTGCGTTTTATGTATTATTAATAATAACAACACATAAGGTACAATTATACGGTTTATGTTTTTATTCTGCGAGCATAATAGCGTCTATTCGGTTGAATTTTAAAACAGAAGTAATAACAGCACGTTTTAATATTTAAACTTTTATTTCAAATTTAGTTATTTATTTACTCTACGTTAACAAGGATTCGTTTTTATCATTCGTAACATTATTTATTTTTTAATTCGTAAAGAGAGTCTAAATTTTATCACCGATTCATAACAGCATTTAGTAAAATTTTAAAGAAATCAATTTGTGTAAATACCTAAAATCGTATTTTTTTTTGTTTCTATATACAGTAGGTACATTTACAGTAACATATTACTAAAACGTATAAACCGATTGAATAAAATTAACGTAGAATTATCTCGATAGATATTTCGATGTGCTTGTATACTTTCGGTTATTCAAAAAAACGCATTATAAAAATAACATTTTTTTTAAAAGTCTCACCAAAAGGTTGTTTATTTTCTCTAGTGAACCGGTGTTCTCCATTCGGTAACAGGGGGGTTTAATTGTAATTTTATGTAAACGTTAATTAAAGTGGTAAAGATTCCGTGTAAGAAATAATAGGAAATTATACTAAAATTACTAATGCTTTTGTTTTTTTTTTTTTATTTTTCGGAAGATATTGCTATTATAAAAAGTAAAATTAATTAAATAAAATAAAAGATTTATTGTAATGCATTTAATTATTAAAGCGTGCAGGTTAAAAATAAATATCGATAGGATTGGTTTTTAGTTAACAGGGTTTTACAGGTAAGTGTGACGTAAATTTGCCACGTGGCAGTCGGTGTTTTAATCGATGTAATATGTTATTTATTTTTATATCAGTTTTCTATGAACCGGAACGTAAAATGAATAAATGAAAATATGGTGTGTGTGTGTGTGTGTGTGTGTGTGTGTGTGTGTGTGTGTGTGTGTGTGTGTGTGTGTGTGTGTGTGTGTGTGTGTGGTGTATACGTATTTTTTCCGTTTCATAGAAATCTGATATAAAAAAAAAATTAAGTCATATCGATTAAAACATTGATTCCCACGTGGCACATTTTCGTTGCACTTACCTACGTCGATATTTATTTTTAATCTGCACGCTTCAATAATTAAATGCATTATAATAAACTTGGAAAGCTGCGGGATACTTCAGGACGTTTTACCGGGTGTTTAATTTAATTAATTTTACGTTTTGTAATAACAATATATATGACCCGTTTGGCCAAAACCTGGACCCTTGGGGCTGAGGTCAGCCCGTGCAAATCCCGGAACCAAATCAGGGGCTCCTCGGAGTCAAGGGGTTTACTACACGGCCGCAGAACTCGCTTCGCTCGCCTTTCGCAGTTTACCAGGGGTACCGGCGCCCTGGACACTTGGAGAGCTTACGTCAGTCGCCGTTCCCATTTCTACAGAGGGCTCCACCTCCTGGACCCTCGCGCTGTACGTTATCCTATTAGTTGTGATAATACCGATAAAAATAATTACAGTATTGAGGCTTTATAGAAGCTCGAAAAAGAAACTAAATTACAAAAGATAGAAATACGATAACTAAAGTACGCTTTGACGATGAAAAATTCATAACGTATTTTTTTACCGCGGTGGCAGAAATATAATAATGAAGTAAAAGGATTATATTTTTTTAATTCACAACTTCACTCTCCTTCTTTTTCCTTAAAAATAATGAATATCTGTAATATTTTAACCTTCAACGGATCTCGAACGGTGGCTTAAAACCAAAGGTGGCTTGTTACCAGATGTTAGTGATCGGTCTAGCCTTCCACGAGGTGCTCGCATACCTCACTCCTCTAGCCTCACACGCAGTCCCGCTGGAAGCCCATTTCTTCCTGTTGGTATAATAGTTTATATACGTAAAACCCTTGATACAAAAAGTTATCTTTGACAAAATTTGTGACAATAAACTATTCGATTATTATTTTGGCGGACACATTTACTGAAAATATTTCTGTTATCAACCGGTAAGGGTAAACGAACCAAATTTTCATCCTTACTTTTACATCTCTTTAAAAGCCAAAATACTGTGTTGCCTCTAGAATTTCCGTTATAACAGTGAATAATGTTGTTTCTTCGTTTCTCGGTATTTAAATGTTACTATATTAGTGTACAGTATATATTGAGGTATTTTCATCATTATAGTGATTAACAATGCATTTTGTTTGAAAAAATACGTATATATATTTTGTACATTCATAATCCGGTATAGATAGCGTTATTAGAACCGGTTAGTAATGCCGTTATTCTTTTGAAATCTTTTGCTGTATCCTGATCGTTTGTAATTTGTTTTCTGTTATTACTGAATTATCGTATCGGTTCTTTACATTGAACTCTTTTCAGGTACGGGTGTACCGCGTATGTATGATATTAACTATATGATGTATTCGCGAGCAAAATTAAATTTTGGTCGGTCCGGCTAAGAATAGTTAGTTAAAGCCTATTATATCGTAGTAAAGTTGTAATGCGAATTTCCGCCTCGTACAATCCGCTATACGTGTACGCACAAACGCACCCGCTCGTTGATAATGTACAATACGGACGAGAATGAGAACTACTGTTGCTGCAAAACGAAAGGACAAAGAGCGGCGGACTGAGCGAGCGAATTCAAAGGGAATTTTGTTTTGTGTTGAACGATTGTTGTCGGGGCTAAAAACAAAGCGGTACTCCTTCATATAGGTCATCCCTCGAGACAAAGCTAGGATCTAAACGTATAATTGATGTAATGGCGAAGCAAATTACGTCCGACATTAGTCGGGTTGCTTGCCGGGCAGACTCGTACACCGTCCACCCCGTTGTTCTAACACGGTCTTTGTCTGTTATCCGTATCTCCTTCTTTTTCTGATTGTGACGCATCAAATTTCTGTACGCTGTAAATTGTCTGTTCGGTCGTTAAACTTTGATAAAGCTTTTTAGGTTGGTTTTGCCTCCTTTTTTTAAAACGGATTTTTTATGTAGCAACATAATTTTCCGGTTGTTTCTACAGGAATGTCAGCTTCCTTAGTTATTATTATTTTATTAAATATTTATAGATCCTTTTATCTGATGGATTTATGTTTAATATCGACGGTAAAAGGAAGTTCTTCTCTGTCGTTAATTAATATCGAATAATATTTATCTCTATCGTTTCGTAATAATTTGCATTTTCGTAACTCTTACCTATGAATTCGCTTACCGTTTCGAGAAAATCATTTTAAATTTAATTTTTAAACTGCAAAATTGTTATACAAAACTTGACGTTCTTTAAATTCAACGTAATTAAATCTTGTAAAAATAAAATCCTTTAATTCGTGTAAATATTTTAAAACATCTGTTACTAAGAAAATATTAATGTATTTTAATGATATGATCTTTAATTTCATTTTTAGCAAGATAAATATTCATTTTTAAATATTATATTAGAATTTTAGTCTGTTTTACGGATCTTACGTCGAAATTTTTTAAAATTCCTTATGTTACATTTTTATAGTAATCATGTTATATTTTTAGCCCCATTAGAATATAAAATAAGTAAATTTGAAACTACCCTATGATTTATTGATCTAATTTAGATATTATATTGTTTTATAATTAAATAAATTATTAAAAAATTAACTTCTTGAAAAATCTTGAAAATCTACACAAAAATCAAGATTTGCCTCGAATTCCGGTTCCTGTGAACCGATTCGCTTGAAAATCGATCGGGTTCTATTTCTGCTAGGTTTACTTCTTTCTACTAAGGCTCATCAAAATCGGTTAAAAATTGCGACTAGTAGAACGAAAAAATCTGATGTGGATACCGCATGACTTTCTTGTATGCCTATTAAATTACTTTTTTAATGAATATTTTTTTTTTAATGAAAAATTGATAAAATTTAATTTCATTAATAACTTCTGATATTTTTTCATATTTTTTTTATTATTATTTATCGTAAAATTTTTTTACCATCGGAGTTTATTAATTATTAATAAATCAATATATTTAAAAAAATTAAAAAGTTAAAAAAAAGGAAATTAAGTCCGATTCGAACCGATCTGCCTTCCCATCGTAAGCTCCAAATATTTCCCCTTAATTAAAATTTAATTTGGCTATAACTCTGGAACCGATGAAAATAAGTACCACTTATGAGATATCGTTGAAAAACTCTCAATGAGGGCTTATTACTGCATTTAAGAAAAACTTCAAAATCCAAATTTTGGGGGATTTTAGGCTTTTTTGGACACTTTTGGTGCAGTCGATAACAATCTGAAGGGGAGGTGCACAACTAGATGTTACAACTGTCCTAAAACCAAAATTCAACATCCTATGGCTAATTGTTTTTGAGTTATGCGAGATACGTACGTACAGACATCACGCCGAAACAAGTCATTATTGGATATTTCCGTTGAGATTTGAAATCGAAATATTTTGCGATCACAGTACTTCGTACAAGGAAGTAAAAAGCTGAAAATGTACCCCCAAACCCCCGTTTTTTGGTCTAACTCCGGCTTCTGTTAGCCGATTCGCTTGATATAGCTGTACTACCAAGGGGTTTAAGTCACTTCACCAAGTTTCGTCAAAATGGGTTTCGATTTGCGTCCGGTAGAGCGGACGAAAAGATCTTATACGTACATTGATATGTTTATTAATATTGAAGAATGGTGTTCAGGAGATTCCAACAGGTAGATAAAAGTTGGTCTTCCCATTCCTTGACACACCATTAGAAAATCTGACCGGGAACAATAACGATTTATACAAATTCTTTGGAAACCCGCTAAAAGTTCTGCTAGAGGAATTCAGCTTTGAAATTTTGTAAAAAGTGGTCTTGCTGCAGTAAAACCGCACGAAACATGTTTAAAATTTGACCTTTGTAGCTTAGAGTCCAACGATCTCGTTTAACACGAGACATAAAATTGGACGTGAGATTGACGTTGAATATTTGGAAAGATTTCATTTAACGAAGAAGAATGTATATGTATCATATATAAAGGCCGAAAGTTTGTCTGTTTGTTTGCTCTCGCATCACGCGAAAATCAACCGACCGATTGATTTCAAATTTCCTGGATAAATTGTGTTATCCCAGGAAAGGTTTTAAGCCGTAGATCGAGGCTCTAACTCCCGTTAGAGTAGAGTTTTTAATTAACAAAACAAAAAATTTTACTTCATTGTTATATCTCTGTCAACACGGGAACAGAAATAAGTTGTCGAAGTTTTCCTCGTCAAATGTTTTTGTACTTTAGCAATTACGGTAACAATTGCTACTATTCTCTTTCGTAATTACATTTATTTTTTAGGTTTTTATAAAGCTGAAATAATTTAATTGTTACTTATTAGTATTATTCTCATAATCAGGAGGGTAACGAACGCTGCGGGGCCCCTGACTAGACGATAATCGCGAACGAGGCAAGCGTGGTTGTCCAGCGGCCGGTCGAGCAAGCGAAGCGAGACTAGACAGCTCAGGGGGGTCCTCAGGGGCCCCAGAATACCAGGAGAGAGGCCAGGGGGACCCCCGGGGTCGGTCCAGGGGGGTTCCATTCCGATCGGCTAAAGTATATATAAATAAAAAATATGTCTGATGGGTACAATAGACTTATTATAAGGAAATTCCATACATATCAGTTCACGCTTAAACTTAGACCGGATGTCATGGCAATTTTGTCTGCACGCTTCTTGTAAGTATATACATTAATGTGTAATATTATGTATTTTTTGTATGTAAGATTGACTGTACGTAATCGCGGATGTTTTATTCCACGATGATACTGATATAGTGTGTCCGTAAAATAATTGTGAAGTTTTAAATGGTTATAGCTTTGGATCAAAGCGTTATAGAGAGATAAACTGTACGTTAAGTGAACGAAACAGTCTAGGTTAATGCGTGCAGAGGAAGGTTTATTGTGTTTTGTGGCTTATTACGTTTGAGTCAGTTACGCGTGTTAGTCGCGAGTATCGTCGTTTTTACGATAAGACCCCCTCGCATGAAAATAACATTCGGCGATGGGACAGACAGCCCAAAGAAACAGGCAGCCTACTGAAGCTACCACGTTCAGGACGGCTGTCAATCTCTGACGAAGCGATTGAAGCGGTGCGAAGAAAGTTCTTGTCGAGCCCGAATATACCGTGCTGAAGTGTTCCACACGGTATGACACTCCTAACCCACCGGGTCGGTCTAGTGGTGAACGCGTCTTCCCAAATCGGCTGATTTGGAAGTCGAGAGTTCCATCGTTCAAGTCCTAGTAAAGCCAGTTATTTTTACACGGATTAGATTACTAGATCGTGGATAGAGGTGTTCTTTGGCGGTCGGGTTTCAATTAACCACACATCTCAGGAACGGTCGAACTGAGACTGTACAAGAGTACACTTGTTTACACTCATACATATCATATCCTCATTCATTCTCTGAAGTATTTTCTGGAAGGTAATTACCGGAGGCTAAACAGGAAAAAAGAAAGTATGGCACTCCTAAAACAACTGTTCACAATGTGTTAAAAAGACGGCTATCTTTCACTGCGTACAAAATTCAGGTCTTACAACAACTTTATCCACAGGACAAAGTGAAACTATTTGATTTTGCTGTAGAAATTCTGGATAGGTCAGTGCGAGATGATGATGATGATGACTTTTAAACGAGTTCATTTTCAGCGATGAAGAAACGTTTCATGTTTCTGGACGAGTAGATCGGCATAGTGTTTGTGTATGGGTATTAATCTTCAGGTGCCGTTATTGAGCATCAGCGCGACAGTGAAAAAGTGAATGCGTGGTGCGCTATTGGATGAGGAAGAGTTAATGATCCCTTACGTTTTGCTGAAAAAACCTTAACGGGGAACATATTGTTGGATTTGTTAAAAGGGTATGCAAATACCAGAACACACCATTTTCCAGTTCGACGGAGCTCCTCCACATTTTGCCGCAATAGTGCAGGATTTTCTTAACGAACCATTTCTTCAGCGATGAGTCGGACGAGAAGGTTGGATCACACGCTTTCCAAACCTTACCCCCGTAGACTTCTTTTTTTGGGGTTTATGTAAACACAAGTATTTTCCGTTCAACTTCGAAATGTGGACTATTTAAAAGAAAATATCACTGAAGCTTTTTATTTTCTCACGCCGGATGTTCTCTGCCATGTATGGCAAGAGATGAAAATCGCTTTGACGTCTGCAGAGCAACGGAGGGAGCAAATATCAAATTTACTAAAGAGGTAAGAAACTTCGACTGTTTCTCTTTAATTTAACGTATCTCTCTACAATGCTTTGTTCCAAAGATAGCTTTGTAACAAAGCAAGTAGTGGGGTTTTAAATGATTCTATAATCATTTAAAACCCCACACTATTAATTTCCAGATACTACATGTATATATATATATATATATATATATATATATATATATATATATATATACGACTGTATGAATAACCTGTTCTTTTTCTTCCTATACTTAAGTTATTTAATTAATAATAGTGTAATTGTTATTTATTATATATGTTGATTGTATTGTACTCATAAAAATCTTCGGTTGCAATTTTAAGTTATTCTGCTTTAGATCCTTTATTAAGTTTAAACAGATCTGATCTAAAGCAGACTATCTACTTTTTTTTTTTAACTGATATCAAATGGATAATGTTTGATTTGTGTTTTTTTTTTTTTTAATTTTCTAAATGAACCTCCTCTGGTGGACGCGTTTTAAGTTTTTTCCAGATAAATTAGGCGGACTTTTTTTAATTGAAAAATTGCATTGATGCATATATTTTGTAGAAATTTGTTATTTCCTATCATCGGATTATTAAGTAATGATATATAATATGTCACTTTTATGTTAAATTTATTTTACCTCAAAATATCAAGAAAAGTAGTTGAAAAATTTAGGATAAAAACACAACGTTTATTTGTATTCCAGCGAGCACACGCTCGTTAGCAATTCTTTTACAGAGTTTTCTGCACATTTCTTTTTTTATTTATATCAAGCCCCAGGTTGTCGCCTAAGAGTTTCTTGGAAACAGATTTTTTTTCTTATGGCGACCGATTTTTTCTTTTGCTTATCGGTATTTTAAATAAATCTAAAAACCAGTTGTTTTATAAAAAACCTTACTTTTTATTAATTTTTTTTTCACGTATTGTAGAAGTCCACACCAAATTAAAATAATTGTCAAGTGAAAATCTAAAGTATAATATTCGTTTAATTTATCGTGTTTTACTGCCATTTTTTTTTTTAAATTAATGTTATTATTATTGTTGTTTTTATTTTTTAATTCCAATCTATTATAAACTAACCTGCCTGTCTAGCGAGAACCTGGACGCTCGGGGTTCAGGCCAAATCAGGTAAATCTCGGAGCCAACTTAGGGACTCCTCGGGGCCTCCCGGAGCCAACTTAGGGACTCCTCGGGGCCTCCCGGAGCCAGAAGACCTACTCCATGACCGAAGAGCTCGCTTGGCTCGCCATTGCCAATCTGCCAGGGGGACCGGGGCCCTGGACAACTGCAGAGCGTGCTTCGGTCGTCGTTCCTATCTATCCTGAGGGCTCTCCCCCTGGATTCCCCACACTTTACGTTATATTCATGTTTGTGTGAATTATACTGATAATAATAATGGTATTCAAGCTTCATAGAAATCTGAAAAAGAAACTAAATTACAAAGATAGAATAATAGTAAGAATGATAACTAAAGTACACACGCGCGCGCGCGAGAGAGAGAGAGAGAGAGAGTGAGAGAGACACACACATACACACACACACACACACACACACACCTTTGACGACGAAAACTTTATAACTTATTTCTTTGCCGTGCTGGCAGAAATATATTTTAGAAGTAAAAGGATTAATTTATTTTTTCCTTAATGAATATCTTTAATTCACAACTTCACTCATCTTCGGGGCGAAGAAATAATGAATATTTTTAATATTTTAACCTTCAAGGCACCTCGATCGATGGCTTAAAACCTTCCCTGGGATAATACCGATGTGTCCTGCCAATTCGAAAGTAATCAGTCGGTCGGTTCTCGCATGATTCTATAACAATCTTTATGTATGTCGATTGATTCGTATCATTCAGTTCAAATCCAGCTCGCACAGTGATCAACATACACACTTCACAGCTCATTAATTCAATTCATTAAAGTTTTGTGCTTCAACCGGCAAATCTCCACTACTTTTGGAAATTTTTCGAGATGAAATACATCTGAAAACCTCTTAGTTTAATACCAAGAAACATGGGTAAAACAAGTTCGGTTGCGAATGATCGATTAGTTTTTCATTTATCTCGAAGAAGCCAAAACCCTCTCCTCTTTATATAATAGTTTAGATTTAAAATAGATAAATCATATTTTTATTTAAAATTATAGTAGGAAATTATATCCGGTCACTTAAAATTTTATATCATTATTTGCTAAATTTTAATAAACTCGTGATATACTTATCGTGTTATTACATTTTTCCTTTTTAAGGCCCTACAAATAATGTATTACGCAATATATTTCTTACGGTCGCGTATCAGTCCTGTAATGTAAATTAGCGGATAACATTTTTACTTTGAATATTTAGATTTGATACTATAATAAAAATAACAACCGTATATCTAAACTGCGGTCATGCGCGTACTGCGTAACGAATTGTTTCCTACCGACTTTACTACAGTACACTCACGTTCCAAACTAATATATTAATATTGATTCACGGAAGTTCATTTTGTTCGACGTCCGAAAACAAATTAGGTAAATCGTACTTAAATACCGATCTACGTAAATTTCATGTGTAAAAATTTATACCGAACAAAATCGTAGAATTTTATTCAATAAACTAAAAAACAAAGTTGATGTAAAGTTCGTATTGCTGAAAAACCGAATTGATTACAGACAATTAATAACCGCTCGTTCTAAAAATAAGATAAAAACTTTTATTTTTCATCATTTTCTAATAACATTTGATTTATTTTCTATTAAAATTTGATAAATAAGTAGATGGTTCGATTTTATGGACGATTTTGACGTTAGAATTTTGGTTCTTTAGCCACGAAAGATAATCACTTTTTGTTCTTATCCCAAAACCATGCGTTTATAAACCGTATAATTTCACAGCTTAGGTGAGTCTGTGTGTTACGGGAACCCTATTTTTCCCGGATGATGAAATCATCGGAATTTCCCGATTCACAGAAGTGTGGATACTTCTGTGAATCGGTGTGTGACTGCTAATTGAGGCCACCTATTTTCTTCCGACACCAGACAATTTTATAATCCTTCATCTTATCAGTATCGCAGTAATTTTTTAATTCTGCTTTGTATTTTCATTTCGCACCTTATCTGGTAAATTGCAGCCTTTCTCAGCTTTTGCTGTCCTAAAAAAATTAACTTCAGAAACTCTAATTAGATCTTGGTCTCGCTTTAAAAGAATAAATGTCTCACTCGTATCTAGCAGAACAGGTATTGTCGCAGTCTTATAGAATATTGTCGAGTTTTCTTTCGTTTTATTTATTTTTTTTGTTGTTTTTATTATTAATCGTTCCACATATGTCCCTAAACTCATTAAGTTTATTTATCACTTCTCGGTCATATGTACTGGGTGTTTCGTTTTAATCGCCCCAGGCGATTTTCTCGTAAACTACGCACAACAACAAAAAATGACCTACACAAAAGTCACTCAGATTGGAAGGGAAGAAGAAATCATACTTTCCTTAATAGAGGCACAGTATCGAATCGGTCCAAAGTGGTCGTTAGTCCTCTAAATATTACCTAAAAGTTTTGTCTGAATCAATTTTTTATATAATCAACTCTTACGGCAAGGGATGCTCAAAATATTGCTGGAATTGTTAGAAGATGGGCTTGTCGTATGTTAAACGTGTGAAATATTTTTCAAATGCAGTCATTGTCGTATTGAGTAAATTTGAAGTTTTCCTTAATTTTAAGGTAGAAATCTTTTTTATACTTAGTACCGTTGATATCTACCTCCGCCTTCCGGCGTGCCGAAAGGGATTTTTTATTTTATAGGGTGTTTACCGATAAAAGACGTTAGTTACTTTGGTTTTTGTGGCAGATGCCTTCAAATTGTATTCCTCACAATATTTAGCAGAGTAGATTTGTAATCTTAAAAAGAAATTGTATTTATTTACTGATCATTAGAATACGATGTTTTTTTAACAGACTTAAAAAAAGGATGAGATTCTCAATTCGTATGCATGTTTTTTGTTCTTCCAAAACATTTTACTAAATGCACCATATTGACTACTTTTTTTTTAAGTGATTGAGGATGACTTCCCCTGTGTTCCAGTTTTATTACCGAATGATATTAGATAATAAGAACGGTTAAAAAAAACGCCTTTTCGCCATATAGCGTCTATACTCGCTCTTGTACAAATCTTTTACACGCTCTCACACAGACATTAGAATGTTCTGTAGGGCCTTCGCAATATATAATTAAATAAGATAATGTGTAGTATGATTGTTAAGGAAAATATGTAAATTCCATTAACTGATAAATGAAGTCCATTTCAAGAACAGACAAATCTTAATAAGTTAGGATTGTATTTTTATCAAGGGTGCTCATTCTCATGCAACGCGTACTTTTGAAGTAAAAGCAATCTATTAATCTTATATAATTGATAAAACTATACGGATGACATACGCCGCTGTCCAACAAATTATAACAGATTATAAAACAGCTCTTTGGCTTTTTAGTGGTTTGGTAAAGAATAAATTATAAATATCTATTTTATTTTCAAAACAGTACAACAGATTTTAATATAATATTTCTTTATTTAATGTATTCTATAAATATTTGAATAGTATGTTAGTAGAAGTATAGCTTATTAATATTCTTTTATTGAATATAAAGTACTTATCATCGAGTAATGGTCAAAAGAAACAACCCTGTTTTGTTTAAAGACAACGTTATTTTCTCTTACAAGCACTCTGTTTTGAAGGTCTGCGTATTTCAGCTTCGACGAAGCTACTAAAAAAAAGAGCAAATTGAGAATCTTTTTTTCAAATTTAGCCGACTACAAAAAAAGGATTTAAAAAAAAATTTGCACTGAAAAGAATTAAAGGTAAATTTTTCACTACGCTCTCAATACATCCTAACCCACCTTATGGAAGATATGTGTCTTAGGACGATCTCGGTCGCCACACCATCCCCTCCGGTCCTACCCCTAATGGGCCTTTACCGGAGGTCGTCTTTTAGACTCTCAACTTTATAACACATCACAGTCATCATGTTGATCTCTGCCAGGATGCCTCCGATACGAATGCCTCGGCAGACATTTCCGTCAGTGTATTTACACAATTATACTAACGCCTTCATATAAGCTTCTTCCAACCTCGATCTACTATAAATCATGACCCTCTCGATTATCTGATTAACCGAGCCGCGGAAGCGCGATCACCGCATTTTTCTGTAGCACTGAAGGTTTATCCAATAACCTTTATCAAATTTCAAGCTTGAATATGCACTCAAATTAACTACCTGTTTGAGTCTTCACACAGCCTCAATACATCCTGACCCCCGTAGGGGAAGACACCCGCCTTTTGACGATTCCCAGCCGTGATGGGCTTTACCGGAGATCGTCTTTTAGATTGTAAACTTGATAATCCAGAGCTATCATCAGTTTGGCCTTTGTAGGATGCCACCGATGTAAACGCCTCGGCAGACATTTCCATCGGTGTATTTTCAGGACCTACTATCGCCTTCGTATGGCCTCTTCTGATCGCATCCGCCTACCGTAACTTATAACATTCAAGAATTAAATTAACCGATTCGCGAAAACGCCATCCCCGCGCCAGCCTTAACACCGAAGGTTTCACATAATAATTCTTCCCTTTAATTAGACTATGCGTTCAGATCGTTACTTTGATGTTGTCTTTAAACACCAAAAATACTATCCTCATACCATTAAATCAAGTTTTGATCGTAGCAACGACAGTTTTGTCCTACAATTCAATTTCCTCAAAGTCCTCTTGGCTGTAAATTCTTACCAGACTGTATATGGTTGTTATATTTACAAAACCGAGGTCAAGTTTCATACGGTCAATATCTTACTATATTATCTATGTTATATCGTATTTCGTTTATAACTATAAAAATAAGTTATGTTATTTTTAATCTCATTAATAGATATTTTTTATTCTTATAAATTTCACTTACTGTACTCGTACATAATATTTTTTAATCTTAAACATTTTTTTTATTCTTTTTTTTTAATATCCTTTCTGGGAGTTTGGATGCTTAATTGAATTATGTTCACAGTTTACGACGTAATGATGGAGCATGTAGGGTAGCTTAATGTTATATACGGGTATGTTTTACGTTTATTTTATTTTTTTAATGATTATTTTATATGTTTCAAAGTGAAATAGAATGTATACGTATGTATACATTCATTGTGTGTGTGTTTATACACGCACACAACCACACACCCCTGCCTTCCTAACTGACTTCTAATAATCAGTTATTTATTCCCGTTTTGCTGACAAAGCTTAAAATTTATTTCATTCCTAAACGGTGCTTTTACTTCTGGATGAATAAAAGAGGTGGCCCGTATATAGTTCAGTACGTAGGCTTATATTAAATTTGAAATTCGTTTCCGCATTTGTAACTTTTATGAGAGTTGTCTCTCGCTTATTTCCCCTCTCCCTTTTCCGTACTCGCTCCCTCAGGCTCTCTCGCTGTATCTCTCGTTTCTCTTTTCTTTCATTTCATCTCATCAACATGTACATACATTCTTCATCCTGCTGTTTTTTATTACTAGTTTCTCGTTTACCCGGGGAGACGCACGCGCGGATGTATCTTTTTTATTGCAAATTTTAAGGTCCCGACTCCATCGCTAAGTTGAAGTAATGAATATAATATAAATTATCGTTAATGATTTAGCAACGGTTCATTGATAATCGATTTATTTTTTACCGTCTATACCGGTCTTTCTTATGGTTTTAACACTTAAAATGCGCCTTTTTTAAAGAAGGAACCGATCAGAGTTGATCTCTCTTAGAGTGATGATGTTAATTTTAGAGCTAGGATTGCATTTCGGTGAATTTGTTTAGTATATTAAGTTTATTTTTCCTATTGAGCTCTGTATTTGATATCTGTGATATCATGAAAATGGAAATCGCTTATGTTTTCTCATTTAATTAATTAATGACGAATATACCAGTTTTTTTTTAAATTAACCAGGTTTAAATAACCATTCCTGACTGAAATAACTACTACTTGCATTGTGGTCGATAACTGATAAATCGTTCGTCCAAAAATACTCAAATTTTACAAGAACATAATCTCTTTGGGGCACCTTCAATAAATCAAAACGGGCTTTCAAGATAGAAGAATGGGTTATCGGGTGATTGACTATTTGTAGCTCATAAGTATAAATCATACTTACCCGTGTGTTATACTGTATTTATAAATGTGCAATCTTTGCTGCATATTTTTAAATGCGCATTTTTCAACGGCTGTATTATAACGTTTGAATTATACGGCTGGAATGTGTGTTATAAGGAGGGTCGTTATGAAACAGATTTTCATTATGTTACAGGTGTTCGACCGATCAAAAGCCTTCTCTTTTCAGCCGCTGACCGATCAGAAGCGGGTATCGTTTAATGCACGAGTTGTTTTATTACTTTGCTTTAATCCTATTTAGTTAATTTGAAAGTACAAGTAAGTTTGTATATTACACAGTTTATCCTTTTGTTAATTATGTCGGATTCTGAGGAAGAAATTTCTTTAACATCGATCGATACTAAAGAAAAGGCAGAATTTATTAGTCATAAATTCTGCCTTTTCTTTAGGCAATAGGTTATGACTGATTACCTATTGCCGCAGAGATGTATCTTTTAATGTATTTTTTGAAAAATTAAACAAAAAAATTCAAACGTGTTCTATCATTGATTTAAATCGATAATTCCAATATTTTCTCACCCGCACAAAAAGTACGATATTAACTTTATATAATGGCCATTAATGAACTTTTGCAAACCCCAAGGCTCGTGTCGTAACTTACGTTGCAATGGATATCACTCTAGACTCGTTGCAGAATGTACTATTACGTACCTTTTTATGCACTCATTTGCTGTACAGTTATGTACCGATTAAAATAAAGGATCTATTTAAATAGGACTGGTGGAGACTATTTGTTAAAATCGTATATACTTTAAAAATGTTTAAATTAAATTCGTAAATAATTAGATGTAAATTTCTTAAATAATAATCGGAGTCGCCGTCCGGTTAAGAGAAAAGAAGATACTTGACTTCAGTAACAAAAAAAACAAAGAAAATCTTAAGATTCCCAAAAGATTGTTGTTAACGAAGATTCAGGTGAAAAGAAAAAAGAAATAACCGAGCGAGAAAGATGAAAACTGTAGTCTATATGCGGAAACGAAATGTCGGTAGAGCAGAAGAAGAATAAACCCTCCCGACCAGATTCTTGCTCTTTACCGATCCAACAGATAGGCAGGTTATATGCCATCAGCGAACCCTATGCATCTTTCAACATCTATAACAAGGGATTTTCCATCGCATGCGATCCTTCTAAACTACTTTTAGTCGTAACATTAGAATTTCCAAAAAATGATTTGAAAGGGAATTGTGCTTGGAGAGTGATAAAAAACAAACATCTCTTCCGCATTTGATAAGAGTTTATGACCTAAAAGTATTCAGTAATTATAAATACCCGCCAAATGAAATGTATGACCGCTATTTATAAAAAAAAAAATGTAGGGCCAAAGAACGAATGTCCTGGCAGGGGGGTTAACGGTTCCTTCCCCACCCGTATCGTTTGAGTACAGATCTGTTCTGCTTTTTTTGTATTCTCATCTAAAGAGCGTGCAGATTACTATTCCAGGAGATTTATTATTTGACACGTCGTCTAATTTAGGACTGTTACATAAATGTCTAATTATGAAGAAAAAGTCTGTATGAATCGACATTTCCAATTATACCTGGTGTACAGAAAAGGATATCGTGTTTTTGATTTGTTGTAATATCTTTTGGATGAGGGGTTCAGTGTTGATTTAAGACTAGAAGTGATAAGCAAAAAGAACAGATTTAGTAGTTACGCGCTTGGCCGTAGATTAATTTCCTCTTTCCGCTTGACGTGCCACTAGCAAAGATGGCGACTCCTGAACAAAACGTCCTCTGTGTTTTGGAGTTTGCTAAATCTGTATCTGTAGTTACAGTTCGACGTGCGATCCTTAGAAAGTTTAATCGTAATCCCCGAGCGACAATAACATTCTACCATGACGTAATCAATTTGTAACGACCGGATGTCTGCGTAAAGGAAAGAGTACAGGATGATCGAGGGTGTCTAAGAAAATGTTCAAGTCTTTTCTGCGTAGTCCTAAAAATTTGTTAGAAAGGCCAGCCGCGAACTATCGATGCCGATGATGACAGTGTGGATGTTTTAAGGTGACGTTTACATATACGCCCTTACGTTTACAGATGTTAAAGGCTTTGAAACTATTGTCTACTCTGTGCGTGCCTCGTTGCAACATGAAGATGACTTTCTTGATCGTATTGCGTAGAGTGATAAACCGACTTTCATCTTAGTGGAAAAGTTAACGCACATAATACCAGTACCTAGGAATCAGATAATCCCCATATACGGGCATTCTGATCTGGGGATCGGGAATCCCTTTCGAAAAGGGGATTCTTCAAAAAGGGAAAGGAGTTCCCCAAAACTAAATGTCTTTTTGTGCGAATCCCGACAACAAGTTTCTGAACCGTTCTATTTCTCTGAAGCTATCGCAACAGGAGTTGCTTATTTGGATGTGCTGCGTACACGGCACACGCCATGACAAAGCTTGTTTTCGGTGGCCTTCGAGTTTACCCGATCTGATCCGTGCAGTTTTTTCCTTCGGGATTTTATAAGGAGTCTTACGGTATGTGCCTGCGCTATCTGCTGATTTACCCGATTTGACCCGTTGGATCGAAGCGGTTGTCGCCTCTAAAACTCTAGCATCTGGTTTAAATATGGGACGAATTTTCTTTTCGGTTGGATGTGTTTTTCTTGCGGCATGGTACTCACATAGAACACTTGTAGGGAAAATCTGTAAGAGTTGCTCATTCATTTTATTTTTGATACTTTACTGTAAATTCAAGTTAAGAAATTAAAATAACTGTGAAACGCTGATATTTTTTTGTACACTCTGTAGTGTAATATTTACTACAACGATATCTAGGTGAGTTTTATCATTATTTTTTACCATTTTTTTTTTTTGTGATCTAATTAAATACAATTCATTTATATTTCTATGGCATACGGAAACCCTACATATCTCTTTTTATATTACAGCTAGCGTTTTAAATTAATTTATTTTATTTGCCGCTGGAAAATCCCTGTACCGAAACGTAGTTGCGGTTATAGAAGAAATAAATAATTTTGCATTTATAAAAGTATACCGAAACAGAATAAAATTATGTCTAGCGTAAAACATAAATAAAATGTATAAAATTTATGAAATAACTAGGAAAAGATAAATGCAAATCTGCATTTTATTTAAACAAGCGAAAATCTAACGACAAATCATATCTGCAAATATCGATTCGCAAAAATATAAATTAGTTATGCGCTTACTATAAAATCAAAATTCAGCGCAAACAAAAATACGTATGGCAGCTTGGTTTTTAATTATTGTTACTAATATCTTTTGCGATGAAATATTATGCAAAAGTATACTTTTCAAAAAATCTTTCTGCACTTAATTACAACAATTTGTAAAATTAAGAAAACAACTTAAAATTTATTCACCTAATGCACATAAAATATACGGTTGATTAAAAATTGTGTCGTATTTAGTTAATTGATTAATCGCTACATTCCAACCCCGTAGGGGGAAGACACCCACCTTGTGACGTTACCGGTCGCCACACCACCCCCTCCGTTCCGAGCCCTGAGGGGCTTTACCGGAGGTCGTCTTTAGACCCTCTAACCGATTACATCTGTCAGTCATCAGCCACGCCTCGGTCGGGATGCCACCGATGTAAAGGCCTCGACAGACATCTGCATCAGGAAAATACAAATCAAATTTTGCCTTCACGTAGGCCTCAAACGAACATCTTCATCCAACCTAACGTGATTTCCTCGAACTAACCGACCGAAACCGCGGAAGCGCGGACCCCGAGCCTAGTATAAATTTTACAACCCCTTTCGTGACTGTGAATGCCTCAGAAAACGAGCGAATTGTAAGTTAAATCGGTGCTTTTTTTTGTAGAGGTGGAGAATCCATTTTACAGACGCCGATGCAGTGTCGGGGTCGCTAACAGGTCCCGCTAGGTTTTAGGAAGAGCGTATGTATATCTGCGCTCTACCGACTAAACCTCCACTCCTGGCTATCCACTCTCTCTGGCATAACTAATAGTCAGGAAGGGGGAGATCGCCCACACACACACACAGTCATACGTCACATCACACTACAAGTACAGATCATAAGTTGAAAATACAATACAAATTATTACACGAGATCATTAAATAATCATAACAAAACACAATACAAATATCGAATGAACAATGCAGTGAGCAGCATCAGTACACAGTAGACTGCACCGTAGTACCAGTCATCCATGTACAAATACAGCTAATCAAGGTACATAATATATGCAACAAACAGTGTAGACCTTTTTTTTTACATAATACCTAAAACTAAACATCATATGCGTAATAGAAAATAAAGTTAAATCAGTTGAAAATAAGTTTAATCAGTCCTACACTTATACCAATCAAAATTATGTTTTACGCAACAAAGAAATTCTGACCTACACCCAAATAAGTCGACCAAATCCATTAATATGTAGTATTAACGGATTTCTAACAACACGATAAATAAAAAACTGAAATATTGTTAAACATAAAGGACAGCGCTGGGAAAGTTTACAATCTTTTGCCGACTTTTTTATTCGGGGTATAGTGAAAACAGTTGTTATTTTTTTATTCGAGGCGTAAAATAATTTTTCATTAAGTTGCTTCGTGTACAACGTTTTTCTTTTGAAGATAAACGTTAAAGAATTGCTACTTGTGACGCCCGATTTCTGTAGGGATTTCATTAAAATGTTTCTGAATGTCAAGTGAACTTTTCTTGCCGGTTCTCAGGGTGAATGTTTAACGTTTTTCTAACGGTGAAGACATTCCGAGGTCGTTTTATGATATCTGTAAAACGATGTCCGTTATCGCTGAATGTCTTTTCATTTATTAATTTAGAGAGATTTAGTATTTTGATAAATTATTGATATGTCCGAATCGGTTCGATTTTAAAGTAACACTAAACGATTTTTTATTCGTTTGATCGTTACGAATAATAAAATAATCAAAACAAATTCGTTTAAAATAAAAAGTTTTTTCCGCATTATATTTTTAAGTCGATAAAATATTTTACGGAGATCAGTCAAATTGTATTATTTTTATTATATAAAGTTTATTTAAACTTAATGTTACCGAGGGTAAAATTATTGCCGAACAACAAAATTCATTTAAAAAGGCAATTTTCTTTGTAATCAAACGAAACGAGACTTGATTAAAATTAAGAAAATCGGACCTCTTCCCCCCATCTGTTATATCGATCCTTCCTAGTTTCTTTATTTTCTTTCTGTCATCCTTTCTTCATCGCTTCCATTCGATTATAATGTTCATCCTTTATTTCTTTCTTTCTTATATTATTATTATTTTATCTTTAATCTCGAATCATTTAAATTTAATTTGCCCGTTTTATCTTGTTCTTTCTTTATTTACATTTTCTTTCTAATCTGTTGTAAGTAAATATTATCAAACAATTTACCATTATTATTTTTGGTATTGTTATAATCTTTTTTCCTTTGTTATTTAATTCTGAGAGCTTTCGGTTTTTTTTCAGTCGACGGGTTTGGTAGTTGTTTTTATATTGTTTAATTTTTGAACTGCAAAGGAAGTATTGTAATATTACTGTAAAATTCATAAATGCTGAAGATTATAATAATGATGTATGCGATTGTATTATATGCATTTTATACAGTATGTTAATAAGATATGGCAACTCTTAAATAACATTTTGACCGTTAACCGTAGAAATATTGGTTAGCTGCCATTTGATAAGTTTTGACGTGGCTCGATTTTTTTTTTTTTTTTTTTTTTAGAGTACACTTTTTAAAATGATGTGCTATAATATTGCTTATGATAGCTCCTTGAGGATTTGGCGGGGAGAGTGATCACATACAGAAAATTATAGGTCGCTTCGCGGTTTAAGGTTTAGAAAGTTATTCAACAGGTTCCATTATTTATTAAAACTTTTTTTTATTTTGTAGATTAGTGAAATGTCGGTGCTATTTGCGATTGGAATTTGAAATTTTGACCCGTTTATCAGCTTTGGAAAACGCTCAAGAATCATTTTCACTTAAGGTGTTAAACGTAAAAAGCTAGATGGCCGTTTCGATTTTAAACGATCGATTCTCTCGATATACGAAGGTTCCTTTCGATAAGGATGATGTGGAATACGTTCGAATTCAGACTTCGTATGTGCCTCCGCGGTTGAAAGCGACGCATTATTCTTGTCGAGCGTTATTCTTTTGTAGATTCATCAGCTGTGTGGACTGTAGAATAAGATACGCACGTTTCCTTATGCGCTTTAAAAGTACCAAAAAGAGGCGATTCTAACTTCTTTTGGTAATTCTCTACAGTCACGAAAGCCGGTCGACCGTTGCGAAGTTCGTCCTCGAAATTCGCTTCACGAACTTCATACGCACGACATTTTATCGCCCACCTACTCCCAGTAGTTCGATTAACAGTCTCAGTGCTGTCAAGTGCTTTTAGACTAAGGTGAATCACTAGGGTTAATTTTTCCACTATTAAAAATTAAATCGCTGCACGTCGATTTAGAAGCGTTTACATACCGGGCTATACTAGATTCCGTAACGATGACGACCGACAGAAAATCAAAGAGTGCGGGTCAACAACTTTTGGAATGTTAGCGGTAGACGAATGAAACTACAAGATGACAGCACCTTTCGCTTTACGCGACAGTTTGTTCTCCCAAAAATGTAATAAAAATAATAATTACACCAAAAACAGTGTTTTGGAAAAACATGAGATTTTAGCAAGTGACGTCACAAGTTCGTAGATTCGCAAGGCAGCTATAATTCAAAACTGTTCAATTAGCCAGCTTAAGTTAATTCTTCATATACTAAAAAAAAAATATAATGTGGACACCACATGACTTCCTTACACCTGTTAAATTGCATACACACATTTTTTGCTGCACTTCATAAATTAGAAGGATAGGGCATTTTGAAATTAATAATTTACAAATTATTCTTATTATAAATGAAAATAATTTTTCTAGTAAATACAAATATTTAAAAAAAAATTATTTGAATTCAAATTTCAACGGTTATTAATAAAATAATTTTCAACGATCACTTTAAATTGAATACAATTCAAAAATGTACAGTTTGTACCAACATAACGTTGTATTTTATTCTTCTGTTAAATAATTAAATAAAATGATTTTTTTAAAAATACGTATACAATTTTTAGAAGATTTTGTAAGAAAATCCAAAAATAATTCTATTATAAATTGTAATTTTCAATTAATATTAAATAATCATATATAATATACATGGTTATTACCAACATAACATTAAATTATTCTACATGTCGATAGCCCACTCGATGCAATCAAAAGGAGAGGTGCACAACTAGATTTTACAACAGTTTTAAACACAAAATTTCAATATTCTACGGCTAATCGTTTTTGAGAATGTGTAAATGTAAAACAACAGGCTTTGGACATAAAATTATTCTAATATACTAAGATCATGCTTAATGTTTAAAAAACAATTGTTTTTCATAAGTAAATTATTTCTAATTCTGAAATAAAATACTATAGTGACCTTTTTCTATAAAAAGATAAATCAGTATAAGGCACCTAAGATCCATATTACTGTAGCTCAAGGTGAAGATGGGGGTTTCAGAACACCGATTTGAACCGTATTGCGTGTGTGTGTAATACATAGTTTACGTGTCTTCATCACAAAATACTAACGCGCAATATTCATTTATACTCAAGAAAAATGGTCCTAAATATTTCCTTAGCATTTTATATTAATTTTCTTTCATGTCGCTGAAGTAGATATGTGGTGTAAGTGAGAACGTGTCGGTTGCGTAACCGTGCACACATCGGATTGAATCCGACGTCATATACATATATTTTTTTAACTTATTTTTTTAAAAATTTAAATATATGGATTTATTAATAATTATTAACCTCTGATTGTAAAAATTTTTGAATAAAAGTTGAGAAGTACATAAAGTTTTATTTCATTAATAACTTCTGATTTTTTACTTCCTCGTACGAAGTAAAGAAAGTATTGTGATGGCAAAAATTTCGGTTTTTAAATTTCAACGGAAATATCTACTTTGACCATCCCTGAATCCATTTTGATTAGTTTCGGCGTGACGTATTAGTTTCGACGTATGTATCTCGCATAACAAAAACAATTAGCCGTAGAATGTTGAAATTTTGTATTTAGGATGTTGTAATATCTAACTGTGCATCTCACTTTTTGATTCCAATCGACTGAACCAAAAGTGTCCAAAAAGGCTTGGATTTTGGACATATATTTTGGATATATATATATATATATATATATATATATATGTGTGTGTGTGTGTATTTTTTTTTAAATTATATTGATATATTAACAATTATTAATGTAAAAAAGTTTTACGATAAATAATAATAATAAAAATAATATATATGAAAATATATCAGAAGTTATTAATGAAATAAAATTATACGTACTTTTCATTTAAAAAAAATGTGAATGTGTAATTTAATAGGCGTACAAGGAAGTCATGTAGTGCCCACGTCAAATTTTTTATTCATATTTTTTTATTGTTACTATTCGATTATTATTTATTGTAAACATTTTTTACAAACACAGGTTAATAATTATTAATAAACCAATATATTTAAATTAAAAAACAAACAAATTTAAAAAAAAATGAGATGTTGAATTTGAACCGATGAGCCTTCCCCTTGTAAGATTCAAATATTTCAAAATTTGATCTGGTTGTACTTCTGGAACCGATGAAAATAAGTACCATTTCTGTTGTATGGTTGAAAATCTCTCAATAAGGGCTTATTACTGCAGTTAAGAAAAAATCCAAATGTTTCAAAATTGAAACCGGCCTACACATTTTTGGCCCAGTCGATTGTATTCAAAAGGCAGATGCACAGCTAGATGTTACAACACTCCTAAATACAAAATGTCAACATTCTACGGCTAATCGTTTTTGAGTTATGCGAGTTACATACGTATGTACGTACAGACGTCACGCTGAAACTGGTCAAAATGGATTCAGGAATGGTGAAAGTAGATATTTCCATTGAAATCTAAAAACCGAAATTTTTCGCGATCACAATACTTCCTTTACTTCGTTCCAGGAAGTAAAAACATCTTTCACAAGATATTTTTATGTTATTGATTTAAAAAAAAATTATTAATTAAAAAAATTAATTGAATTATAATAATCTTTTAATTTTTGAATCCGAAGTGCTTAAAATAAAACTTATAACCAAAATTTCTAATACTAGTATATTTGCATTACGATTTCGAAAAATATGTTTTCTACTTTTCGAAAATTATAGGTGGTTAATGCGTCGGGGTGCTTGCATCAGAGTAATTTTAAATAATTTAAAAAAAAAAATTGAAATTGCGAAAATTTTTTTTCATTTCCGGGGCTCCCATAATCAAGAGAAAACAACCGGATAAGATTAATTATTGAAAAAATATTCAATCCTTTAGTGCTGATAATAGTGTAAGAAAAATAAGGTCTATCAAAACTTAAAATTTTTATATTTTAAATGGTTGGATTTAATTTTAAAATATTTTTAAAAAAATTAAAAACTTATTTTTTGTTATTAGAGACCTTTGGAGGGGGTTAGGAAAAAAATTTATACTGACTTGTAGGTCTATCGATGCAGAAAATATAGATGAAAAAAATTCCTTTTATGAAGCAAGGTATAGCTACAAAAATATATTATCATTTTTCGGGGAGGTGATGAATTTTAAATAAACGTTTTTCGTAATTCGTAAACTTGATAAAAAAACTTCAACTTCTGTAAGAAAGTTTTTTTTGCTCAAGTGCCCCGATTAAGATTTGAAATTTTATTTCGGCCTTAACCCTATCCCTAGTTCCAGTTTTTTCAAAAATGTATTTAATTCCCTCTAGGTAGTAAATGAGTACCTGTCTACCAAGTTTGAAGAAATCGGTCAACGTCCAGAGTAATAATATCAAATGCTGGCTAACGTACTTGAATAATATTAACATTGACATTTAAGGGGTAGAGGTTATTTTAATGACCCGTAGTATACCCGCTTAGCCGCTAGTTTATTTAGATCATTTATTGGGATAGGGGTGTGATTTTGCAACAAAAAAAAAATTGTAATATTATTTTATACTATTAACAAATGCGCCTACGAAAAATATGACTTTAATTAGACGAAATTTCGAGATACTGAGGGTGACCTTGCTCTACAGTCTCACCCCCCTTGCCCTTTTAAATTGAAAATTTAATGGCATCACTACCCAATAATATCAAAGTGATCTGACCGAGTTTGGTGAAAATCGGTCGAGTTGTTCTGGAGATAAAAGGTGATTTAGAGAGCGACACTGAACACACACATACGTTCATACGAATATCGGGAAAATTTCCGTCCGATTTTTTTGTTTCCTTAGGTGTCAAAACGTCAAGGGCCGGTGAAACTGCATGTGTGTAAATCGGACCGATTACAATACTTTCCCTTTTAGAGCTATACTCTGTTATAGCGCTAGACAACAAAGTAAAACTGTTGTCAACTGCGAATTGAAAATTATTTTGAATATACCGCATATACGGGTATATATTGAATAGTATCCGGGTAAATCAGTTTTTAAAATAATTATTGTTATTTAAATAGTTTTCGTCCGAGTAATTACCGGACGCAAAGATAATTATAATATTTCTAAAGGCAAAGGAAGCAGAAGACCCTTTCTTGTAAGCCGTTGTATCGTGTGTAGTTATAAGAAAACGGTTCTGTTGTCCGGTTATTAGCGTACGTCGCACATTTATAAACATAAAACAATGTAAGCTTGCATAAGTTAACAGATTTTTTACTAAATATCACCCTGAATATTCGCGCGGGCGCCAAATATCGTGTCTCGCATAAAAACGGGTATTTCCTATCTTTCATGGTTTATTTTCCAAATTTTCTATATCGCATCTTTTTGAACGAGTTGAAAAGTAAACGGAATCGGACTTTGTTTTTTTGTCCGAATGAAATCTTGCCGAATTTACTCCGATATATCTATTAGAAATTCTATTAAAATCTGTAACGTCATTCGGAAGAAAATAACGAAACTGTTACAAGGTTAAATTATACATTACTTTCCTAGGTCAACAGAAATAATATTTCATTTATAATCAAAATTTAATTTTATCTATTTGGCAAACGCAGTCGAAAAAACACAAACGGCAATAATGTTAAAAATCAGGTATAATTATACGTACTTGTTTTATAATAGAAGCGTATAAATCTAACGCTTTATTTACATATTATTTATATTATTATGCGATAAAGTATGTCAACCGACCCGGTAGGTTACTTAATTAAACGCATGTTAAAACACTTTATATTAAAGTCGCATGTTAATATTAAACAAGTTTAAATTTGACCGACTATTATTTTCAATAATATAACGAATTAATAAAATAAAACTAAAATTATATCGTACGTTTGTAATAGTTGCCAACAACAGCTGAAGTTAGTAGTGTAAATATATGTATATGATTACCGCTTCTTCTGTTTTACATACGGAGAAACGATAACGCTTATTCGCACCGCGCTCTCTTTCTCTCTCTACATTCTTCGTTCGTAATCATCTTTTACTTTCACGTATATTTTTTGCACCTTAGAGTATCTAATTATGTGTCGTATAATGAGAAATTATACGGTTACAAAATAAAAAGCGTGAAATAATAAGCGAATGCAAAGAAAAAGGTATTAGTAATACATTTGTATGAAATATTTAAATCTTACCGTCTGAATCCCGGCACGTATTATTTGGATACATTC
The DNA here is from genome assembly GCF_047948215.1 of Lycorma delicatula. NCBI lineage: Eukaryota > Metazoa > Arthropoda > Insecta > Hemiptera > Fulgoridae > Lycorma > Lycorma delicatula. Next base: position 79,564,992 of record NC_134465.1, read on the forward strand.
CAATATATTTTGTTGCGATGTTACGAATAATTTTCAGTCAACTAAATGTACGGTTAATATTAGTACAAGTACAAAGAACCGATTTCGTAGACGTATATTTTAACATAAATGTCTTGTACGCGTTGATTTATTAATATTATTTATTTTAAATTGTATTTGTAGTTTATTAAGCTATAAGGAGAAAATGAAACAACAAAATAATATATTTTATATTTATATACATTTTGTACTCATTTGTGTTTCATTTTTCAACCGAGTTTCTCTGGTATTATTCTTTTTCCGATTATTTATTTATTCAATTTTTTTTTTGTCTTCAGTCACTTGACCGGTTTGATGCAGATCTCCAAGATTCCCTATTTAGTGCTAGTCGTTTCATTTCGGTATACCCCCAACATCCTACAACCCTGAGAATTTGTTTTACATATTCCAAACGTTGCCTGCCTGCACAATTTTTTTCTTCTACCTGACCCTCCAATATTAAAGCGACTATTCCAGGATGCCTTAATATGCGGCATATACGTCTGTTTCTTACCAAATCCGGACCGATTACAACACTTTCTCTTCTACTGATATAGAACGGCAAAGTAAAAAATAAGGCGGGTGTCAGAGCGAAAAAAATGTCCTTCGCATTTCCCGAGTTAATGGCTGTATGTAGTGTCGCTCCGGTTCGGATAAGCGGTATATTTATTAAAATAGTCCTTACAAAACGAAAATGTTTAAATTATATTTTTCTAATCGCTCGGAAAAAGTTATAAAATCCATCTTTTTATTTAGCGGCTTTTGTTTACATCACAAAGCCGTTTACCGCAACCCCAAAACGCCATTTTCATCTGTCAAACACATCATCGTCCAACAGGCCTCGTTTATCCGTGGTTTCCACATTCCTCGCCCGGGACCTTCGTCTAGCTGGATTCCAAGACCGGACTTTCTACTTTCTTCCGTGCGTCTCGCATGACCGTACCAGGAGAGTCGTCTTACTTCGATCTTGACAGCTATCAAAACTGTCCTGTCCATCCTCCTCAAGGTATCATCTTTTCAAACTCGATCCTAAACGGTTGACCGGCAACTCCTCCAAAAACTCTCTCCGTTGTCGTCACTCTACTTTTCAGTCCGGACTGGAGAGTCCGTAATTCTGCCAACAAAGGGACTGAATATCCTCTTCTTTAATGTTCTTTGATATTCGATTACGTCAAAAAACCGGGTGCAAAATTTTAGTAATCGATCTACCTTTACAAATCTTTTCCAAGATATGTCAAAATCGTTCCGACATATTTATATTTTTGAACCGTCTTTTATCACCCGTTTCTCTGTACTAATCTCTTTGGCCTCACCACCAACGATTATCTGTTTTTTCTCAATATTTATTTAAATCGAGTCCCCGTTCGTCATACTCTACGTTAAACTACCGAGTCGTGTATTTTATATCGCGCGAGTCTTCGGCCGACACGACCTGGTCATCATCCCCGAGCTTGAATTCCCAACTTATAACATTTCTTTATAAGAACCGGTGACGAAGGGCATCCTTGTCTGATCCTCTTACTTAAATTGAAATAATCAGAATAACTTGTACGTCTACCTTCACGCCGCTTTTTACTATACATAGATGTCTTTGTAGCCTTTACTTTCGAAAGGTTTACCTTCTAATCTTCAGAGATTCCCATAATATTTTCCAAGAAACCTTATCGAAAGTCTTTTTTATATGTATATGTAAACAAATGCGTATATAAAACCGTATATACCGGTCGTTATAGTTATACTCAAAATCCGTTATTAATACTTTTTTTCGCTCGCTACAGAAAATATTTTGTGTAAAGTAAACGATGTTTAAATTCTCGGAAAAAAGAATTCTCGGAATTAAGTGTAATTCCATATTTAATAGTATCGTATGCAGAGGAATTAATAAACGTTAAACATTAATAAGCGAAAAGTAATTAAAAAATATATTCTATCGTTTTAATAATAAAATTCTACGTGCGATAATTGTTTAATTTATATTTAAGCATTTATCGTAAGTAAAAATGTCATTTCTAAATAATAATTAACATTTTTAATTGAACCGTTAATTAAGTTTAAAAAATAGCTGTCTGTTTTCTAAAAATTAATTAAACAGATCGATGGAAAACGTATCTGTTAATGATGTATATGAAATTCTTACCGAAAAATTAAAATTATAGCTCCCGAATATATTTTGGATAAATCAGAATCACCTCGACCGGTTCTGGTTTTGTCGGTAATAGCTACAACGTATTGAGGATATTTAATAATATGATTTCAGTTTTTTAACGGATTAAAATAATAACGTGTGGCTGTTTTCCATTGCCCGGCGGCGGAATAAACCTTTGCAACGGGTTGCACGTATATAAATATCTTACGTTTTCGGGCTGTAAGCGAATTCAAAACGAATGGTAATTAGTCATCGTTACTCGCTCGGATTCGTTTGAAATATTTAATTTCTTAGCCCCTTCGATGGCGGCGAATGTAAAATATTATTCGTAATCAAAAATTCAGCTTTGATTCATCGGATGGAAGGTAAAGATTAAAAAAAAAAAATCAGATTTTAAAATGTCGCATTGTCTTGTGAATTGTAAAAATACATTAAACGGAAAAGAACGTTTAGGTAAATCTAGCGGGGACTTCATCGAGTTTATTTTTGTTTTTTTTCGTATTTTAATTAAAAATGAAATAATAATATCGCGATGGTGTTACGGTATTACGTATACCGTGCTATAATTATAAGATGCGTTTAACGTAGTAAAATAATGGAACACAGGTTGCGAGTACAAATGTATCTACGTATGCGAGCGTGTATCGCGCACGGTATGAATCATACCGGTGTCATGATTTCCCTAGAGCTCATGTTGTCGTAATATTCTGGACGCCGATGTTGCTGCAAGCCGGTACCAGATGCGGTCAAACGGCTTTCCCGGCTTTTCATCTCGATTATTATTTTTTTGTGTTGTTTTAAATTATTTAATGAAGTTACTGACGTGACGTATAAGTCAGGTTTTTCTTTTTTCTCTGTCGTATATATTAATGCGCGCATTTTTTGTATTGTACGTGGATTATACTAAAAGATTTTTTTAAATTTTCTACTGTGTTTTGAATTTATGAAATTAATTACGAGTATATGAACAGAAAACATTAAGGGACTAGTCTTTATATATATATATATATATATATAGAAAGAGGGAGAAAAGAAAGAGGTTTATTTCTATTTTCTTCGTAATTAGTTATAAAAAAACAAAACAAACGAAATTATATAATTTTGCCGGGTATGTAATGACGATGGGTTTGTACCATCTGCAAGTATCATTTGTCAGGAATAAGCCTTTTGTCAACATTATCGTTAAACCGTACTAGCTTTCCATTTTAACATCATTATCTAGTCGATACCGTTTCCTATCTCTTTGTTGCTTTATTTCCACCGTATATTGTAGAACTTTGATCGAAATAAATTTTATTTTTAGCGGTATCCTATACCGTTTGTTTTCCTTGTTTTATATCTCTTTAGTTTTTTTTATTTGTTTTCCAGTTCGGTTTATCATTCATTTCCCCTCTATCGATTCATTTTATCCTCTCCGTTTTTTTCCATATCCAAATTTCTAGTCGTTTTTTAATCGTGTTTCTACACGGTCTACTTTTTCCCCTTGTAGTACTACGCTCCAGGAGAAAATTTTCCTCAGATTTTTATCGGAATGTCTATATAAGAAGTCATTTTTTATATTAAAATGCTGTTTTCTCATAGCAATTCTTATTTTAATTAGTGAACTTAAGTCTTTATTAATTTTTCTGCCTATTTATTAATTCCTCGCCTACTTTGTTATTTCTTGCGACGTTTTTATAATTCCTATTGTTTCTGTAATATTGTTTTTTTCCTTAGAACATCCTCAAAATTCTCAATATTTTTAAACGCAAAAATTTTCTAAAATTAGAAAAAACTGAAAATCGCTTAATTTACGTTTACTTGTGTTTTATTAACGGATTAATATTTTCCTTTATCTAATTGCATCCTTTATTGTAATTTATTGTCTCTAAACATCAGTTTACAGATTCTTGTTCTTTGACGAGCCGAGTTTCATTAACGTTATCAGGGACTACGGCCGATGTTTTTAAAATTGTAATTTTTAAAAGGATTCTTTACAAAAGGCAATTTTTTGTTTTAGTTCACGGTTCTTTTCCATTACTCTGAAGTATAATTGTTTTAATCGTTAATAAAGTTTTTCCGGATAAGTTTACACTATGTGGAAAAAATATCTAAATAAAGTTAAACAATAACAAACAATTTTTGGAAAATTCTACTTTTATTCGTTACAAAACAGTCTCTTCGAATGCAGAATATTGAAGATGGAAGTCGCGAATTGTGCAGTGAAAATACGATTTTTCATCCGGTTTTGGGTATTTGTAACCACCTTTAAAGCGTTAAAAATTTATTTTGAAAGAAGTATATTTAAAAAAAAATTGCTGTCACACAGTTATAGAATTGTCCCTAAATCCTACAACTATGGGTTGTTACTGATGCACGATTTTCTCGCACAACTTAATTTAAGATATTTATCATTTTATTTAAATATAATATAAATTTTTTTAAATTTAATTCGATGATTCTAACCTAAGCGCACGCGCGCATACCGTATTTAATTCGCGCGGATGTGGCGGTACTAGCGGTCGGCACTAAATATACTAATGTAATATCACAATTTACATAGAAGAAATTTTGCTTATACGGTCGGCAGACTGGTGTAGCCGCGAGGCTTAACGCACCAGGTACCGAGTCGATTGGACGATCGAGTTTGAGACCCAGCAAGAACGAGTTACATTTTAAATATTATTTATACATTTTATTTATACATTTATTTATACATTTTAAATACGAGTTATATTTTAAATATTATTGATTTATTTAATTCCACCGCTTAACTGTGATTGCACAACATAACTGACGACTATAACGGCACATTTTAGGGTGCGGTGTGATTTGCAAAAAATCGCACCTTTTGATTTTGCAAAAGGTGTTTTTGGAAATATTGTTATTTTTTTATTATAACAAATGCGCCAAAGAAAAATATGACCTTGATTAGGCGAAATCTCGAGATACTGAGGTTGACCTTGCTTACCCCATTAACGTTTTAAGTTGAAAATTTAATGGCATCATTGTCCCATATGTAGAAGTAATCCGACCGAGTTTTGTCGAAATCTGTCCTCTATACTTCTGGAATTATAAGATGATTTAGAGGCCAACACCGGACACACACATACGTACATACGAACGATAACATCCGGAAAAATTTTCATCCAGTTTTTTTGGGTTCCTTAGGTGTCAAAACGTGAAGGTCTGGTGAAAACCGCATATCACCAAATCGGACTGATTACAGTACTTTCCTTTCTAGAGCGATAGCTTTGGTTCAGCCCTATCTAGACGGGAAAGTAGTATTTATTTTTAATGTTTTCTATTCTACGAATATTTACTTATTTTAATATATTCTTTTTCTCCGTACATCGAAATATGTAGCCATATTGATATGAAAATTTCCTTTATAGTACCCTGCCGTACAATTTTTATGTATGAATTTGTGTATGAGAATACTGTTTGTGCACATTTTTCTCCTATCTTTCAATACTCTTTTGTAACCGGGTTTTTAAAAAAATTCAATTCCATATTTTTTATAAGTATGTTTTTCCACAAAATTTCAATATTTTGTTTTTTTTTTTATTTTGTAGAGAAAGTTCCTTTGAACTGTACCAAATTTATTTCAGAAATGTAATCTGTAAAAAGGTTTTATAAAGAAATAATATTTACAACATTCTCGTCGGCTAAAAGATTTTTTCTTTATAACTTTTATGTAGTTTTTTTAAATATTATCAGAAAAAATATCGGTCGCCGATTCATCGAAAAAATGCTTCGGTTACAAGTAACTTAAGCGAGACCATTATCTTTTATTATTAATTATATTTTTTTAATCTCTCGCATTTACGACTCCGTGCAGCAGTCAAACGGCGATGCGCTTGGCAGTCTTATTTGTATTAAATTGAAGAGCTTTGAATGTTGCTCGGTAGTTTTTTTATTCGCATAACAAATTGATCCTATTTTCTTTTACAAGCTCTGTATATCTAATTAACCTGAAGTTTTTTTATTCGTGCATTACTGATATCCTTAGCTCGCACTCTGTGTTACTCCCTTTACGTTTTACCTCTACTTTTACTTTCTTCCTTTTATTAAACGGAGATTTCGCTTTGTCGTTTGCATTTCTTTCGAATAAATTTTTTACATCGGTAGTATTTTTGCAGTCTACCCGCATTTTAAATAATAGTGATACCAGATTATTTTGAGAAGAGTAAATTAAAATATAAAAAATTAACCGACAAATTTAAAAAGTTGCAATAAAATTATAAAAAGCGTATTTTTCAGCGGTTCTAATTTCTATTATATGATTTTGATGGCAAATTAAAAACTAAACAGCTTTAAAGGAATTGTTTGTTCATTATTAATAAATAATGAAAGTTATTATTTTCTTTCGATCGGTTTTTAAGATCAGAATTTTTTTATAAAGATTTTTTTTATTGTGTTGAAACGTTGACTTTAAAAACGATTTAATATTTTATTTCTGGATAATATAATAATGCAACCGGTGTACGTAATGGATATTTGGAAATTTATACAGTTTATAACGATTTTAAATATAATTCGCAGATGTTACCGGCGTCTTTAACTTAAAAAGAACCGTTCAAAAAGATTCACAAATGGCGTTCGTAGTTTTGTACCGTTTGTTACTTACCGTAAATGTTAGTCGTGTTAATTTTTCCCAGATGTTATGAATCCTAAACGATATAGTGTACAGCGTTTTGTGAGGGAAAAGCGCGATTCGTCGTAAAAATTCATAAATCGATATAATAGCTCGACCGTCGTTTCGGCCTACTACTGGTGGTTGATATGAAAAGTTTCTATTCGTGGGATATATTGAACGCAAGAAGCCTTACGGACACTATAACCTTGCCGATAAAGTGTGAAAGTGCGCGATAATTATTTATTGGTACCGAGTACAAGTCGACACGGAAAATGACGTAAGTTATACGTACCCCGAAAATCTGTTTTTTTATAGCAGTTAAAAATTCTTTCAAAACCTCCAGACTTTACAGTAAATCGCACAATTGTACATCATCCATGATTGGATGTCTGTAGAAATTGTGCTTTACGATGCTTGCGTCTTTTAGAATACCGTAACAATTTCGTTGCAGTATTTTTTTTGAAGATGATGTTTTTCATAATTCAGGGAAAATAAATGAATTAAAGGTTTGAATTAGGGGATCGATAAATTCTGAATTCATAATGCAGAGTGTACAAAAAAGAATGTCGGGATTTTAATTTGTTGTAGTGTCTCTTGGATATTGTTTACAGTGTCGATTTAAGGCTAGAACCAAAGAGCAGAAAGGATAGTTTTAGTTGCTCGCTTGACCGTAGATTCATTCCTACATTTCCGTTTGACAGAACAACTAATAAAGATGGCGATTCTTGAACATAAAGCTTCCCGTGTTTTGCTTTTCGCTAAATGTGAATCCGTAGTTAAAATTTAATCGCCATACTCCAAGTCACAATATATTCGTCGATGGCTGTTTGAAACGATCGAATTTCTGAATAAACGGAAGGGTACAGGACGACTGAGGGAGTGTTAAAAAAATGTTGAACGTGTCGGTGAGTCTTTACGGCGTAGACCTAAAACATCTGTTAAGATGACCTTTTCACGAACTAGCAGTTCCCTTAGGGGCAATGTGAAATTTTTTGAGGAAACGCTTCCGTTTGTGTCGTTTACAGCTGTTCACAAGCATATCGTATCGCATACTAGGCGAATCACATCGACTATGATGTTCTGCCGACTGACTAGGCAGCATCAAAATGACTTTTTTGATTTATTGTATTTAGTGATAAATGGACATTTAATCTTAGCGGAAAAATAAACACGCGTAAGGTCAGTATCTAGCGGTCAGAAAATCCCTGTGAACTCTTACAATGCGAAAAGCACTCCCTGAGATTAAACGTTTACTGTGCGATATCCGGACAAGTTTAAGGGCGAGATTTTTCGCTGTAAGTAAGCGTAACAGGAGTGCTTGTTTGGATATTCTGCTCTTTCCCCGACTGCATTTTGGACCGGAGAATTTTATTTGGCGACGAGCTGGGACACCTGCTCACCGGCATACCTCTTTACGGGATAGGTTGAAATGTTATTTCCAGGGTCGATCCCCGATCGCTGGATCGGTCGGTACAGATCCGATGACACGGGGTGGCAAGGTGGCCTTGTAGCCCTTGTGGACTCCGAGGTCACCCTATCTGATCCCAGTGATTTCTGCCTTTGGGTTTAATCAAGGACTTTGTGTATTGCACTTTCGCTACCTACGATCTACTCGATTCGAGTCGCTGGATTGAAGCAGCTGTTAACTTCTATTACTTTAGACATTCCGGTTGAAGTACGGGATGAATTCTCCTACCGGTTGGACGTGTGCCGTGTGACTAAAGGTGCACATATTGAACACTTGTAGACATTTTGTTTGTTTCATTACCTAAGTCGAAGTTTTGTTTATTTAGCTTTATGTTTTTCTGTACACCTTTACATAACAACATATCACAGACAATCAGTAAGTCAATATCTTGTATCGTGTGCCGATCGATTGTGTGATCATGCGTGCGCGCTCACACACATACAATTTTCTTTTATTAATAAAATGTGATCGTAATCTCGATATGTCAAAAACTTAGCCATCGTGAGCTACAAAAATTATATCTGTTACAGTAAGGTGGTACCTGCATTACACTTTAATGGTACATGAGTTTCTGAAAAAAACCGGTATTATTTTTAACCGATCGGTCATCCGCCCTGTGATCTGTTTGTGTTGCGTTTTGTCAAGAATCGTGAATAAAACTCAGCTTACGTTGAAGATTTACGGATTATAATAATTTATGAAAATTTGCGGACGATACTAATATGCTACGTTACACTTTGGTTAGAGTTGGAATGTCGCTTAGATATCGTCCGCGCTAGCGGTGGAGCATATGTTAAATGTTTGTAATTTTAGGATTCACGGAAAAACTTTAATTAATAGTGTATTTTATGTGTGAGTGCATGTTGTTTAAAAAAAGTAAAATAAAATTTTAGAAGAAAATTGAACCGACTCCAACAAACGATTAATTAAAAAGAATTTCACCCGAAAGGAAAAAAATAATTTTTCCGTTGTGCCCTCGATTAAATCTTTGAAACTTATTTTTCTTTTAAGTCGGTGCCAAATTGTAAATGAACTACGAATACACGAGGTACGGATTGCGAAATATGTTTGAATTTGGCGCCGACTTAAAAAAAAAGCTGGCAAAGTATTTCATGACTTTCCCGGCCGGCCACACCGGTCAAATCATATAATACCTTGCATTGCTTTTTCGTTGCAGTCTAATAATTAAAATCTTTTTTTTTTTTAATTTTGGGGTTTCTCGTAACAGTGGGGCTTTTTTTATTGATTATAATGATTACCAAATTTATAAATTTCAAATAAAAAGACGTTAATTTTTTGGCTTCTTTGTGGTCAATTTAGTAAAAAAATATTTTTATAAAAAAGTGATTCTTAACAAAAAAGAACTAAAAAAAAAGAACTTAAAACAATAAAGGATAACTTTTATGGGAGTAATGAAAAAACAATCCCTTCTGATTTTGGGTCAGGGATATATTATAGGAGCCGAAATTACTATTTTGATTGCCCTTAAAATGACTAAAAAACCTTTTTTTAATTATAAAAATTTAAAGAGGTAGAGCCAATAAACAACAAAAAACAGAATTGATGTATTCAATGTTTCGTATATCGGTTTCGTTATCGAAGTAAATCGGTTCGGTCAGTCTTGAAATATAAGACGAAAAGCAGTGCGACACACATACATATGTTTTGCGGTCTGGATGAGCCGGTTGGACCCTAAATTGTAAAGATTTGTAAAATTCCTGATACCTCATTTTAAACACGATCCCTATATTTTTCCTTTAATATAATTCTAGCTATATTCGCCAAGAATGTAAAATACGTTTCAAAGATTGCATTGTGGGCGTAACGGAGAAGTTATTATTTTTTTCGGTGCAGTTTTTTGAAAACGTTTTGTTTTTTGGACTCTTCTATTTTTAGAAACGGTAGTTTTACCAGTCAGGTGGCTATAACTTATATCCTCATTTATCTGTTTTATATATTAGTCTCGCTCTTTCTTTACCTTCTACTCATCCCTACCTAAAAATAAACTAAACCTTCATGTCTTAATATACCTTCTGTTTTTACATATTGTGTTTTAAAATAATTACCGCAGATTTCTATTTTCTTCTATTTGTTTTAAGATGTCTTTCTTTCGAATTTTATTGACCCGACTAATATTCAGCATCCTTCTGTAAACTCCTAGTCGACGGGGATGACGTTAGAAGATAAAAACGGTCCGGACCGTAGTGACACTATAGTATCTTAAATGAAACTTCAGCTGCGAGTGGTGTGCATTATCTCTTCGATTTTTGTATTCAATTTATCGCGAACTCTTTTCTTTATCTTCTCAATGTTTCATCGTTTTTCTTGCTATTTACGATTTCTTTTACGTTAGCTTTCTCTTGTTTTACACGCAAACGTTCTTCGTAACACTGGTGTGTAGTTTTTGAAACTAAAAAAAAAAAATTCAGCGGTTACATTATATTTCTCATCATTTATCGATTTTTATCCTTGCGATCTTTTCTTTTCTTTAAACTTGACCCGTTCGGTTGCTATTGAATTTTATGATTTTTAACCTTCTACATTCTCTTTTAGTTTCTGTTTTATCTTATTTCTGTATTCGTATCGTTTTCTTGAATTTCTTAAACTGTAGCTTTCATTCTATTATTTCATAAAGAATCTGTTAAAATGATATCTGCTCGCGAGTACATTTTGCAATTCATAAATTTAGTTCTAAAATAATTGCCGGACCATTACTGTTTAATATATCTTCATATCATCCTGTATCTTGATTTTATCCGCTTGTGCACTTTTTCTTTTTCTTTTCTTTTTAAGGATGTTGATTATTATAATTGTGTTATTATATTTTTTCAGCCGATTTTATTTGTTTCCCGTTTTAATAAGACCTTTTCTTTCGTCAATAATTCTGTTTCCATCATTACAAGACTGTGTCTATTCGATCTTCTAGATCGTCGTTTCCCATCGGTGACTGAGGTGTATTATTTTTAAATTATATTATTATCCATTTTTGCCCTTAAGAACAGCGTTTGAAATTGAATCTTTCACGATTATGCGATTCTAAGTTGTTTTCTCCTTTTTCTCTTCCCAAAATCTCTTCATTCTTTGACTGTGTTCTTGTGTTCTTGTTTTCTTTGTTCTGTCCGTTTTGCTTCTGTTGCAATTTCGCGTTAATAATTTTGTTTCTAACTTTTCTTCTTTCTCCTTTCATTTTCCTGTTGATCCCTGTTTATCTTAGCGATGCCGATCCGTTTTCCTGATCGAGCCGTTCACTACATCAAAGATCCTCTTTGCGAGTCTGTTGTTCGTTAGCTGTATACGCCCGTAGAATGTAAGTCTGCGTTTCCTGATCGTGTCTGTGAGTGTGTCCGTTCGTTCATATAATTCTTTGGTCTGTCTCTTCATCCGTATGCCGTAAATTATAATAAAGGGTATCCATAAACGATTATCTTGATTACATATATTGTATACAAAAACGCATAATTACTTATTACGTCAAAAAACGTGTTCGAGTTTATTATTTTTTAAGGTAAGATAAAAGGTTCAATTATAAGATTGTATATAGACCTTTTAATCCCGGAGATAAACATTGTATCGATCGACCGGGTCGTCGAGATGAAATGTAGCCTCAACAGTAAAACAAACACGATAAAAGAAATAACAGACGAAAGCCGACCACCCTCGGTTACGTTAACCAAGTTCATTAACCTAACCGTTAGCTTTATTCGACGCAAAATTTCAACTTAAAACGGGTGAAACTTTAGGCGTTTTCATAACAATTAGTGCTTTACATACTTTGCCGGTTGCAGCTGCCGTGAACTTTCTCACCGACTTACCAAGCTGTCGAGTAAACGTATCTTTTATCGCCTATACTTTCAGTGCTTTTACCCTTCTATTGACTTTTCCATTCGTAATTTAATAAGTTTCACATTCGGTGGGGATTTGTACCGTAATCGACTCTTAAACAGTCTTTGAACGGTAACAGGAGACTTTTTTTAGCTAACCACAGCCGACTGCATTAGGCTTTCTCTCGCATTAAAGCGATTTTGAATAAATAAATAATACAGCGCTCCTAGCGGCTAAACCGAAAAACGTAATCTTTTTTTTCTCGAATCGACCTTCTAAGGATCGCGCGAATATAATTTTAGTTTCTCTCTTTTACTGTGATTTTTTTCTTCTCTCTTTAGACCACCGATGTTTCTAGTCTTTCTCTTCTACCGCAGGAACCTTTGCGTTGCGAATTATTTCTGTAAACTGCTTTTTATAGAGGTGGTTTTTTCTATAACGTTATATCTTTTCATTCGCCTGAACTTTTGAGATGCCAAAATTTACCGAAAAAACGTAATTTATTTGTACTAATCGGAAACAGAACACAAGTACGAGTAACAATAAAATTAAAATATTACAAATTACGGCTGAAAATTATTAATAAATCTTAATCAGAGTAATCTTTTATTCATTGCTGAATTTTCACCACCAAACGGATAGCGTCGTTTCTATTTAAATTATGAAGCTGAAAGAAAGAAAGATTAAGAAATAAGTAAAAATATTGAACGCCTTATGAAAATTAAACTGTGATAATCGAAAACGGCTTAAGTTTAAATGTAACGAAGACGATATATAGTTTTTCAGTTAAAATGTTTCCAGAGATTTTATACGGCATAAAATATCACGATTTAAATTGTAATACAAGCATAAAGTGTACGCGTCGAACTATACCGCAAGTAAATACGGTTAAGTATTTGGGAGTAATTTCAAATGCGAATCTGTCTCGGAAGGAACGTATAAAAAAAATAAATAAAAAATAGGGTTGAATGTGTATAAATTTTATTCGTTAAAAGAATTTTTGTACGAGTTACTAAAGATGTCGTATCGCTCCTTGATAGAATCGAGATTAACGTACGGTATAACTTGTCGGGGAGGTATGTATTATTGTAATATAAAGCCGTTATCGGTAGTAGAAGGGTTTCAAATAAAAATAGATTTTATGGAATCTTTTCTACTTTTTAAAAAACAACGTATCGTCCTTAAAATATTTGTACGTTTTTAGAGTCCTGAAAAGTTTTTATAAAAGGTGTGATGTATATATAGAGTAACGCACGCATTACGTCAAGAGTAATGTAACTAGAAATGATAAATTTCTGTTTACCTTTGCCAAAACTGGAATCGTATAGATATTTTTATTTATTTGTGGTACCGAAATCCTACAATTTGTTACCTAATAATACAAAAAATCGACAAAATTTAGAGAATACGATGATCTTTTCGATATGGTAACTACGTGGAAATCGTGAAATTGAAAAGTTATTATTGTAATCTAATTACTGAAGAAATTGTAAAAATAAATCACTATTTTAAATTGTTGGCGGTGTATCTCAGAATTTCTGTTTCACTTTATAAAGTTTTATTGTGATGGTAACCCTCAACACGGATTTATCTACAGAAGGTACCTAAATTTTCATATACGTTTCACATTTATGTTATATCCCAGTATTGTTTTATCGAATTTTCTTTTTATTATTATTATTATTATTAAAATAGTTTAAAATATGTAATTTTGTTATTGTTTGTGAGAAAATAATAAATAAATAAATTGGCCATCAAATTCAATTTGTTTGTTCCAAGACAATACATTTTAATAGTAAATCCATAAGATAACAATCAGTAATTCGTAAAAAAATAAAAGAATAATCTAACAAATCGTAGAGATTTAAAAAAAAATTACATTGAAATTGTAAACTGTACGGTAAGTCTCGCAGACATCGTTTCTTCCGCTCAAAAAACAAAAATTTCTATAATATAAATAAAACAAAACTGTTTTCAACAAAACGATACAAAACAAAAAAGGTAAGACACTACATTTCTATTATCAAAATCTGTTATTAATTTAGAAGTTTCTTAAAAAAACAATACACGTTAAATATATGTAACAGACAATAGATAAACAATAATAAATAATTAACAAAGTTTAAGCGTTTCATATAATAAGCAAAAAAAAGAAAAAAATTGTTACAAAAACTTTTACCGGCCCGATTTCATTTATTAAACAACGAATAATCATAAGGAATTGTATTACTTCTGTAAATGTGATATGGATTCTTTTACATATAAAAGAAATCGGGCCGGTTTTTTTTCTTGCTGATTAAATGGAACGCTTAAACATGATTTATTATCTATTATTGTCTATTACATATATCTAACGTGTATTTTCTTACTGTTATTAATTAATGTATAGTATAAGACGTACTTAGTACGTCTTACCTTTTTTGATATCAGTATCGTTTTATTAATATTACAGAAATTTTTGTTTCTTCAGCAGAAGAAACGAATGTGCGTGACTCTTACCGTACGGTTTACAATTTCATTGTATTTTTTTTGGAAATCACTACGATTTGTTAGATTATTCTTTTATTTTTTTATGAGTTACTGATTGTTTGTTATTTTGTGGATTTACTATTAAAATGTATTGCCTTAGAACAAACAAACTGAATTTCACGGCCAATTTTTTTTGTTGATATCATTCACTTCATACAATATTTTTCCTTTTTTATTAAAAGTGATTCGTAAATGATCTTTACGAATCGAAAATCCGTGATGTAAAATTGCACTTATTACTTTGTAAGTGTAACCCTCGATTTTTATCGTTAAATTCGATTTTACCAATCGAATTTATTTCTGCTTTATTTATTCCCTTTTTAATAATACTAGTATAATCTCTTGTAGAGTAATACTATTTTTTTTTTTTTTATAAGAAGTGATGGAAATTAAAAAAATTGTTCCATCTTCAGTACTTTCAATTACATAACAGCATTTACACTTAAAACAAGCTGTAGTACATTTTCTTTTTTTTTTGTATTATTTCAAGTACATTATCAAGTTTTTGTACGCTACCTAGTACTATTAAGTACTGCTATCTAGCGGTGCGATTCGTAAAGGTACATAAAAATAAAAAAAATGAATAAAATGGCATATTTGAGTCCCGTGATAAATCAAATGGAAAAAGACGTTGTCTAACAAAATTCGAGGTATTTTTTGAAAGTATTCTTTATTTACTAATCTAATTGAACGAAATATAAGGTTTTCCACGCTTATTTTCCCCCATTTTTATGTCACTGATAATTTAGATCATGTTTAGAAATTTAAACGTAATTCGTTGACTTAGTTCTAATGAACTCCGTGATATATATCTTTCCCTGTTACCGATTACTTTTTTTTTTATCGAGTGAACTTATGGTAATCTATTATATCAAAATATTTTCAAAATTTAAATTTAACTTTGAATCGGTCCAAAATTGAATTCATCGCTTGTTAAAGATATTTATTACACGCATCAATTCTTTTGCAACGTTTAATTAATTAATTTTTTTTTTTAGTTGTTAATTATAAGATCGTTCCAGGCTTTTTGCCATATTATATCTTATAAACTGTATACTAATTGTATAGCGGATGTCATTTAACATCCATTACTATCGAATATCAAGCGTTGACGTAAACATATAATAGTACAGGAAAAAGTTTTCTTTTGTGTACGATAAACAACGGATGATGATTTAATGATTGACAGATAAACGTGATTTTACTGCTTTGAATGAAATCACCGTTTTATTTCATGTTATTTAACAGGTACAATGTACGATGCGTTTTGACAACTATTACGTTACACGTTGAATAATTTTACGTAAATAGAGTTAATTAATTAACCAAAAAAGCGTTCTTGTTTCCTCGTATGTTTGTTTGGGAATTTAAATCTATTATTTTAGATTATATAAAATATATTTACCGTACTTGACATTTAATATTGTTGGTAACTTGATGTAGTTAGATTAATATTTTATCTCCACGTTAGAGTACGGCGTATGTGTTTTGTTATGCAATTCAGAATTATTGTAGTATAATATATTTTCACTGTATGTACGCTTCTTTATTTCTATCTATAATACGTGTATTCTATTTCATCTAATATTGTATTACGATGTTTTATTTGTATCTCCTAATATCCCTTCTAAGCGGTAACGTTTCACTACGGTTGTTAAAACTACTACTCTCTGCTGTGTTTTTATGATTAATTAATTTTTTTTATTTATTTTGTAATTTGAATCTTTTTTTATTTTATCGGCTGTCATAATGACGTATTATTGACAGTCAAAAAAAAAAAATCATGTTACCACATTTTCCTAAATTTTGATTTTCTGATATGCGAAGAGTTTGGGAATATTTTCCTCTTTTCATCTAGAAAGTTCTGGGTTTGAGTTCCGATTAGGTTTCTCTCATCTCTCGATTTATTTATTATAAAATAATAAATAAATAAATATCTTCATGTCCACAACTTTAACTTCAGGACTGTATTTAAAAAAATAAAAAAAGATAATAATTCAGTTAGATTACTCTACGTACCGCATAATTTGTTGTCGGCGATTTTGTTCTTTTAACATCTTTATACTTGTGTTAATTTTCGGAAGGGGTTCTTTAATTTTTGATGGAAATAGATTTTTTTTAGCATTATTTAATCGAGCGATAATTTTGCCAGAGCATATAAAAAAAGTGTCGGTCTTACGGATAACAGTGTAACCAAATGTTTTATCCTAATGTTCAATGACGCTTACACGAACGGTGACGAATGAAATTTTGGGGGATATAATTTTGTTAGTTAAATATAATATTGTCGGTGGCTGATTCTGCTAATACGAACACAGAAACAGCACAATATTGTACAGCAATCGAAACCGCAAGGAGATAGAAAGGGTGATATTGTGGGGAATGAAAAAGAAAGTATAGTAGGTTTGGTAACAGCGGTTGTTACGTATAACATTGTCGTATAACGTAGTGATGTTTACTAAGCTTTCCTCGACGCGAAATCAATCAGTAATGTGGTGGTGGCCATCTCGGTAAAAATGCCTGCCAATCTCCCGAGGGATTGGTAATGGGATGGCGCCTGCCTGCCTTCTTTGAAGGGGATCTTGAGATTTTGTGCGGGATTGATCGTTTACCTCGTGTTCGTATCCCTTCGAGAATGGTTTTTTCTTTCTTATCATCGATCATCACGTCTCCTTATTACTCCGTTTTAATTTTCAATATTAAAGGTACTTTTAAGACGAGCGTTTCGTCTGAATTTATCTCCCGATAATTGTTCGCTTACATGTTAACGTCGGACATATTTTTTCCGTTCTCTTTTGCCAAGAAACAGGTTTGCCATACGACCTCATATTTACTCTTCTTATCGATATTTGTTGGACGACGAGTACATTTTCGTCTACCTGATCGTATTTACCTCTGCACGTCCTTATCCACGTTATAGAGTTAATTTGTTTAACGTTTATAATTTTTTGTTAAATATAAAAAAGTGATTTTTAAACATTTTACTAAATGTATTCTGTCCAGAAATGAAATAGAAAGATTTATAAATATGCAACAACTGCTATACACACATGATAATCGCTCTTCATTTTTTTGACGACCGGGAATTTCTATAATAGGGATACTTGGTTTATTTGATTCTCAGATTTTTAATATAGATCCTTTTTTTTTGTGCATTTTGATCTTTGTGAGTCGGTAAATTTACACCGCATTACTGTGGCCTTGCTCGCAATAAACTGTATTTATGAATTTCAGAATTTTCATTTTTATCTACATATCTTTACCCGTAAAAAAGAATTGTACGTTGGTTTGTTTGCGGTATGTACTCGCATTTTTATTTTAGCTGCTACTGGCGCAGACCAATTGTGGTGAGCCGGGCGGCTGCGCGTACCGCACGTACGATTCATTCGTTCGAACGATTTATACTCCCTGATACGAATGATTTATATAAAATTATACGATTTTGTTTAATGTTTTTGTTAATTGTAACTAATTAACGTTCATGAATTTAGCGCACTAATAACAAAAACTTTAACGACGAAAAGCTTTAGAATCCTGAACATTTTTAGCTGTTTCTTGAGTTGTGATTTTTTAACACGGTTCTAACCCCAACGGTTTCCTTTTTTATCCCCAAAACACGATTCTCTACAAGTTTTCACGATTCCATAATTTTTTTATTTTTTAATGCGGTGCAAACTTCAGTTAAATATTATGAATTGAAAGAGTATTATTTTTCACTTTTTTTAAGTTAATTTTTTTTTATTAATGTTATTTTATTTTTGCATAGCTTTAATCGTAATTTTTAACATTGTTTTCTTGTATTATGTAAAAGATTAACGATTTAACCAGGTAAATCTATCTTTATTATGAAAATGTATCTTTATTAAATGAAATCTGTACGAGTTTCTTGCGTATGCACGTTCGCTTAGCGTATTGACATGTAGAACAATATTTTTAAATTCGTTAGGAAAATCAAAACAGACTTATATTAAATTAAGTCTTTTATAGTTATTATGAAAAATAGCTCTTTATTGTTATTCAATAAATTAGTACAGTAGCGTATTGTAAAATAAAATTAAAGCGGGAGAATCGAAAACTTAAATAAAACTTGATAAAATATAATACGTCTCTTCTTTTGGTTTGATAACCCTACGCATTAAGCAGTCTGCTGAAAGACTTATGCAATCATTTTGTGTATTAAATCAGGGTAGCTTCGTTTATAAACCTATGTAAAGGAAGAAAATTACGAATGTGTTCGTAGAGCGAAAATAATGTGTAATGCATTTTGTATATATAGTTGTGTATTAATATGGAATACAGTTCTTCGTTACTTATTTTACAAATCGATGGGGTGTGTGTGTGTGTGTGTGTGTGTGTGTAGAGAGAGTGAGAGAGACAGATAACGTCTAAAGTGAACTTTATGTAGTATATTAAATTTATTGAATGAACAAATAAATTTTGTTAATATAGTACGTAGTTGGATATTTTAAAGTCTGAATATATAAAAACAGAAACAATATTACACGTTTCTTAGCGGCTTCAAACAATTTTACGTAGCTTCATAGAAAATAGTGCAGTTAATCAAATGTTATAAAAGTAAGTACTCATTATGATATACACATAACGTTTTCACCTATAAAGTATTTGAGTACAAGAAAGACTTTAGTTTGAGTCGCTTACTCTGAAAGTAATGATTTCCATTGTATTATCACTCCTTGTGTGAATGTCAACAATTTAACGAGTCGTCATAATGACGTGGCATAGCATGTATTTTTTGTTTTGCAAAAAAAAGGACACATTGCGCACTACACTACATATTAAATTATTTACCCTAATTAAATATCGAGTGTTTATCGTATTACAAGGTTGAGAAAATCATCCTATAAAAGGAGAATATGCATTTTCGCTTAAAAAAAAGCTATTGATAAAATTACATTACAAACCAAATATTAATTACGTTATGGACAATTATCTTCAAAATGTTTAAAATTCTTTAGTTCCTATAGGATTTACCAGCTGCCAGGTTTTTTTTTAAGTTTTATCTTAATTATAAAAAACGGTTTTTTCTATTAGGTGGAATTTTGGAGCATAACTCTTTTTTTTGTTATAAGAAAAATTTTCTTCGATATATACACATATAGAGAATAGAACTTATTTATTTCTTAGTGGATTTGTATTCTATGAAAAACATATACAGATTTATTAGCCGGTCGAGGCTCGTTTCGCTCCCCCGACCGGCTAGCCAGAAGGTTCCACCCCCTAAACCTCCGACGCGTTCTTTATTCTCGTGGTTGTGAGTATTAAATAAAAATATTTTACAGATGTTCATTAGAGAGAAATGAATCGCCCATTTTCCATCATTTTATTTCGTTTGCCGTGACGACAGTAATATAACAAATAGGTTTAATGTTTTTTTCTTTAACGAGTATGTTATTTCAAACTTCAACCCCAGGAAGGCTAGAGTCCTGATCTACGGCAGATTTGCGTAGTGCTATAAATTATCCTGAAAATTTGAAAGCAGTCGTTTGGTTCCCGGGTGTTGCAACAAACAAAAACACAGACAGAAAAACTTTCTGTTTTATACATATAGATTTTAAACTTCTTTTTAGTATACAATTTTTTAAATATTTAAATGAAATTTCCTGAAATTATTTTACGATAGGAAGTAAAGAGTTTTAAACAAAAAATCTAACAACAGAGTTGTAGGTCTTTCCCGTGGCACGGGAAAACTAAACGAATGTAATTTCACAATTTACATAGAAACAATTTCGCTTATACGGTCAGCAGATTGGTGTAGCCGCATGGCTTAACGCACTAGGTACCGGGCGATCATGTTCCAAACTCTGCCAGACCGAGTTACCTTTTTACACTTTAAATATTATTCGTGTATTTAATCTACTGCTCACCTGTGACGTCAAAACATAGCAGTAGTTTAGAACATTTTTTGGGGTGGAGTGCGATTTTGCCAACATTTAAAAAAAAAATATTGATATTTTTTAATTGTTTACAAATGTGCGTTAGAAAAATACATACGACCTTATTAATTAGGCGAAATCTCGAGATATTCAAGGTGACCTTGCTCTACAAGTGTCATTCTCTGGACCTTTCAACTTGAATATTTGTTGACATCAATGCCCCATGTATAGAAGTGATCTGACCATTTTTGGTCAAAGTCGGTCCTTTAGTTCTGGAGATATAAGGTGATTTAAAGGCCGATACCGAAAATGCAGGTACATATGAACTTTAACATACGGTTAAAATTTCCATCCGGTTTTATGGATTCCTTAGGTGTCAAAACGTAAAAATCCGGTGAAAACCGCATATGCCAAAATTGGACGGATTACAATACTTTCCCTTGTAGAGCTATAGCTCTGCTATAACGTTAGACGGGAAAGTAATAATCGTTCATAACGTAATTAATATGTGATTCGTAATCTTATTTTATCAGCGACTTTTTCTTTAAAGCCAAAAACATATTATATCGTTTTCTTTACACAGGCTGGTTGTAGGTTGACCTTTCGACCTTTTAATATGAAAAACACTTGAAATTCATCGCTATTAAGTAAGGAAAATGAGGAATGGATCCGGCTGAAACCTCAACGGGTTTTTTTAAAATTAACCTTTACCTATAAAAATATCATAAAAAGATAAGAATAGTTGATTAGGTGTAGAAATTTATCCGTTCTATTAAGATTTGGTAATATTTCTCATATTTATTGAATTTGTAATACAGAATCGGTTTCATCTTTTTATCCGGATATAACTTTTGTCGATTTTAATATGCGATTTATGTTATCGAGCCAAACTTTGAACGTTTCCCTATTACTAGACTTATTTTCTAGTCGTATGAGTTCTATCAAAAGATACATTTAGACTTACTCATTTCTCCTTATCGACTTTTGGTTTCTTAATTTTCGATAAAACCTTAAGTCATGCGGTAGACATCGTTCTCTACGATCCCTACGTAATCTAGGTGAAACTATCGGAAATATTCATCGTTCTTGATGTACGATCCTATTTTTCATGCGCTGACAGACCAGAATCGAGTAACGGCCTACTGGGTCATCCTTATTTTTTCACGAGAGATAATTCTTCAGAGAAAACCTCTTAGAAACGGATGAAGTTTGAAATTAAGGAAGGGATATGTAAACGGACATAAGTTTACACGTTCTTGTTTTCTTGAAGACAGACCAGGGAATCGTTTCCGCTGTTCTTAATGGCTTAAGAATTAATATCCGTGTTTTTTTTTTCGTAAGTATTCGTGTTCAAATAAATTTAGATTCGAGTACCTCTCATCATTTCTTTATATCCGTATTCCTTTAAATTTTCCTCTATTAATAATTTTCTTATTTATTTAAGTAACTGCGAGATCTTTTGCTTGTCTGTATAATTTTAATCAGGTTCTTTAGTACGTCTCCATTATTCCTTATATTTAATTCGTTTAAAGTTTATATTACGTATTTACTTCTGCTTCTTATTTTCCAACGTTCACCGCGTTTCTTGTTCGTTTATTATCATCGTACACCTCAAAATATAAAAATATTATCGAAATATCAACGTTTTTTTTCAATCGATATTCGTTTACTTGTTTTTCATTTACAAAATATTGTTTGACGATCACTAGTTAAAATTGTCGTTAAAAATTTTCAGAACTGAAAAATATTCTTTTTATTTTCCTCTTTGGTGTGAAATTTGCACGTAATTTGATTGTTGTAGAAAGAATGCAGAAAAACAGTAAAAGACCTTATAAAAATTTTTTTTGGAGAAATGTTTTTTTTTAAAATATAAGAAATAAATAGAATCAGTAATTCATTAGTATTTTAATGAATTTTTTCGTTATTGAGAAGAGATATTATTTTTATTTTTGTTACAAGTATTATAAATATTATAAATTAATATTTTTATAGAGGGTTTTTTTAAGTATTTTTTTTCTTAAACAACTTTTTTTTATATTAAATGTTTGTCGTGACTATCTGAAGAAGTCATTGGTCAATCGATAGGCATTCGAGTGTCAAGTTTTATAATAGATGACACTCGTTTATAAAATATTCATCCCTCTTTCACTTGCCTTCCAAAAAAGATTTTAAAATGTATCACGTATAGACCTCTTCTACGTTAAAGCAAAAAGGAGATAGGAGAGAAAAAGATATCCGAGAAGCGACTAAATAAGTAAATAAGCGAGTAAGGAGGAGATGAAGCCCGCTAAAATTTCTGCTAAGAATTCCTATAGGCCTTTTCCATTACCGAGAACATCGTCCATCCGTATAACGGGCGGGACCCTCTTTTAGACAGGCTATCTTAATCCGGCACGGGTCTTGTGTAAAATTAAATTTAGGGATGCTACAGCACGACCTTTCCGGAAGGGTAGCGGCGGCGGTTTATATAGAGCGGGGGTAGTCGTGGAATCGTCTGCCGTACGAAAAGGGTGTGGAAAAGGGCGGGGGAACCCGTCGGTCGAGAAAAAGAAGGACAATATAGTCGAGGCGCCGACTTAACGAATGACGACGCTTTTAAGTGGAAACTATATTAGGAAAAGAGACCGAGAGAAAGAACTCGGCAGGGGTTTAACATCGACAAGCTTACGAATAAGATCTAAGGTTTTTACGGTTTCGTATTACGTAAAATAAGTTTGTCGCAAATAGTAGCGAGGGGAAAACAATTTTTTTGTTTTTTTATTACTAGAAATATTATCGCCTTTTAACGTAGTATAAATTAAACTTAGTAATTATAAAAGACTTAAAAATTTCTTGAGAAATATCTCAAATTTAATAAATTTTGCTTCGTTTCACTTTTCTTTGTACGGATTTGTCTTAATCAATAAATTGGAAGCTGATATATATATATATATATATATATATATATATATATATATATATATATATATATACACACACACACACACACTCGTAAGTTTTTTCTTACTGTGCAGTACAGTCATTATATTTGTCTTATTAAAAGAAGAAAAAATTAACGATAACGCAATCGGACGTTAATTCAGTCGCCGAATAACTTGCAATAACTCCGTTGCGTGTGCAGCGGAGTGATATTTATTTATTGTGCTTTTTATATGTGTTTATAACTACTACGACTTCAGAACGGACGCATCGATTTACACGAATTAGGTATTAAACGGTTCGTCTCAATCGCGCAAGCGACAGGTGGTTTATGATAAAATCACCACTAAAATCACGGAAAAAAATTCACATGGACGTGGAAAAGTTTCCGCGTTGAAACTTTTGTAGTTATTGATGAAAAATGTAGTTATTAATTTCTGTTCGTCTGATCTGTTTTGTTTTATTTGAATCATTTTTTTCCTACCACAAAAAAATTAATTCTAAAGGTATATCTCCAGTGTTTTGCAGAAAATTTGTCGTAAAGTAAAAAAAAAATGCTTTTTTGCTCGTCGACTGGTCTATTGGTTAACTGGACTCGCAAATCAGTTGTTTAATAGCCGATTTTTGAAGTAGAAAGTTGTGAGGTTCAAATCCTAGTAAAAATTAGTCGCTCTTATACTGATTTGTATATCAGACAGTGGATATCGGTGTACTGTGGTGGTTGAAGTTCAATTAACCTCACGTCTCAGGAACGGTCGGCCTGAGTCTGCACCTCATTTACATTTCATCTTCATCTCATTGAGCCGGGGGAGGTTGTTTATTTTTCACTAGTGAACAGATTGTAACATACGCGTTACGAAAATAAGATAAACAAAATACGAACTTTTTTGAGGTTTGGCCTAACGTTACATTTTTAAATATTTAGTTACGAATATAATTTGTAAGAAAATTTGTTCAGAATTTTATTCTTCAAAATATTTATATTTGTAAAGTTAACTGAAAACAAAAACAAACATAAAGTCGCCATTTTTGTCTATATTGTTTTAGATGAAAGTTGAAATTTTAAAGTTTAATTTGTTTTCAGTCAGAAAGCGGGTACGGCATTCCAGTCGGTATACCCTACTGAAAACAAATTAAATTAAAGGAATAAGTAAATATATATATATATATATAATTATAAACGAAAAAATGTAAACTCAAAAAATAAAAGTAATTATGAAAAATGTCCTGCTGAAAAAAAATGCCAAAAGATCTCACCTAAATATTAGCATAAAATCTTAACTAGTAATTCGAATTTTGCAAATTTATAATAACAATAACGATTTAATGATGATGTCAATGGAAAATTAATTAAAAATAATCTCACGCCTACAATTTTAATACTTCCTTTATAAATAATGAACGGTTACATTCAAAATGAATCTTAAAAAGGCGACTCTTGATCTTTAATTAATTAAAAATTTCCATAAAATATTCAGCTCCTGAATACACTTTAGAATTTATGGAAATCGAGAAGAGGGTCCCGTTTTCAAAGTTACCAAACCGGGACGAAATTCGAGAGGTGATCAAAAATTAAAAAAAAAACAATAAAATATTCATTCATCGATTGTGTTCTGCCAGTGGGGCAGGTCTTGCCACGGCTGTTCTCCACTTGTTCCTGTCCTGTGCAAGTGTTTTTGTTTCCTCTTTCCACAACCCCATCGGTGAACTGTAATCTTCTTCTTCCCCTTCCTCTCTTAATCCTTCAAATATATTTATTAGTAAGTAGTATTAGTATTTATTTTTATCAAATGTATTTATTACTTTCTTGTAAACAGCGTCCTAGTTCCTTTTCCTGCTTAAAATGATTCCTCTTCTCTTCTATCTTCTCGGCACCTACTCATTCCTTGCTCTATCCAGCCAACAGACGTTTATCATTTTATTCCATACCCGCATTTCAAACGCCTTAATTTATCGTTTGTCTTCCTTTCTTATAGTCCACGTTTCCGTATCGCAGAGCACAACACTAAATAAAACATCTTGCAATTTCTTCCTCGAATATAAATTTAAATTTCCACATAGCAAATTCCTTTTCCTACTAAACGGCTCCTTACCCTCCTTTTGATTTCTACGGTACCGGAAAGATCTTCCGTTATGAGGCTACCCGACCGCTTAAATTTCACCACCCGCTCCAGAACCTCAGTCCCAATTCTTACGTTAATATTTTCATCTTTACCACCTAATAACGTACATTTTGTTTTCTTTTTATTAATTTTCACCCCTAGATTTTCAAAGCCTTATTTAGATCGTTAAGCGTTTTGTTTAACTTTGTTACACTTTCTGCCAGCACCATCATCTCATCAGCAAATCGTATACATTCTGTTCTTCAACCGCCTTTTGCCACCCTTCTATTACCATTACCTTTCAGACCGTTGTTGATGATTTCTTCTAGATAAGTATCGAATAGCGTAGTAGGTGACATGCAGCATCGTTGTCGCACTCTCCTTCCTATTTCTCTCTTTTGCGTTATCTCACTTCCTATTCGTAGTTTTTTCTGGTTCATATACAACTCCTTCATAAGTCTTCTTTCTTTCCGATCGATTCCTTTCTTTTTCAAAATTATCGTTAATTTATCCCTCCTTACTTTATCAGAAGCCTTCTCGAGGTTTACAAACGCGACATATACTCTTCTACTCTTTTCCATATATGTCACCGGTAATTCGAAGCGGTCCTACGGAATCCTTAGTTCCAACTCCCCCTTCTAAAGCCGTATTTTTCTTCTGCAATACGGCAGAAGAACGGAACATTTATGTTCCTTTAACTTGTTGAACGGAAATGTTTTCGAAGGTAAAATACTTTTGGACCGACTTTCCGAACCGATCGAGATAAAAACCGGGACTAGATTAGGCGATCCTTTTTAACTGTGTTCTCGAGGAATTAGTCAAACGGTGAACGGAAAAGTCGAAAGAACTACGAATTTACGATTCGGTAAAATTTGGAACGAAATGAAAATATCTCGCGACTAACCCGTTTTCCTTTTTCAGCCGGTTCGGTGTTACTTCCAAAAACTCCGGAAGAAGGAAAAATTAAATCGTTAGAACTTAAAAAATTTAAAAAAGATCTCGTACACCAAAAAACCGATCAGAAAAATTTTTATTTACGAAGAAGAAAAATGAAAAGAGTAACGAAGTTCAATTACCTCGGAGAAGTCCCCGAATGTATTAAGAAGGAGGGTATGAAAATAAGGGCGCAAAGAATGGAAGTTGAATATCATGCGACGGCACAGATCTATTACAAAAATCTAGCTAGAAAACTGTAAAATATTATTGTCGACCGACAATTAATAACACGATTCTATCTTTCCTTGTGAACTGTATAAACATTCAAATATTTTGAACCCGGATTGTTTTTCTAAAACAAATGTTGAAAAAGTACAAAAAAAAAATATAATGCTATTTAACGTGATCCTCAGTCGATATACTCGTATACGAAAAAATGCTAATAAAAAAAAATTTCCTCTAAATAAAGGAAATTTTATTTCCAACATGCATGTAAATAAAGTGAATGTAACAAGCGATAAATTACAGTAATTCAGCTTACATTTTAAATAATTATTTAATTATTTTAAATAATTATTTTTACGGCGGTATAAATTTCTACTTTAAGTCGAAATTAAAATTAGAATTGGAAAAGTAGTTTTTTTACATTTGTTTTGTTTTTTTTTTTTCATCGATAGGTTTAGCCGGTTTCTTTCTCTGCCTCTGTCTCTTCTGTTTTCTCCTTTATTCACCGACAGAAAGATCAAAAATGTACAAATTGTGAAATTTGTTTCTTTTATCGAATATTTAATAATTTATTTTTCATAAAAATAAACTTTCGAAAAAAATATACGACTTAAAATAGAGGAAAGTAAATAAATAAATAAATATGAAATAAGTAAATATATAATAAAATGCGGATTGTATTTTATGAAAAAACGTTAGTTAAGTCGATAAGAAATTCAATAAAAAAGTATCGGTAAAATTCTTATAAACAGTAGATAAAATAAATATTGAAAATTTAATATTTTCTTATCGTAGTTGAATTTAATTTTTATAAATAAATAAAAACTAGAAAAATCGGTTTAAAAAAAAGATAAAATAGAATAATGGGAGATTGAATAAAGGAACTTTTTGTCTGTCTATTTCTTTTATCGCTTTTCTCATTTTTATTTATATTCGTACTTTTAGTGTAGTGGAAATGTCTACTTTGGCGTGATGACGACGCCAGGATGTTTGTGAACAACTTTCTATTTATGTTAACTATATGATGTATAGGATAAAGCCGCTTCTTCGATATTTCTTTTCTTTCTTTTTTTCTTTCGGTTACTCGTCCACCCGGTAGATCCGTAATTTTTACTTACGTTTTATAATATAATCATTTGTTATACGTAAATCGTTACGTATGTACATATGTATTAATGTTTATAATAAAATATTTGATATTTAACAAATTTCAAAATTAAATATTCTTTCGGTTATTCCTTTTTATAGTTGTTTTTTTTCTTGCGATTTCCGTCGGCTGTCTTTCCAGAGATCTCTAATTAAACGTATTATTAAAAATACTGTGTTCTGAAAAGATAGGAATTTTTGCCAAAATATTTAACCGACATCAAAACAGAAGGA
Source organism: Lycorma delicatula (assembly GCF_047948215.1). NCBI lineage: Eukaryota > Metazoa > Arthropoda > Insecta > Hemiptera > Fulgoridae > Lycorma > Lycorma delicatula. Next base: position 79,593,049 of record NC_134465.1, read on the forward strand.
AACCGATAGATGAAGAAAATTTTAATTAAATTTTTTTTTACTGTTAAAACATATCGAATTTAGATCTCGGTGATCCTTGATGTCATCATGGACCCTGAAGGTATGAGAGGGCGCGGAAAGGGAAAAGGCACGCGAAACGCGTGTCTGGACCCTGAGTGGTAATGACGGGGTGGGTAGCTTCCCTGCAGCGAGGCATCGGGACCATCCAGAAGCGGAAGGTTCGGATGTCTCGAGGACGCACTGAAGACCCCGATGGTGGCCGAATGAAGTGGCTAAGCTAGGGTGGGGCAATCTGCTTCCGCGTCGCTACGGGTGTAACTTGAGGTAATGCCGTTAGGTGATGCCAGTTACCCCCGGGGTGGTTAAGAAGGATCGGTGATCCGATTACGAATGTAAGTGTGGGGAATGAAAAGGCGGTAAAAGAGAACAGAGAAAAAAAGCGATTAATCAGATGTTGAATTCAGCGTTACGGAGTAGATCAGTTACGATCCGTGAAAAAAGAAGTGTGTTTTAATAATAAGTAATAGGAAGCTCAGCGATTTGTGTATCTCGGGTTAGGGAATCCGTAGGAAATCGACGACTGTAGAATAGATGTTGTGTGATTTTACCGATGGATATGTAAGAAGATATATGAAATAAATAAAAATATGAAATCGAATCCTTCATTTACGAACGTCATAAACTAAAAGGCAGCTCGATCGGTACGGACATATGTGAAGAACTTCAGATGACAGGATACCGCACGCATTTTATAATCGAATACCTTATCGCATAAGAAGAAAAAAGAAAGGGCGCGAACGAGTTGGAAGCAAAGTATTAAAACGATTTAAAAATCTGAATTTTCTGCAGGGTAATTGAAACGATAAAAAGCTACGGCACTTAAGAAGCGATAAACGCCAAACGCTGTACAGTCGCAAAAAAAAACCTTTTTTTCTACGGCTGTATTATAACGTTTGAATTAAGCGGATGGAACTTGTATCATAATGAGGGTCATTATGAAACAAATTTTCATTACGATACAGGTGTCGAACCGGTCAAAAGCCTGCTATTTTTAACCGCTGACAAACCAGAATCTGGTATCTTTTAATCTATCAGCCGTTCTTTTACTTTGATTTTAATCCGATTTAGCAGAGGTTAATTTGAAAGTACATCGATAGGTATAATTTCTGTTTTGGACTGTTTATCTTTTTCCTAATTATGTCGGATTCTGAGGAAGAAATGTCTTTAACGCCGATTGATACTAAAGAAAAGGCGGACCAGGAATAACCCATCGCCTCAGAAATGTAATATTTGAAAAAGAAAAAGAAAAAATATTCTATAAACGATGTATTCTATCGTCGATTTAAATCAATAATACCGATATTTTCTCAGTCGAGAAAAAATACGTACACAACTCTCTATAATGGCCGTTAATGTACTCTTTCGAAGTTTACGACACTTGTCGCGTTCGTGCATTAACGGTTATCATCGGTTCGTTATAATGTACTATTTTTTCACTACGTTACAGTTTACAATAATTATAATGTAAATTATATAGAAGTACTTTCTTTTTACGTGTTTATTTTTTAAATTTTATTTTATTTAAAGATTATATTTCTTATCTAATAGCAGCGTAAAATAAATAAATAAATAAATATATATATATATATATATATACGGGCTACGAAATCCCACTTATGAAAATAGATCTTATAAACACCAGCTATTATTTAATTACTGTTAAAAAAAAGTTAGCTTGATAAAAATTATAGTTAATAATTTCTTATCGCGTAAATCGTTCGGAAAGTAACAACGTGCTATGAGGTTATGTGAAATTATATGCGTTTTACGAATTTGCCATCATAACTCAAGAACTAGGTTGCAAGTAGGAAAGTATTGTAAACGGTAAAAAAATGGAATACGAGTTTTCCCCCCATTTTTTTACGTTTCATGATCCGAGGACCCCAAACAGCAAAAAAAAAAAAAAAAAAAATGTAGGGTAATATCCGTATATAGGTAAGTGTGTTGATTGCTCGAAGCTTAATAACTGGTTTTGATGAAATTCTGTACAGGTACTCATGTGTACGAGCAATTTATCGGTAAAATTTTCGGAAAGATATCTGTAAAGGGGATAGATAATTTTTTGGGGGTCAATTTTCTCAAACTTTTGCTAACATAACCGCAAATGCTAAGTTCAGTGCGGGTTTACATTTTCATTATAATAAAAACGTTTGCCCCCAAATTTCCCCTTCCCCAAATATCGAGAAAAAAGCTTTCATATATTTTAACAGAATTTCGACATCAGCTACTACTATCGTAGTAGTTCATGCGAATCAAAAAAAATTCCTGGCGGCATATTGGGGGTCGGAGAGCCGATCAGAGTTTCAAAATATCGATTTTTGAAATTTTTAAAACTTTTTTTGAGTTATTTTCATCTATCGCTATTTTTCCAGTAGATATATAAGAATAAATAACCGATGCAAATAAAATATTACGAATTTTTACGTTAGGTACGGTTTACCTTTCTCAGTTTCATCGTTTTATTATCCTACCATACTGCATTTGTATGTATGTCTGCGTGTGGTCCCCCTTAGCTTATCACCGGAATGTACTGATTGCTAGCGGAAAATCCCGATTCCTATTAGTACACGTCTCGTGGTGGTCAGGTGTATACTTGTTATATTATTATATATAGATATACCGTATATATATCGATATATATATATATGTAAGTTTCGGGAAAATTTAGTACTTTTTAACCGGATCCGAATTTTCGGACGAAACTCCCAAATATCTCGAAAACGGTCGGTCCTAGCGCTTTGAAAAAATTTTCGACCTCCTTGGACGATAACCGTCCAAGGTCCATTCGCTTCCAGAGATACCCGTCGGATGATATTTTCAAGCGCCCCCGGGGCGTCGTTCGGAAATTAGGAAGGGGGTCTCACCGTAATATGTCGGCAACCGCTCGTCCGATTTTCACGATTCAAACGGCGTATGTATCAGCAGGTCGAGCGCTAACTGTTTAACTCATCGGGTACACTCTTGATCGACCGGATCTTGGTTATCCGGAAATTAATTCGTTTAGCGGTATGTAATGATTCCACTCGCCAATCGTAAAACGTACCGATCCGATCTTTCGTAAATACGCTCAAACCTGTGCGGTAGCGCAGCTGTAAAGTATAAACCGAAGACGAAAATAAAAAATAAATAAAAAACGTTTTTACAACACCACTCTTAAATTAAACTCGCTAATTAATAGTAAAAAATAATTTTAGGACGATATTTCAGAACGGATTTGATAGCAAACTTTGATGTTGATATGTAAGATTATGTTAAAAGTCATTGCTTCAAATTAAAAATTTGATGTTTTTGCCAATTTATTCATATGCATGATGAATGGCCTAAAGAGTGGGATACCGCGGCATTCCACTGTTTACTGTCACAGAATCTTACCTATCGCCATCAAAGCCTGTTGTCAAATCCATTCTGAGATACCGACCTAAATTATATTTTACCTTTTATTGCGTTTAATTTAATATCGGTGTTTTAAGTAGTTTACATATTTTTTATTTATTTATGCGATTGTTTTTCTTTGTAATCTGATGAACTATAACCGAAAAGTATGCGCCGGAATGTAACGATCACCGGCGGAAAATCCCGATTTGTTAGTATTAATTGCTAAAGTTAAATTTCTAATTTAACTTTCGTTATATCAGTTTTCATCATTAAAAAAAAAAAAAAATACTTTTACACAAGAGGTAATCAGTTTGGGACCCCTAATAATCCCATTCCGAGACGCAACCCGCCCGGAGGACCTAGCTGCGGAACCATGTCGTAGGCATACCCTGCAGCTAGTACGTTAATAAATATATAATTAAGCTAAACAGTACTCGACGTAAAAATCGTAGTATTCTTAGTGGAAAATATAATAATTACTATTATTATGTTAATAACAACAATTTTACTACAGCTTTGTTATCAGACTTTTTTCATATTTGTTTTAAAATCATAACCGAATGATTTTAAAACACATTTATGACTGGTACATGACCTGTCGTAAATCATTCTGTAAAACGATATAACCGTTCTTAATAATAAGCTTTTCACGCCAAGCTTTCTGAGAAACGTTGAGGTGTAAAATAGATTTAAACCTATCTGTCTACTACTTTTCGAAAGTTACTAAAGTTTATCGATGAAACTTACTCCGCGTAGTTTAAAATGCGATCGCGAAGTACATTTCAAAAGTTACTGATTTTTCTTTTAGTCCGTTGAAGGTAAATTTTTAAAGTTTAAAGGAAAGACGAGTTTAAATCGTAACTTAATTTAATTAAGGGAGCTTTAGTTATTAAGTAATTCTAATAAAAGCTTCTTTTCGTGTAATAACTGCATCAGTATTTACCGAACAGTCTGTACTCGCTAGGTAAAGAATGTAACCCGCCAGGTTAGTCTAGTGGTGAACTCGTCAAGTCGAGAGTTCCGACGTTCAAATCCTAGTAAAGTCGGTTACTTTTATATGGATTTGAATACCGGATCGTGGATACCGGTGTTCTTTGGCGGTCGGGTTTCAATTAACCGCACGCACATCTCAGGAACGGTTGACTTGAGACTGTTCAAGATTACACTTCGTTTACATTCATACGTATTATCCTCACTCATCCTCTGAAGTAATACCTTACAGTGTTTCCGGAGGCTAACCTAAAAAACAGAAGCTAAAATATCGGTTGATTTTATCGAGGGCCAAATTATTATCGGGCCGTTATCCTCTGCGTGATACAATGTAAAAAAAAAAAGTTATGTTGCCCTTGAAATTCTTATTGCGAGGTTACTGCGTACTTTTCTGAAATCACCTGATCGTTTTCCATTGTTTTAAATTTGTCGGTTTACTATTAGTTAGGTTCATTATGACATTTTTTCTACGGTGTTCCAAATTCGATCTTAAATTTAGCAGTCTTCTTGTAATATTTTATACGATTATTTCCGGTCGTGAAATAATGGATATTTGAATTGTTCCCTCTCTCTAGGTTGAATGTTTAAAACACATTTCTTATTTGTTACAGGGAACCTAACTGGAACTTTTTACAAAATTTCAACTCGGAATTTAAAAGGGTTTGTTTTATTAAAATGCAACGGGGAAGTTATAATTCGTGCTAGTATAGATTTTCGATAGATATGTAAGTAGTTGTTAACATTTTTTAACCGAACTTGGATAAAAACTATACCAAATTTGAGCTGTTGAGCCGCTCCAAAAATGTAAATTTTTGAGATTTGAGGTATATACACCTTTCAACTTTATAAAATTTAATATTAACGATTCTTAATTAAATGAACAGATATCCCCGTTTTCTGGATCTTTACAAAAAGGGTAAATCAACTATTTGATTTCCTGATTCATCTCCAGTTTTTTTACCGTTCAGTGTTTACAGTTTTTTTTTAAAGTTTACTGTATGAATAGAACCGCCGTAAAATTTCAAGGTGTGAGATAAGGGGTGTGTGATTTATTAGTTAAAGTGTTACACAATTAAAGTGGAATCCATTCCTTAAATTCTTAAGTATGCTACTTAATAAGTAGATTTTGAAATACATTTTCTGATCGCTACATTTACGATCCTTTTTAAACTAATTGTGCAAAGTCTTAATAATGTAATTTATAAACTTTATAGATAATCAGGAATTATTTAAAAATTATAGACAGTTTTTTAGAATAATCATCTATAGATTATACCTACAGCCTATTTCGTTCATTTCAAGTTGTTAAGTCGTTACTTAAGACGCAAAGAATCCTTCCAGATTTCTAGCTTTTTCTTATTTAATAATCTATATTATGAATTTTTTCCTCCTTGTACGAAGTAAAAGAAGTATTTTGGTCGCGAAAAACTTCGGTTTTCAGATTTCATCGGAAATATCCATTTCGACCGTCCCAGAATCCTTTTTGACTAGTTTCGGCGTGATGTCTGTACGTACGTATATATCTTGCATAACTCAAAAACGATTAGCCGTAGGATGTTGAAATTTTGGATTTAGGACTGTTGTAACCTCTAGTTGTGGAAATTCCCTTTTGATTTCAATCGACTTGACCGTAAATGTAAAAAAAGCCCGAAATCAAAAAAATATAAAAATTTCATGTTGGACCTTTTCTTAACTCCAGTAATAACCCTCATTGAGAGTTTTTCAATATTATATCGTAAGTGAAGTATAATATAAACTATCCAGTACAAGTATTTCGTTCTTTTATAAGTAGTACTTATTTTCATCGGTTCCAGAGTTATAGCCAAATAAAATTTTATTTAATGAATTATTTTGATCTTAAAAAGGGAAGGCACATCGGTTCGAATTCGACTTCACTTGGTTTTGTTATTTTTTATTTTTTAGTTAAATATATTGATTTATTAATTAAACCTGTGATTGTAAAAAAAGTTTTGCGATAAATAATTCAATAATAACAATAAAAAATGAAAAAAATCAGAAGTTATTAGTAAAATAAAATTTTATGTACTTAAATGTGTATATGTAATTTAATAGCCGTACGAGGAAATCGTGTGGTGTCCACATCAGATTTTTTTGCACGATGTTGAATCGGATTAGAGATATACGAAGAATAGAAGGCCAGTAATAGCTTTTAATTTATTTTTTTTTTATTTTCGTTAAGGTGAAATTAAACCGATGTAAATTATCAACTGAAATAGAAATATGGAAAATTTTAGCCTTACTATTAAAACGAAAAGTTAGGAATATAGAAATTTCATATCGAAATGTTTATAATTTTTATCCTAAGAAAAAATACGAATTTCCTTTTCAATTAAGATCTTATAAGGTGTTTTTGTTTGATTAAGTTGTATATGCCTTTTTTTAAAAGAATAGTTTCTTGTTTACGATACGAAAAACTACGATTGAAAAATAAATTTCGATTAAAAAAGTTGTGACAGCAAAGATAGAATATATGTACAGGATTGAAAGAAAGAGACAGGAAGGATATGATAAAGCTGAAAAGTTTTTCACTAAAAATATAAATTTTATAGCACGTATATAACCTACTCGTGTGCAAGTTTTATTTAATTATCTTCTAACGTGAACCTCCTCTTGTTTTCTTACCTTTTTTTCGTTTCTTTGATCTATAATTCCCAAATAAATTAAAATTGCGCTAATCGATTTTAAATTTCATATTTATTTTTTTTACGGTTTTATCATAACGGAAATAAGGATACACAACGGTCGTTTATTGCGCTTTCAAACGGTCGTTGCGCTTTCAGATTTGAAAACCTTACGATTTCTTATAATCATTTGTAATGAAAGGGCTATTTATAATTTTATTGGAGTTAATGGCTCATTTTACTATTAGTATCATGTAAAACCAAGGAGGAAATATCATCGCTTTAAATATACCCGATTTAAAAAAAATTTCAAAATCGTACTTGCACTAATAACGAAAAATTCCACGGAAAATCTCTTCGTATTAGGATGTGCATAGTCTTTAGAATAAAATTTTACCTGGTATTTTAGTTAGGACGTTTTTACCAATAATACGTATTTTTCTGTATACGTTTAACGCCAGGAAAAGGACCAAAAAAGTAAAGGAAAATTTTTTATTTCCCTCCCGAAATCGCACGTCTCGTCTCACTGATTATTCTTTTATAATCGTAACCTCATATCATCTTTCGATCGGTAGTGATTTAATTTTTAACTGTTTACGGTTTTGTTTAAAAGTTAATTTAATATCTGCGCTCGTTTGTCCCGTTGCAATCGGGTACGCTTACGGGCAGCGATAAATTTTGTCAATTCAGAAGGGGGTTAAACTAGGAGAGGATATTCGTAGAATGTTGCTGCGGCAATACGGAACGGACAGATTTATTTGTACCGAAGAAAGATGGGATCGATATTTTTATAAAAGGTAGAATTTCTCCCTGCGATGCGCAACGCTTACCTAGACTTTCCACTTGGAAGGATAATAAACGGTATCGAAGCGATTAAACAAACGATTCATAATAATTGATAAATTAACGGCGATGAAGCTGCTTATGAATCGAATATAAACCGTATTTGATCATCCTCGATTTTTTAAACTTTTGAAACGTCTGTATCTCTGGGTTCCATGTCGACCCGTATACAAAAAATAATAATTTCAAAACGATGTATGCAGAAGCTGTTGAAACGTTATAATGATAAGGGAGTGTCGTTTCTGAAACGACTGGTGATGAGATCCGGCTCATCTTTTTTAATCCGAGAATAGACGGAAACGTTTATTGTAAAAATACGCTTCATTTCTTATGAAAAAAATTCAAAATTCATATACGTCTGCAGAAAGACGTTCTGGAATATGGAAAGCCCAGTTTTTATTCGATTAACAGTTAAAGATGTACAGTTAATTGAAAAAAGTACTGCGAGCTACTTTATTCGTAGAATAAAAAAATTAAGACCAAAAACCGTGGTAAACTATCGAACGATGTTGTATTTTACTTTTATATAATACTCGTTGTCGTACGACAAAAAAAAGAGCTGATAACACAGTTGCAGGACTTTTTTCGGCTTTTTCCTGATGGATGGTTCACACACACACAAAACTTAATTTTACCGCTCACCAGTGAGGTTACAACATAGCAGACAACTGCAACAGCCCCTGTGGCGCGAGTGGTAGCGTCTCGGCCTTTCACCCAGAGGTCCCGGGTTCGAATCCCGGTCAGGCATGGCATTTTCACACACGCTACAAATCATTCATCTCATCCTCTGAAGTAATGCTTAACTGTGGAATCGGAGGTTAAAAAAAAAGAAAAAAAAAGACAACTGCAACAGCTGTACGTCAGTGTTATACTAGCGCTCATTGTGGTGAGAAGGAGTACTGATGATGCAAATACCCGCGTAGCCGCTAGTCTATTATATCATTTATTGGGGCGGATGTTCAATTTTGCAAAAATCTGTTTCGCAAATATTGTTATTTTTTAATCGTTAACAATTGTGCCTATGAAAAATATAACCTTAATTGCGCGAAATCTTCAGATATTGAGGGTGACCTTGCTCACTCCCTTGTCCTTTTAAGTTGAAAATTTAACGGCATCATTGCCTCGTATATGTGACCAAGTTTGGTCAAAATCGGTCTAGTAGTTCTGAAGATATAAGGCGATTAAGGGGGCGACACCGAACACACACACGTAAATACGAACATCCCGAAAATCTCCATCCGGTTTTTTCGGATTCTTAGGTGTCAAAACGTAAAGATCCGGTGAAAACCGCATATGCTCAAATCGGACCGGTTACAATACTTTCCCTTCTAAACCTATAGCGCTACACGGGAAAGTAATGTAATCGTTTGCCTTTATAATCTCGATTTTAAGCTTTGGACCACCCGGTACTGTTGTGGCCAGGTTCCAAGTGATTTTTATCTTTTTGGCCGACCAAAAGAAAAGTTACGAAGGAATTATTTTGAAGATGCTGTTTAAAATTGGCTATACACCAGATCGAAAAGTATCTTCCCGTAAGAAATTCAAATCTGTTAAAAGATGGACAAAGCGAATATAAATAAGAAGGCTATTTTGAAAAGTAAGCGTATTTTATTTACGTAAATACAATTTTTTTTTTCACTTTACCGTTTAACTTAATCGCTTTACTTATATATCTTATTGGCATCTATATTTGTATTAAAAATATTATACTTTCGATCTGCTTTGATTACTTTTAATGTTTAAATTTAAATTAATGTTTGTAGTATAATAAATTTGACCGTGGATTTTCAAAAATATTTTCAACTTTAGCGTCGTAAAGGTGAAAAAAGTTTCTTTGGATTGTACGCTTATTATTATTGTTGGGTAAAGTTAACAAAAAACACACAGCTAGTATTTGCCAAAAGAAATTGGACTTTATTGAAAGTGTACCAAATAAATTTATGTTATAATTATAATCTTAAAACATAACGGGAAATTATGAAATTAGCATGACTTAATACTACTTAATATATCAGCTGAATTAACAAATGAATAATGCTGTTAAATACAAAAATACATGAATAAACCTTTATAAATACACAGTGTAACAGAGCTGGAAAATAAGAGAGTTGTTTACAATAATTTCAGTATAGAAGGCGTTAAATCACAATATAATCACATTAAAATAAATAATATAAATAGAAATTATTCTAATAGTAAGTTTTCTTGAAAGTATTAAGTTACAAAGAAGCACAAAAACATAACTTCATATCCGGAGTAATTTTCTTTAGATTAATTTAAGAGAATATGAATTCAGCGCATGAATAGATAAGAATTAATCTCGGCGATTAACAAGTTAAATTAGATTAAATGATAGAGTTGATTGCAATAAACCTTTCAAGTAAAGGTAATTTGCTCTGAGTAACTGACGTTTGAACACGCACTTTTGATGAACAACACGAAATATAATAATAATTATCAATAATAATATATGAAATATATCGCACATAAGTTTTATAATTCTGAAGTAGTGTTTAAATTAAAAGTAGATTTGAGAAGAACGATAGTTTGCGTTTAATAACCCATAAAATGGGCTACACATGAACAAGGATAACATAAACGTTTAATATGAATAATTTGCACTTGCCTGTGTCACACACAAATATTAGCAAGAGATGAACTCGTAAAAGCAAGTACAGATGAATACATATGTAATCCTGGGCGTAGTCCGCACTGGTGTATCAGGAATACAGAGGTGTGATGTGGTTTGGTGGTAGAATGATGCGTAGAATCTCAGATGTGTAGTGACGAGTTTTGAGATTCTGCTTGAATGAGAATGTTACCCCAAAGTTTGCAGGAGAGTAATTTAACATTCCTGTAATAAGACAACGAGACCCACCCTAGCTTGGAATTCGTAGAAAATAACGGAAACTTTACGCTAGAACGGCGTAAACAATTATCATTATTTGTCCGTACACAAATTATTTAATGAACTAATCAAATAAAATTCATTAGAATTTTTAAATATCGCTATACTTTGATAAGCATAAGACTTTAGGTAATAAATAATTAAAAAACGTTTATTTAATTACACTAATACTGCTGTTATGTACTTTTGTGCTAAAGTATAAATTTGTTTCTTATTTCTGCTGTTCAATTTTTTTGTTAGTTATGTTAGCTGAACTCAAACGCACACACGCATTAGGATATTATAAGCATATACTGCAGGCCAAAAGTTTTTCAGCCCGCTAGTAAAATATAAACAGAATTTTTTGTTTAAACTAAACGAGTAAGTTTTGATCAAATTTATTATTTTCTACGAACACGTGCACGCTCTTTTGTTTATGTATATCCGCCAGTGTCTCTTCCTACTATTCCATTTGTGTACAATACCGACGTAACACGTTTCTCGAAAATCATAAAATTACCGCTTCACGTTATTTGTGTGTATCGTTTTTTTCTAACCCAACAACATTGTAATCGTGTAAACACTAAATCTACCACGCGTATTTGTTCATTTTTTTTAATAATTATTACTGAAACAAAAATATTCTGTTTATAAATAAGCACAGGTAGTTCTAAATTAGAAGTGTTGCTAGTAAAAACATGTTAAGAAAAAGGAGAACCACTTGAAATTAGATTAAGAAAATTCAGCCATTATCACCTTACAAAAAGAAGGAAAACTAGAGCGTACTATAACAGCTCAGTTGTAGTCTTCCGACCGCCAAACCGAAGGTCGGTTTAAGAAGACTGACATTATTCGATATCGCAGTCTTTCAGGAAAATTCGAAGTCACGAGTAAAATTGAAAATCACTTTGTTAAAGTCTCCGGTAAGAGAAATAGACGTTTAATTGCGCCAGAAGTACGTCGTAAATTATATGAAAATCGCGTAAAACCGGTTTCTCTGACTAAAGTGTAACGGAATTTTACAAGTGCTAGGTTAATGGGATGCGTAACAGTTCGAAAACCGCAACTTCGTCTGCTAAATTAAAAAAAAAAATGCTTAGAATGGATTTTAAACCGATGCGATTGGATTTCATTAACGTACTTCGGGTAAATAACGTACTTAAGTTTCAACTCTAATTCAAAAAGACGTGTTCATGTTCGACGAAGCGTTGAAGAAAAAATGCTGCCGGCTTGCACTATGTCGACGGTCAAACGTAGTGATGTCGTCCGTGGTTTGTTTTCTGGCAACGGTGTTGGGGACCTCACGAAAATTTATCGGATTATGAACAAAGAGATGCGTGTAATGATTTTAGAGAAAAAGTGATATATCATTTATTTGGCTTTCGTTTGATCGGCGATGGATTTATTTCGCAGCAGGTCAACGATCCCGAACACAGCTCAAAATTACGCAGAGATTTCTTAGGAGCAAAACAAATAGCTGTAATTTTAAATAATATGAGGGGGCCATGGGGGCCATATAACATTTTAATCCCGTCAAACCTTTATGGATAGAGCTTGATAAAAAATTTGAGAACCCAATCTGTGATAAGCAGACATGTGGAGATTACAGATTAGTTGGAACAAATCTCATCAAAAACTATTTACAAAGACAGTTCTCAGCATTTTAAAAGAAATGATAAGACTAAAGGCAGATTTTTTAATGAAAAGGCTGTTTAAATATATATTAAATATATTTTTCTGTTTGTATAGGGTGATGTGTCTTTCTTTAGGGTTTTATTTATTTGAGAAATAAGTAAATAGAAATATTTCATTGCGGAAATTTTATTTTTATTTTACCTCAATTATTAAGATGATCTTAAACGTTTAGTCTGTGCGTGCGCGCATGTAAAAGAACCGGGTATCTGTAAAAGAACTTCCGGTTTCAGAAACTAGTATAGTTTTTTATTTAGCGGCATTAAATAGTGTTTTATGCGCAATCTTAAAGCGACAATAATTAAATTTTAGTTCACACATTCTCAGTCAGATAGAAGCTGCGTTAGACTGTTGCACCGGCCACGCGGTTATGAGCCGGGGGCCTTGAGTACCGTGGCGTTGCCACAAGAGAAGGCACCTTGCGTGTACCGGTTCGCACAAAAAAATCAATAACTCTCGTAGAAATAAATTATGCGCGAGTCTATCGCAACAGTTCTAGTCGTAAAAACATACATAAGTGGTGCGAACGGTTTTGAAACCGGAAGCATCGGGTTGGCTGAAAACAAGTGCTGAAAATACAGAAAGAACTCGACTGTCGTTTCAACGAATTCCAAAACGTTCTGTCGACTACACGTATCCGAGCTGTTGTTTGCAAGCGACTTCTTCCTTATAAACTGCAAGTTCGATTTTAAAAACCGTGTTAGACTTCATTTCTGCTGATGAAGCAACATTTCATGTTTATGGAGTCGTGAATTGCCATTAATTTTCGACTTAAAAATCAATACGAATCGGCGGTTATTCGTTCGCGACTGCCCGAAATTTAACATCTGGTGAAGTACCGTGAGTACATTCTGTTTCCACGAGTAAACTATTTCGGGCATTGGTTAGCTAGCATCTCTCCCGCCACCACCCCATTCAGTCGCCCTAGAGCATAGACCAAATGTTCCGTGCCAAATAACGGCTACTGTGCCTCAAAAACAGATTTGCGACCTCGTTATTCCTAACGCTCCTAGTGAGCTCCTATCTTGCGTGAGCGGTTAAGCTGAGTGCCGTACAGCACCCGCTTTATGTGTCCCTACCGCTCACTTGTCACATTAAAATTAGATCGGGGAGGCGCACCCCTTGTTACAATATAAAACTAAAAAAGTTAAAAAGACGGCAATTTAAGCCGCCATGCCTCGGTCGCTGTTTGCCAGCTAGCGCCTGTCCACCATTTAAAGCGCTTGGAGCTTATTACTGGCTGATGGCAGCCATTATTTCAAGGAAGACTTCCCACAGACACGCTACAGGAATCAATAACTCCCATTTAAATTATACAATCTAACGATGACGGTTGAACATTGCAACCTCATCGAGGAACTCCCACACGGTCCGACAATGCGGCTCACGCCACATTGACTCGCCGTTTATGAGCGGCCAATTTTCCCCCTTTTCTCTAAGTTCCAGGGTGGCCCGGTCTCTGGCCCCCCCAAGAGGAGGGCAGTCGAACATTATATGTTCGTTCGACTGGACCTCCCCGCAGACACACAACTCATCAGCCGCTAGGCGAAACCTGAACAGATATTGCATCAAATTTACATGGTTGGTAAGCACTTGGGCACCCGCCGCCCTTAAAAATGAACTCGAGGCATACCATTCCCCCAAATCCTGTATAAATCTATACAGAGATCTTCCCCCCTTAGTCGTGGTGTGCCATTCATGCTGCCATGCCTCCATCGCGAGGCTCCAAAGCCTCTTCCGCAGGCGGGAAATGGGCAACTGTTCAAAATTTAGACCCGGTGCATTGTGATAGCCGTTCCGTTCCGGTTCTAGCCCGGCACGAAACCGCATCCCGAATACCTCGGTTTCCCGACCTCTTCGCAACTTCCACATGGCTGCTCGAACTTTCACCACTCCGATTGGGAGAGCCTTTCCCAATACGGTAGTAGCCTCGTAGGAGGTTGTTTTAAAACACCAGTGCATACAATTAAGGCTCTGCGCTGGGCACTCCTTAAATTTAGAAGCAGTGCTCTATTTCTATCCAACCTGTGCGCTCAAACTGGCGCCGCGTTTGCGATCATACTCTTCGAAGACACCTCGGTACACCAAGTACATTTGGCGACCAGACAGCCCGTAGTCTTTCCGAGCAATCCTTCTAAGTTTGTGCATCACAGAGACAGCGTCCGCCGCAACTTGTTTATTGTGGTTGCGAAAGAGCAACTTGTCATCAAACAAAACACCTAGGTACTTATGAACCCTTACTCGGCTGATTACACAGCCTTTATACTTAATGTGGGGATTTCGACTGCATGATAATTTGTCTGCGCCCTTCAGAAGCATAAACTTCGTCTTTCACAGAAATCTTTAAATTTTGTATGTCCATCCAGCCTTCGGCGGTTGACAAAGCCGCATGCGCTCTGCTTTCTAGCTGTGGTCGTGAATTACCACGAACTAAAAGGAGACAGTCATCGGCGAAATCCTGGGCCGTGACTCCTTCTGGGAATGTCAACTCCAGAAACCCGTCAAACACCAGGTTCCACAGCAGGGGACCGAGAACGGAACCCTGCGGGCTTCCCCTGGTGACGGATTTTTCCACAACTAGGTGCGCATCCTTAAACAGAACCGTACGGTTAGACAAGTAGTCTCGTACCACGGCCTGTATGGCTTCGGGAACATCGCGACGTTCCAAAGCATAGAGGACAGAACTCCAACACAAGGAATGAAATGCTGCCTCTATATCAATAAAAATACCCAAAACATATTTGCAGTCGGCGCTTTCCACCTCGGTAAGAGCATTTAAGATGCAATCCTCGGTGCCAACCCCTTTCATGAAGTCGTATTGGCCTCGATTTAGAATACAGCTCATACCGATGCTTTCCTCGAGCCGTTCCACAACCAGCCTTTCAAGCAACTTGCCGAGAACCGGCAAGAGGCTGATGGGTCGATAACTGCCGACCTCACCAGGACCCTTTCCAGGTTTCAGGAGTACCCTTACCAAAGCAACCTTCCAGCAAACCGGAAAGCAGCCCCAGCTTAGGCATCCCGTGAACAGTCTGCCGAGTGGCACTCTTATGACAGGCAATAAATGATGAAAAATATCCGGGTCAAGTTGGTCAATCCCCGGTGCCTTCTTTAATGCCATTCGAGAAACCACTCGGTCTATATCTTCCGGTTCCACGGTCCGAACGCCAGGGAATGGTGTTTCACTCGCCCTAACGCCAATTTCCGCTTCACCCTCCGGAGCATCTGGAAACAGAGTATCCAGGAACGCCCGGTAAGTTGCCACAGATGTTAAAGTGTGGTCACGACCGCCTAACACGCACCGAACACTGGACAACACGTGCAATGGCTTCGGTCGGTAGCAGGTCTTCGCGAGCTGCCAAGGATCGCGCTGCAACTCGCGCATGCAGTCTTTCCAAAACTTGAGTTTGGCTTCCTTGATGGCGTGAACATGTGTTACGGGTACGCCGGTAGATCCGAAGACGCTCAGCGCGCGCGTGGGTAACCTAACTCTTGCGCGCAGCACGCTAAGGTCAGAGGACCACCGTTTCTTGCCGGGCCTCCGTCTGCCTTCCACAGACGACCACCCGGAAAATGGGGTCATGAGGGCTCCATGCACGCTCTGATCAGCGAACTGGCTGCTAATGACGGGTCCGTCCATCGGCCTAGGCCGCCGTAGGACCTCGTCACAGCCAGTCTTGATGGCCCGGCCGATTAGCTCCGCCATCAATTCAACCTCCTTCTTACACTCCATGCGCCACTGCAATCCTTGCAGGGCAACATCGCATATACGCCTCAGCCTGTGTCGATCCAGGCCCCTTAGGTTATAGCGACCCGGATTTGGTGCCCTTAGACCGCCTCCGTAAGCAATATCTCATAGGTTATAAGCCTATGATCGCTCACACTGGCCTCGGGCCAGTGAATTCATCGCCGCCGATGAATTTCCTCTTTTAGGCCTACGTAAACGATGTCGTATACCGGGAAAAAATTTAATCGCTCGACTTTCTTCGGCAAAGAATAATATCGGCCGTGGAAGCGATTCCTAATAACATATGCTCCCCAGGGTTGGAACAAGGTAGATTATCGGATTGATGTCTCTAGGGGCTGTAAAAAATAATCTTATCGACTTCATTACGAGGTAAAACTTTTAGTTTGTACTTTCATGTCAAAAAAAATATTTACATTTGTAATTTTAAATGTAATAAAGTAAATACAATTTAAACCGCAGTTCTTTTACATACACCTGGTACACGTAATAGACATATTAAACTGTGTAAAATACCTTATTTTAATGCGGAATTGTTATCTACATTATAGTAATACTGTTTCGATTAATTTTAACGTAAAAGTTATTTTATAATTTATAATAGCGTAAGTATTAAATTCCTAATTAATTATTTAATCGTTCGATATAGTTTTACGTAAAAATGTTCATCCTAAAATTCAAATAAACTTTATTTATTCGGACGATTACAACTAATCGCGTAAGTTCATATTCTTCTGGCCTAGAGATGGATTTAAAGACTAAATTTCAATTTCTAATAAAATAGAAATTCAGGAAAAAATTAACTTATTTTACTAAAGTACAGTTTAGTTTAGCTCGGCAGATAGCAGCACTGAAGCTCTGAATTATCTTATTATGGAAATACCTTCTCGATATTTAATATTGTTAATTTATTAAAATGAGATTCTTATCACGTAATGCTTAACGAATATGTCGGTTGAAATAAACAATTTTATATTTTAATTATTTTTAAAGTTAAACAACAAACTAAATCTTAAACGTTGTTTTTTATGTTGCGTGGAGGCTTCGGCGATAAAGAAAAATCATAAGCTTTGCTTTGTTTTTTTCACCGCATCATTTGTATTAAGGTAAGCTAGAACTGTTGTGGATTTCAGCGATGTATTAATAAAAATTAATTATTTTTTAAAACTATTTTTAGCATTTTTAAGTTTACTTAATACGGTTTTTTCAATAGCCCAACATTATTTTAAGAACACCCGGTTTCTGTTTTCACTCGGTTGGTGGCAGCACTTAACTGTTTGATTTCAATAAACTTTAATTGATTGTTCGGTAATACGATGATGTGGATGATATTCGTCTCCATATTAAATAATGTAAAGATAAAGGTAGGTTTGAATATTTTTAAATTTTAAAGAAAGGTAATGTGTTTACCGAGTTTTGTGTCCTGTTTATCAGTACGAATAGAAAAAAGGTCCCGCTGTTTCTTTTCAAGTTGCGTTGAAAAATACGTAACTAATTTTTAACAATATGTATGTATTCGGATTAGGTACTGGCACATTATAAACAATTACTGTTTAATTGTTATTTGTTATATTGTTACTGCGAGCTGATAATTTTTATTAATTTGCATTTATTATTAATAATTTTTATTACATTTAGCGGAGGAAATAAAACCAGATAAAAAATTATCAGGTTGCATTACGGTAGGCAAGCGTACTTCCGGATTAATTGTCTACAATAATTCGATCGTTTGTCAACGGATTTTTACAAACTAGGTGTCATTTTGTTAAAAATAAAATGCCTAATAAATTTTGTAATCGCTGTAACATCGCATCGGAACTAAATATTCTACTGTGAAACAGTAAAACTAGGAACATACGCCTTACAGTAGAGAAGATCCGACCGACTGTCGGATGTAGCTAATGGAACAACGAACTTTTAAGTCGTTGTTACCACAAAATCAACTGTAAAGTGTCGTAACCACAAAACAGGACAAACTGTAAACAGTTTTGTCATAATAATCTACGGATGTTTAATTTTGTCTTTGCGTTATTTTTCTTACCGCTTAGATATGATTAACGGACCAAAACGGTCGGTACATTTTTGTACATTTGTTATCGTTGGAGAAAAGACTTTATTTCTTGTATAATTCAGAAAAAGGTTCGGCGAGTTGACGGTGAGAATGGAAGAGGAGAATTTTTTGATATTTAGTTTCTGGTATTATCTGTAACGTTTGGTGTACAGTTAACGACTGTTTGTCATTCTTTAGGTATAGCCGTTTAAAAAATTCATATGATCTTACTTAATAATAAGCTATAGAACTGTATTAAAAAAATAAATAAATTTTGATTACGTGAACATGACAAAAATTTGAAATTAGTAATTCGTATTACCCTTGATGTTTCCAAAAGGTGAAAAATTATCGCATGAACAAATTGGTTATGAAACAATCTTAACGGTTTGCCATCCAAATAATGTTCATTTTAAGTTAATATCAAAACGATAAATTTATAATTTCTCATCTCTCATATCCTTAGGATATGCTAAATTAATATATATACATATTTTTTTATTTTTTTTCCCCCCCCGGTTTCCAAGATATAAAACGGTTGGAATTTTGTGAGGGATGAAAGATCTATGCTTTTTACATTCTTCTGAAAGGAATTGTAAAATTAGGTTTTTTTCTCATCGTTCGATATTAACTTATATATCCACTTAACTAAATTAAAAAAAGCATAGTAACGGATCTTAAAAAAGGAGATATCTGTAAGAAATCAAAATGGTAATCGGTGACGGACGATCGTAATTATATATTTTAGTTATAAAAAAAGTATAACGTTAACTTAAAAAAATTAAATTTAAAAAAGCGGAATCGTTTATATTAATTGTCGTTTTAAACTGTATTGAAAACAGAAATGTTTTAAAATAATTTTCCCTCTTTCGTTGTATGTTTACTAAAGTCTGGCGTTGTAAAAAAGTAAAAATGGACCGATGATGAATGCGAGGTTAATGTAGAATGGATTTAAGAAGTAAACTGTGTGTGCTCGTGCGCGTAGGCAACTGTATATCATCGCATATAGAAGAATTTATATTGTGAAGACATTACGTACCTGCAAAAGATATTACATCGCATGTGTACGTGGGTGTGCGTGTGTTTTATGTCAGCGCGCATGCGTACCGATTGTTGACGTCTGCGTTTGAAGGGGATGTAAAATTCTAGAGAAGTTAGGTTAAAAAGTTTTTTAAGCGTCGAGCAAGTCCGCTACCGTTTGGAGGAGTTATTCGTTCGACATCGTTTTACCGTATTCCTAAAATAGTCAGACAGACCTCTGATGGTTTCTTACGGTAGGGCTTGCCGTCTCTCTTTTCCGTTTCTCCCTCTTTAAAATCTCCTTGTGCGCCCTTGAGCTGTTGCTACGTTATATAAGTTCCTGTACCGGCTGGCAGGCAGGCTTGCTCGCCTTTTACTCTATAAACGACCGGGTACTGTAGGACGCCATACGCGGTTGCTATAGTAACCGTTACCTAGCGACCATTGTATTCTTCTATCAACCGCTACCGCCGACGTTTTCCACCTCCGCTTTCCACCCGTCCCTTATATTCACTCCCACTCGTACATATCCTCACAGACTACCTCGAATCCTTTACATTTCATTCTAGTCGTTTCAAATCATTCTCTACGTCAGGCAGCACCCCTAGCGGATGCTTTACCAAACATTCATCGGGGATTTTTTTTTAAATGAGTCTTTTTTGCTACTGTTTTATTGTAGCCGCTTCTGCCTATAAATTTCTAGCTACTGCGCTCTAGTGCCGTTCCCCTGCTGTTTTACTTCGTATCATTTTAATTTTAAATGTATTCCACTAAATTTAGATCGGTGCATATATATCGTAATACCTCTGTCTACCGTGTAATGTCATGTATTATCGTTATTTAAATGTAATGTGCTTTGCAGTATCTTAACGATCGATTAATTTAAATAATATTTTTAAAAGTTGTACTCTATTTTTTATTACATTATCATCGACTATATAATTTTTTATTCATTGTTTTAGCGTAAACCGGGTAGTTATGCGAGGGCCTCGAATGGTTTGGATTAAAAAATATTTTTTTAATAGTTTAAACACTTGTAAATCGTTTTATTTTGCTCGTTTACATCCCTAATATTTACGAATCATTCTCATATTGTAAAGCGTTTTTTTGTGTCATGGACCGCAAAAGGATGGGGAGTATTATTATTGTTATATCCCTGAAAAAAAATATTATTTTTGAATATTTTAGTTGCAAATTGTTTTAAAAATTGTTTCAGCTACGGAAAAATATTTTAAATAACAAAAAAAAGAAAGAGTTTTTGTGTGAATAAATCCTGTGTAAAACGTTTAACGGGAAAAGACATCGACGAATTATTTTTTTCTTGTAATCTAACCGATTTTTCGATTAAAACCTATGTTTATAACTTGTTGTTTCACGAGAGAAAAATATATATTAATTCGTTAATTTAAATTATCTGCCAGAGTTGTGCGACATTTTTAAAGTATCTAAAGTACAAGAAATAATATAATAACAAGTCAGTTACAGTTGATTTCTTTGAGAGTAGTGATTTTGTACACCAGGATTTATAGTGAACAGAATGAAGGTTCCGCTTTTATTTCGGCTTAATAAAAAAGTTGTGTATCAGAGTATATTCGGCTTAATAAAGATGATAACGGAAAATTATTTTAGCGGTA
This sequence comes from Lycorma delicatula, assembly GCF_047948215.1. Lineage (NCBI taxonomy): Eukaryota > Metazoa > Arthropoda > Insecta > Hemiptera > Fulgoridae > Lycorma > Lycorma delicatula. Next base: position 79,613,987 of record NC_134465.1, read on the forward strand.
ATTTTTTCCCTTGTAACCGTCGGAGAATTTTCTTACCCTAGAGAATGGAATGTCGTTTTCAGAGGTTATATTATATTTGTGTCAGGTCGCCTACTAACATTACGGTTATACCATTTTATATTGAATATAAGCAAACCGAAAGCGTTTAGAAAGAGAAAGTGGAAACTATTAATAAAAAAGTGAAATAATTGAATTTGTAAACTGTATTTTTAGAAAAAAATTAAGGTTGTTTTACACTGAAAAGTAAGGTATGAGATTTTGTCGGTTTACCTTCACATTCGTTAGTAAAGTTAATTTTTATTAACTAATGCTAATTTTTATTGTCTATTTCAATTTTTTTTCCGTTCTGCTGCAAGGAATCTTAGTTTTCACTTTCTAGAGAATGTACTGTTTTTTACTTCCTTGTACGAAGTAAGGGAAGCATTGTGATCGCGAAAAATTCCGGTTTTCAGGTTTCACCGGAAATATCCATTTTGAGTAGTTTCGGCGCGACGTCTGTACGTGCGTATATGTCTCGCATAACTCAAAAACGATTAGCTGTACGATGTTAAAATTTTGGATTTAGGACTGTTGTAACATTTAGTTGCGACCTCCCCTTTTGATTGCAATCGACTTAACCAAAAGCGTCCAAAGAAGCATAAAATCCAAAACGTTTGGATTTTGGACTTTTTCTTAACTGTAATAATAAGCTCTCATCGAGTGCTTTTGAACGATATATCATAAGTGGTACTTATTTTCATCGGTTCCAGAGTTATAGCCAAATAAAATTACATTTAAAAAAATTACAAGTAATATTCAATAATAATAATTAAAAAAAAAAAAAATCTGAAAAAATATCAGAAGTTATTAATGAAATAAAATTTTATGTACTTTTCATTAAAAAAAAATGTGTATATGTAATTTAATAGGCGTACATGGAAGTTATGCGGTGTCCACGTCAGATTTTTTTTTTTTTTTTGAAAAGAAACGTCTTTTCAAATTACATCCCTGTACTGTTCGCTGATTCACGTTCTTTAAATATAGTTAGTAATTAACTTTTCCATTACAAAACAAGTTATTAAATTACAAAACCGAAATGGAATATTAATTATGAATGAAATAAAAAACCTGACAACTCCTACAAAACAGAACCGAACTGAAGGTTGTCGGGAGGTGCTTTATCCGGCTATATTAGAGCATTGGGACATTCAGCTCTTGCTGCTGGTTTTTTTTTATTTATCATGCGGGTAATTAATTTTTAATGACAGTTATATATATTTATTTTTAGTGTGTTTTTAGGGTGGACGGAATTTGGGAGTCGCGTTCCGATCTTTATATAAATAAATCGTCATTGGGAAAATGTTTTAATGGGTTATTCCTTGGGATATTAACAAGATATTTACGTCCTTCTCTCGACGACATTTCTCTTCAGTCCGTCAGTTGATTGGCTTTCGGTTTGGCATGAATGCGCTTGATGAAACCCTAGTTTTGTAGACGTTGTAATGCACTCCGTTCACGGAGGAAGTCGCATTTGGCGGTTGGGTGGTCGCCTGACTATTTATTGTAAGATGAAAGAAGGATACGGAATCTAGGTTGTGGAGGTTCTTCGTTTACTTCTGGCAGTCTATCTGAGCTGAATTCGCTGTCATGGGACAGCTTTCCTGTTTCTTACATGTCTTCTTTTTTTGGCCTAAAACTGTCCTTTTTTATTGGTTGTAAATTCTTATAATCGTAACCTAAGAAAAACCTATGAGCTCTGCGACAGGCGTCACACTTATGAGTTCATGTCTCTTTTTTCTCTCCGTCGGACGGCTGCTAGATTTCTCTCGGTTCTTCTAATTCCGCTTTCTTTTGTCTTTTCGGTTTCTGGTTTCGATTGTTTTCCGAATTATTTTCAACTTTTTTCTCCATTATTAAGATATCGCTTTGCTTGGCATTTTTCCCGCCACCACCCCATTCGGTCGCCCTAAAGCAAAAGACCGAATGTCTGTACCACAAACGGCTACCGAGCCTCGAAACACTTTAGCGACCATTATCCTAAATAGCTACTAGAGCTTACCTAACAGCGTGAGTAGACTAAGCGCGGTGCCATACACCACTGGGATACGTGTCCCAACCGCTCAATTGTCATATATTTTAAAATGGGTAGGCGCATCCCGTCAACTACTAAAAATATATATGGCATCCATAAATAAAAATTTACTTCGTCAAGACAGCAATTCGTTGCCACACCTAGGTCGCTAAATGCCAGCAAGTACCCGTCTACCATATCAAAGCGCTTGGAGCCCTAATTGGCTGGTGGTCAGTCGTATATCTCAAGGTTAGCTTCCTACAGTGCGTTAGGAGTCTTTCCCTTAAGTAAACTGCTGATGTCGGTTGAACATAGCAACCGCATCAAGGAACTCCCGCACGGTCCAACAATGCGGCTCTCGCCACATTGACTCGCCGCTTGTGAGTGGCCAATTTTCCCCTTGACCTCTAAATTTCAGGGTGGCCCGGCCTCTGCCCCCCCCCGCAAGAGCAGGGCAGTCAAACATTAGGTGTTCGTTCACTTGACTGGACCTCCCCGTAGTCGCACAGCTCATCCGCTGCAAGACGGAACCGACACAGATATTGGTTTAAATTAACATGGTTGGTGAGCACCTGGGCACCCGTTGCCCCTAAAAACGAACTCGAGGCATACCATCTCCCCAGATCCAGTATAAACTTGTATGCAGGGATCTTTCCTTAGTCGTGGTGTCCCGTTCCAGCTGCCATGTTTCCATCGCGAGGCTCTGCAGCCTCTTCTGCAGGCGGGAGATGGGCTACTGAACGAAATTTAAATCCGGTGCATTGTGATCACCGTTCCTTTCCGGTACTGGCCCGGCCCGAAACCGCATCCAAAATACCTCGGCCTCTACGCAATCTTCACACGGCTGACCGAAGTTTCACTACTAAATCGATTGGGAAAGCCATTATTAAGATATAGGAATACAGTGGAGTTTTAGAATCGAGTATTAGATTAATTTGTTTGCGCACGCGAGGGTGGCAGTGATCACTTGTTGAATTTCCGCAGAAATACAACAAAATTTCATCACTATTTTTTAGACACACGTGTTTTTAAGAGGCGGTTGGGGAAGAACTTGTTTGTTTAGCGTCAATAATTCAGTCCTGTAATCTGAACAACACAAGACTATCCTACGATGGTCGATTGAAAAAAATACTATATTTTGTAATATTGCAAAGTATTCCTTACTAAGATAACAAAAATAACAAACGATTAAATTCATACGTATGCCTTCGCTACAATAACCGCAACGGATTCAGCCAATTTGAAATGAATCCGTAATTACTTCCAAAAACGATACAGCCGTTCTCAAGAACAATTGCCGTGCCGGTCTAACTGGAAGAAATCGAACTATATGTTAGTCTATTTATGTTAGAACAGTGAAATTAATAATTGTTTATTACTAATTGCCCGTTTCCGGGGTCGGAAAAGAACATAGACAACCTGCCTCCTCCGTGGTTTCTAGATTAATGATAAAAGATAAACAAGAAAATCAAAAATATCCGCGCGGTTTCCAGTATTAGTAGATAGATCCCTGTAATTGATTTAAAGATTTGTTTATCGTATCTGAATTTCGATGCAGGAATTTTATATATTCTGTAATTTATATAAATAATTTAATATTACTATTATTTTAATAATAATTTTCGTATTTTGTATGACGGATGTGTTTTAATTTGATGTTCCTTCCTGTTGAAGAATGAAACACATCTTTTGCAAAATTTTGAACTGTTACTTTATTATAAACTCAAGTTACTATTACCGTCCGATTTCAGAAGGGCCTGTCTTGGACAATAATGTTTATCCATTAATTGGTGTAACTTTGATTATATATATATATATATATATTTAGAAAAGAAGAATATATTTAATATTTTATCGAAAACTGCAAATCGATCATTATTCTTAAATTTTCATCGAAAGAAGGTTTTGTTATTCGTAATTTATTAATTTTTCGTTAAAAAAAGTTTTTTAAATAATATAATTCTGAAGTATTTTAGCGTCAACAGTCTGTTTTTAACACGTCACAGCTTCGAAAAGTTATCGGTTTCTAACCGATAACCGCCCCCCGATTAGAAATCAGTAAATTTTCACAATTACGATTTTTCAATACTGTATTCGTCAGCCTAATGATTTAATGATAGTTTATTTAATGTGTGTCATTTCAGTTCTCTAAGTATCGATGTTTGGGAGACTTACATTATCGAGGATTGTTCTGGGAGAAAAAATACTAATCTCTTTTAGAAAACGGACACCTGTTTCTTTTCTAAAGGTAAAGTAATTTTTATTGTACCGTATATCTAAGTACGTAAACGAAAAATCTTCGATCGATCGCTGTTTTTATCCTGTTACCTTCGGAACTTTGATCGGGCGTTCGAGCCGTTTCCTAAGTAAAAACTTGAACATTCCGCGAGTCTGTTCAATTTTTTTACGATCTATCCCTTTTTTTGTAACTTTTTAGTCGTGCGATTATAGATTTGGTCCTGCTTGTGATTACAGGATCTACGCTAGTGAATTCTTGGTGCGACTGGGAAATCGGTCGACGAACCGATCCGGGACCTATTTTACTTGTCTTGCGACTCAAGTGCTAATAGGATAAATCCGGGTCGTTAATCGTTTTCTGGAATAAAATACAAATATATTCGGTTAAAATAGAGAAAATTGCTTGATAAAATTTTTCACAAGGTAAAACCGGTTTGAATCAAATTTCAATATTACTTTAAAAAACAGATTACCGTTTTTAATTAAGACGTTATTGTTTACCGATTACGCTATGCAAATAATAAAATTATATCTTTGTTTCTTTATTAAAAATCGTATGAAATGATTTAAATCTCCAGAAACTTGCCTCTGAATCGTAATCCGGTATTCCAGCTTATCGACAAATTTACAAAATCGGTCGCCCTTTATTATAAAACGTCCAAAAATCCCTAAATAACATTTATATTTACAAATAAATAAAATATTTTCCAAATATATGATTTAAAAATAAATATGTAATATTTACTGACGTATGTCATCGACGGTTTATACCTAACTCTCTATAATCTATAATAAATTGGATAGTCGAGGGAAGTGCGTCGTGATTTTTCTCGATGCGGGTTCAGGTTAGCGTTTTTATGAAATCCCGGGAGTGTGTATTTGCGATCTGGATTTTGTGGAAGGGGATCACTCACCGGTGATGTATAGTAGAGAGGGGGGAACAGGGAATAAATTCAATCTAAATTCACTGCCTCTGCTTTTCTACCGTAGCCTAAATGTATAAGCGTATTTAGTGCTTGCAGTATTCCGTTTTGATATATGGATATCTGCATACATATTCCTGTAGTAATGTATTTTACCGCCGTATGTGTTTTTTTTTTAATAGTTAACGTATAGTTTTTCTTAATTTGTTTATTCTTGTTATCGGTCGTGTAATATAATACAGAAATATTACACCGGTTTAGCGCTAAGTACGATCGTATTTTTAAGTAATAATTCTTTCACAAAAATAAAATAAAAAAATCTGATGCGGACATCATTGACTTCCTTGTATGCCTATTAAATTATAATACACATTTTTTAAAATGAAAAATACATAAAATTTTATTTCATTAATAACTTTGATATTTTTTCATTTTTTTATTTTTGTTACGGTTATTATTGAATTATTTATTGTAAAACATTTTTTACTATCACAGGTTAATAATTACTAACCGATCAATATATTTAAATGAAAAAAAAAGTTAAAAAAGAACACATGAAGTCGGATTCGAACCGATATGCCTTCCCGTTATAAGATCCAAATATTTCATTAATTAAAATTTTATTAGGCTATAACTCTGGAACCGATGAAAATAAATACCGCTTTTGATATATTATTGAAAAGCTCTCGATGAGGGCTTTTTCTTAATTGCAGTTAAGCAAAAACGTTTTGGTTTTCGGGCTTTTTTTGGACACTTAGTCCATTCGAATGCAATCAAAACGGGAGGTGCACAACTAGATGTTATAACAGTCTAAATCCAAAATTTCAACATCCTACGGCTAATCGTCTTCGAGTTACACGAGATACATACGTACGTACGTGTACGTACAGACGTCACGCCGAAACTAGCCAAAATGGATTCGGGGATGATGAAAGTGGATATTTCAGTTGAAATTTGAAAACCGAAATTTTTCGCGATCACAATACTAACGTAAAAACAAATAACATCTATTTATTTGAACAAATAAGCTAATTTATCGTTAAATTGTTACGACGGACGACGGAAACAAAACGGAGTAATTACTTCTATTTTAATTTTTCAAATAAGTATCAAGTCTCTGTTAAATAAAACGGCGAGTACGTAGTCTTCCTAGAGTTTACTCGGATTATCCGGAATTACTACTGTAACTACTTAGGTTGTGCCCGAGTAATTTTGAAAAGGTAAGGTTCGGGTAAACGGTAGAAATAATTTACTTACACGATACTTCATTGTAATAAATAAATATACGTTTAAACATTCTTATAATTACATTTACGTAACTTACTTTTATTTTTTTAATTCTGTAAGGTAATCTGAATGGTTTCATGTTCGACTACGGAGATGTATACGTAAATTCGGGAAAAGGTGTTAAGAACGAATAAACAAGAGCTAAATATTTTCACGTTTTGGAAGCAAAACTGTAAATTTATTACCGAGGTAGTTTTGCCAGAAAACGAACAAAACGGGACATTATCACCGAAGAAAAACTGTAGTTCTTCCTGCGTTTTGCCGGTGACTTAGGATTACATTCCGGTTTAGTCGAAGACATTAGAGCTCATCGCTCCGTTGCGAGTAAGATTGTAATTTACGTATTGAAAATTCAAATAAGAGGTTCAATTTTCATAACTCGTCGAGGGAAATAAACGAGGCCAAGGTTTTGTTTAAACTCGTATTCGGATGACGGCCGCAGTAGGGGCGTTAGACTGCGATAGAATCGAGGTAAAGAAAGTTGAAAGTTGAATAGCGCATAAGTGTTACAATAAGAGATACGCTAATATAATCGTGTGCAGTGATAATGAAAAATTTACTAGCACCGTTGCCGAACGTCCTGAAGCGTTGACAATTCTAGGATTTAGAGTGGCAGCCTGGTAAGAAATATAATTTCACGGTACGAAATTACACTATCGACTTGATTTGACATCGAGTCAAACACACCGAATTGAGATCTCGAATCTCAAAATTCGACATCTTCCCGCGAGTAAAATCTTTTTTTCGACCGGATTAGATGAAGTGCTTTTTCGCCTAGTCTTTATCGAATGAAGTTACTTCGTTTTAATCACTTCACTCGACATTTATCAATTATAGTGTAATTATAAATGGCGCAGAAGGAAGAGTCACGGTTTTAGTTTTTAAAATCTCAATCTAAACATCTCTAACAAATAAAAACGAATATTGCAGAATTTTGTTTCTGTAGTGCGACATTTTTCGTCGATTAAATTACAAATTACTCACGGAAAGATCATATTTATATGTCATTTGCAAGAAAATCAAACGGTACTGTGTTTAGCTTTGAAGTTTCAAAATAAAATTCTACGTTTGTCGTCATTAATCGATAAAAATTATTATTATTGGTGATTACCTTGTTTTCTCGACTAAAATATTATATCTTCGGTTTCAGTCATAAACTCAATCTGACACTTCTTGTCAGAATAAGGTTTTCCGCTTATAAATATACGATTCATGTAGAACGGTGTTTAATAATTAAAACGTTATTTCAATCTATCGACATATTTACAGTTATGAATGCGTAACTTTCGATAAAATAAAGAAATAGTTGTATTCTCAGAGAGAAAAAAAAACAAATCTTTGTGTAAATCGGGCGACGGGACTGTGTTTTAATAACTCATCATATACTTCGGCTTACGAGAAAGCGTTTTATTACGCTTCCATTGTCATTTTTAATGAATTACCAAACTGTTTAAAAAACCTTCCTACCGATTTATTTAAAATTCAATTAAAGGATTTTCATTTACAGAAAAACAATATTACTCTGTCCATGAATTTTTAAATAATATTAATTAGAAATTTAAAAACCCCTGGATTTCTGCATACCTGTTAACGTGTAGATAAATATTTGCTCGCATAATTTTTTATTAACGCCGTTTGAATTATGATTTGCTTTTCAGTAATTTTTTACGTTTAATGAACTCGAATTTATCTTAATTTTATGTTTTTATATTTTAAATAATTAATTAATGGATTTTAATCTCTTTTATTTTATAAATGATTTTTCATTTTGTGGAATTGTCGTAATAGCCTTAATCAATTTAGTAAATGCTTAACAGTTCATTTTTACTTTCCTCCCTAGCGCTATAGCTTTAGTAGGAAAAATCTGTAATCGTTCCGATTTGGGCATATGCGGTTTTCACCGGATCCGGACGTTTTCACACCTAAGGAACCCATAAAACCGGATGGAAATTTTCCGGATGTACGTATGCGTGTTCGGTGTCGCCCTCTAAATCACCTTATATCTCCAGAACTACTGGACCGATTTCGATCAAACTTGGTCAGATTACTTCTGTATTTGGGGCGTTGTTGTCGTTAAAGTTTCAGCTTAAAAGGTCAAGAAGGTGAGGCTGCAGACCAAGGTGTCACCCTGAGTACCTGAGATTCCGCCTAATTACGATCATATTTTTCTTTGCAATATCGCACCCGTCCCAAAAAAAATGATCTAAACTGGTGGCTAAGTGGGAATACTGCGTTACCACCAGAAACGCTAGTGTAGCACTGATGTACAGCTTTTTTTGTCGCCTCCTATGTTGTGACCTCACAAGTGAGCGTTAGAATTAAATAAATGAATAATAAAAATAATAAAATTAAATCGTATTTAATAATTAATAATAAAATTAAATTAAAAATAAAATTATTTGAATAAGGTGTTAAAAAGTAACTCGTCTGGCTCGGTTGACTGCGTCTACACCTCATAAACGAAATTAGTTCTACTGTAAGTTGTAAAATTACATTATTTTAGTGTGCCGGTCGTCGTCGCTACATCTTCGCGAATGAAATACGATATGCGCGCGCGCTTTAGTTAGAATCATTGAATTAAATAAACGAAAAAATATTATATTTAAATAAAATGATAAATATTTAAATTAAGTTTGTGTGTAAGCCGTGCATCAGAAACAACCCACCGATTTAGTACTTTCCCGGAAAGCCGTTCAGCCGCGTGACGGGAAAGTGCTGTACTCAGCACTTTTAATAATTAGGTATTATTATGTACGTACCTGAATAAAAAAATAGATTTATTAGCGACAAATATATTTTTTCGTTTATTACTTCCCATTTTTTTGTACGATTTATTTAAACTTTTACTTAAACATTAGGTTTTTTCAATATTATATTGTTCTACATAATATATTTTTAATGTTTATACTAAAATAATGTACATTTTGTGTGAGTGTCGTTTAAACGATTGTAAATTTTTTTTACCTAAGACAGAGAACACCTGTGCTAACGTAGGGACATTCGGGACAAACATTCAGCGCTTATGTACGTATTTTAAATTCACGTTTACTTTAAACGGTTTTTATTATTTTTATTTTATCGATTTATTTACATCGCGTGGTCGCAAGAGTATTTTAAATAAAGTTTTAGGGCGAGGATAGCTGAAAGAATAACGTGGTATTTCAGGATTTCGAACATCTTTATTACAAATTATATTACTTTTGCAGGATCGATTAAGTATAACGTAGATGTTAACTCTAAAAAAAAGACAAAGATGCTTTAATCATTTGCTGAAAAATCCTGTGTCAGTCGATATAAAGTAGATTTATCTTCTAATAAACGCTATAGTTTATTTACTCCCTTTTTTCGTTTATGTCGATTAATTAATTTTTTTTAGGAAAACTTACATTTCCCTTGCGGTGTTACTAATTTAAATATTTTTACGTAGTTTTGAAATTAATTTGTAACCGATTTAATTTGCCGGACTCCGTGGCGCGAGTGGTACCGTCTCGGCCTTTCAAACGGAGCTCCCGGGTTCGAATCCCGATCAGACATTTTCACACGCGTTAGAAATTATTCAACTCTCATTCCTGTGAGGCAATACCTAACGGTAGATCCGAAGGTTAAAAAAAAACCGATTTAATTTTGAAATATATATTTTCTAACGTGTACTTTCAGTCTGTTCAGCTAGGTAACAATTAAATGAGATGAAGGTGTCGTGTAAATGAGCTGCAGTCTTTTACAGACTCAGACCGACCGTTCCTGAAAGGTTTGATTAATTGAACCCCGATCGTCAAAGTACACTCGTATCCGTTGTCTAGTATTCAAATAAAAGCGACAAGCCTTTAATAGGATTTGAACCTCAGAATCTTCGAGATCAGATGTTAAACATCTGATTAGCAACGGCAAATTAACCGCTAGTCCGACCCGGTGGACCGGTTTGAAATAACTTCTTCGGATGAAATATGAATTATCCTTATTAAAAGGTTCAACAATTTCTACTGGATTACACCGACTCCTCTAAAACGGTACAGATCTTTCTTTGATTTTCGGGCTACCAAAAATGTCTTTTTTTAATTATACAATTAAAATATTTTAATATATTTACAATTAAAATCTTATACAATTTTATACTTACAGATCATATTGTCTGCCCCGACGTATGACTTTGTGAAAAATAAAAGCTACAAATAAGTTTAAATTGAGAATTTTTCCTACATTTATGAGTAAGACCCAAATTTTTATAAAATTTCTTGATATAAGAGATAATTCTAAGGTTTACTGCTGGAAATTTTCGTCTTAACGCAACCGTACAGGAGCTACACCTAATCTCCAGTTGAACCCGTCGACAATATTTAACATTATTAACGCATTTATTAAAAATGAGACTCGCTTTGATTTTAACGGACGCATTTTAGTCGTGTATTAAATAAGGTAAATTATTTGTCATTATTTAATCGATTTTATTTATTATTTATTTTCCTTAAATTATAATAAAAGATTATTTGCCGATGTATATTTTGATTCCAAAGTAATAATATTACTTCGTAAATTGTAATGAAAAGTAATTTATCTTTTCTAAGCTGTTAATTAAATTAATAATATTTGTATAAATTGGAATAAATTTTAACTGTGTTGTTAACGTTTTGCTTTTTTAATATTTATTTATTAGAATAACGGGATTAGTATGCAATTTGAAAAACCGATATAAAGTATTGCCAATTTTTAAGATAATTTAATTTAATAAAATATAACTTTATCGAAACTGTAACAAAGCAGTAGAATTACAAAACTGTAGGCTTAGGTTGAGGCTGTTGATGAGGTGTTGCTCGTGAACGGTTGCGTTTAAGGGAAAATTTCCAAAAATAAAAAGTCTTACAATTGTGCATTGTGCATTGTATCTGAAAATGTTTGAAGGTCTCTATTTGAAAACTGAAGTTTACTGCCGTATTAGCAAAACGGCAGAATTTCAAACTTGCCGATAGGGTATTTTTAATGCACTCAAAAATCAAAAGAAAGCTTCTCGTTTAAAGTTATTCGTACGTTTTCTAGTTTACAAGATCCCAACGGTGGCGCGCTTAAAATGAACATTCAGCAAATCGTAATTATTATCGTGTATATTAAGGTACTGTTATTGTAATCTTATAAAGATTGAGTTTTCTATTTGAGAAAGTTTATGCGTATTAATAACAAACGTATAAAATCAATTTATTTTTAGATGTACAGGCAGTATAACGCTATTAAAAATGAGAGATTGTTTTTTAAAACAATAAAGGTTCGTTGTTTTTAATTTGCTTTGTTTTGCCGGCCTCCGTGGCGCGAGCGGTAGCGTCTCGGCCTCTCATCCGGAGTTCCGGGGTTCGAATCTCGATCGTTTACACGCGCTACAAAAATTGTCATTCATCTCACGATCCGTTTACTGGGGCCCGGGCGGCGTCGAGTTCGCCAACAGGTTCCGCAACATGTTATTAATTGCGTAAATATTCCTGCGCACTACCGACTAAACCTTCACCCCTCCTGGAAAGCGCTAATAGAGCATTACTTCAGGAGCGGGATAAACGCAAACACACACGCAATCGGCCACCACCAGCGAACATCAAAATCCTACCGTCACGCGCGCATCATACAAAACGCATCAGAATATCAACACGATACCCCATTCCAAGCACAAACATACCGGGCAGGCACGTACATACATCGCACACACATACTACACGCACTTACACACTCGTGATTCATCTCGTCCTCTGAAGCGATACCTGACGGTGAGTTCCGAAGGTTAAAAGAGAAAAAAAATTTCTTTCTTTAACGTTAAAATATTTCCAACTCTTTAAATTTTAAACACCAGAAATCATGAGGAAGACGTTTTTAATACAGTACTACTTTTTATAGTACTGTAATTTATTCGGTCAAATTAATACACGTTCTATTAGTTATGAAGGTCTGTAGCGAACAGTAGTTTTTATTTCGTTTACGATTCTCATTACACCTCAAGTATTTTAATACGTTTTTAAAATACGAGAGTCAAACGCATAATTTAATTTCAAAATTCAAAAGACGATACACTCCGTGTGAAATATTCATAACAAAGTGAAATATGTACGTTAGAAAGAAAGAAATACTTGTGCGGATGATTAAAAACAATATCGATCGAGTTGAAACTTTGTTTGCTTGTAAAGTATACTTCGATGAATAGGAAAATAACATTTAAAAATTTTATCTCGATCGGTTTTTTTTAATATTATTTAAAATTGTCATTTACTGAAACACTGTTTTTGTGGTGTTTTTTCCTTTCCATCCGCGATAATAAATGAAATTTGCTTTATCGATTTTATGCAGAAATTATTACAGCCTCTGGATAATCAAGTAGTTACCGAACCTGAGGAATCGCATGTTTTTTTTTTCATCAAGCTTTACATTAGGTGGAAAAGTAGGCAGGAGCTTTATCATTACGGGTTTCTTATTTCTACTTTTAGTGAAATTTTAAAGTTGACGTCGTTCCTCTTCAACCGATTTCCACTTCTGTCTATCTTCTACATCCTCTTATGTCATTTTTCTTCCCGTTATTGCTTCTTCCACCTCGCCGTTTCATCCGCAAGTAGGGCGTCCTTTTTATTTTTTCTCACGGGTACCCGTTCCAAAATCCTCTTAAAAAACCTTGCTCCATGCATCCGACTCGTATAGATAAACCACCTCGACTGCCTTTGCTCGGCATCATCCTTAACGTTTTTCTCCTCCTGCATAAACCTTGTAATATCCTCATTCCATTCATACATCTGTTCGACCTTGTCCACCAAGCCGTACTTCTTTTTCGTACATCCATAACCGTTGCCAGTAATTTTGATTTGATCCCTTCGTTTTTATCCCGCGTTTCCGCATCATACAACATCGCACTCTGAACCGTGCTGCGATAAATTCTTTACTTCGTATTTTTGGTGATCCTGTTATCTCATCAAAAAGAATTTAAAGTTGTAATTATCATCCTTCAATTACTTAGCTTACTTAGCTTTACTCACAAACGGTGTAATTTCTTTTTCCGGATTCAGGTTAACCGCCTCTTCAGTTCCGTTTAATCAATTTTGTCGTTTTTCTAAAACTATAATCAGACTCGCTCTCTTAATTTAACGATGTACACTCCTGAGGTAAACGTTTACTCATCGTGCTCTTCCGTCAAACTAGATTATTCTTACCGAGTTTTTCCTCGTATAATTTCTCGGCTGTATATACCGGGTTCAAATTTACTGTTTCCGCCGACTTCTTTCATAATTATAACGGGAACATTGTCGTATGCCTTTTCTAAGTACCTTATAGCCGTATGAGTCCCCTTACCCGCTTGTGTCCTTTTTTCCAGCAACAACTTAAGCGTGAAAACATCTCTTGCACTAAAACCCGACAAGCCTCTCCTTGAGTACCAGCAGTTTCCTGTCAAATAAAGTTTTTTAAAACCTTGTGAGTACATTCTGCCGGTAAATGAAATGATGTTTTTCTCGATTGTCCGATCTCCATAAGTGTGATTTTTCCACTAAACATTAGCGCTTGAAAAAAGAACGTCTTAATAATACAATTTTTTTTTTCAACTTAATTACTTCCTTCTGTTTCTATTCGTTCGGTTCATGTTTTAACAAGTTTTTTATTCCCTTCCTAGAAAAAGTCTTTTAGTTCGGTGCGTATCCAATTTTGTACAGCTATCATGACCTCTTTTTAAGAACAGAGATTCCTCTGCGATTTACGGGTCAAAAAGATGAAAGTCGCATCGAGCCTGATCAGTGCTGTTCGGTGAGTAGTTGAGCGACTCAAAACCGAGATCTTGCTGGTATTGCTGGCGGTATCCCGAAGAAAAATAACACGTTTTGAATTTAGTTTGCCTTTAGTAGTTGCAGTAGCTCAAAATATTTTTCAGTATCCACAGTTTCATTTTTAATTGAAACCGTGTTCATTTCATTTTAGTTGAAACGAATATTACCAAAATATCCTCATCGTCATTTTTCTTGTTGACGTGTAGTAGTTTTGAATTTTTGGCCGTAGGAAATGAGGGTTGTTTTCAGACTAAACTTTGTCGTTTATTCTGGGGTTAAAAGTGATAGATTCATATGTCTAATCAGAGGTTACTATCTATTTTACAAATAAGTCTCCCCCATCTTAATAACGTTTTAAAAGCGATCGGTCGATTATTGTGTATCGTTTGTCTGTCTATTATCCGTTGAAGTGGAAGGACTACCTCTATATCAGGAGATATTGTAGTTTTTTTAAAGCCTCAATCCGTTAATAGATTTTGCTTCCGCTTAAATTACCTTTTCCGTATTGCTGTTGCATTCTACGAATTATCTCTATCGGTTTTATCCGTTTGAATTAAGAAAATTTTTTAACGCTTTTCTTCGTACTCGGTGCGACCTGATAAAGGAACACTTATTTTGAATTCGACCGCTAATAGGCTAGCAGTGAAACAGTACTTGCGAACCGACAGACGATATGAGGTTATGATTTATAGTAGAATAGTCAATGATCGGAGGGAAATAAAAATTTCCTTTTTTTCGCTTTACTCGTTTTGTTCCCGTTTTTATTTTCTGGAACGTATCCGTGATGTACATTTTCATGTAGAAGAAAAAAGCTATTTGTTTCAATCTCCGTTAAATCACATCGATCATTTTCTGTCGAAGTTAAGCGTTTTTATAAATATAGTTTTAACCGTTGTTTTTTTGTGTAATCTCTGGCGTTGTCGTCGTGGGCTTTTTGAGTTCGTTTCAGGTTAGTTGTTACCAGATTTTTGAAAAATATTTAATACGATTGCTTTCTTTATCGCATTCGTTTATTACGTATGAAAGAATAATACAGTTATTTACTACGAGTGGAAGTGATGTTACTTTACCGAAAATGTTAGAAAAAAACACGTATGCTCTATGAAGTAGCACCCTTTATTATGCGGTTTACCATCATCATGAGGTCTAAAGTAGCATTGTCCCGCGTAATTTATTTTAAATAGTAAACTATTATTATAAATGATTACTAATCGGTATTGAATTCGTATTTTAATGTTAATTAGGCTAGTTTATCGAGGCGGAAACGAGCGTTAGGTTAAATTAGGTTAGGTGATAGCCCTTTTATACTTTGGTTGGTCTTTTAAGGCAGTTACTTTTATACGGATTTGAAATTGGATACCGTTGTTTTTTGGCGGTTGGGTTTCAATTAACTATACATCTCAGGAACGGTCAGACCTGAGTCTGTACAAGACTACACTTTATTTACACTCGTACAGATCATCCTCATTCATCCTCTGAAGTATTATCTAAACGGTAGTTACCGGAGGCTAAACAGGAAAAGAAAGATAACAACGTTTCCGTGTACTTAATTTCTAACGATATCAAGATATCCTTTCTTTCTTTTTCCTGTTTAGCCTTCGGGAATTACCGTTCAGTTATCGGTTAAGAGGATGATATGTATGAGTGTAGTCTTGTACAATTTCACTTCGACCGTTCGTGAGATGTGTGGTTAATTGAAATCCAACTACCAAAGAACACCGGTATCCACCATCTAGTATTCAAATCCGTGTAAAAATAACCGACTTTATTAGGACTTGAACGCTGAAACGCTGGACTTCCAAATTAGTTGTCGATTTGCGATCAAGATTACTTTCTTTTTTTTTTTTAAACCTCCGGGACAAACATTAGATATTGCTTCAGAGGATGATACGAATGACAATTTTTGCGGCGTGTGAAAATGTCATGCCTGACCGGGATCGAACCCGGGACCTCTGGATGAAAGGGACGCTACCACTCGCGCCAGCGATCGACAATCTCGTTTCGGTAGCTAACTTCATCGTTTTAATTTTGCCGGTAGTGTTGGAATTCGGTCGATTTTTTCCGTACTGGTGCAGCATAAAGCACCGCTGAACCGACGACCGAGGCGATCTAACTTTTCTTCGAAGTTTTAGGTCCTCCCGCATTAGCCATCGATCTCGTTAGCGACAACATAACGAACTACGCGTTCTAACTTGACCCTGAAACTTTTCGGCTTTTAATTGAGCGTGATTCGACCGATTTTCGTCAAATTTTTACTCGCATAACTTCAACACACTGCTATAGCATATATAAATTTCAATGAAATCGATCTAGTAGTTTTGGAAATTTTTGAGCCGCAAAACTTATACATAGGCGTATAAATAAATAAATTTAAGCGAATGGCATTTTCGTACTTCTCCTACTTCAAAGCGTAAAAAAATTCAATTTCAACCCCCACTCCAACCTGGCTATCGAATAAAATACCGTACTTTTCTTTCAAATGTCGGTAAAAAAATTAATTACATCAGTTAAAGAGAATAAATCGTAAACTTATTATTTTTTTTAAAGTAGCATCGCACCATTTTTATAAAACTTTTTAAACAAATTATTCCACTGAAAGAAAACAATTTTTGTTTTTAATAATAAAACAAAATTCAAATTAAATCGCTTCTTAATTCATAGGTGGATAAATTTTTAACCATAAATTTACATATAATTTAAATTTAATTGACGGTATACGTAGTTTGTTAGTCTGTTATAAAAGAGAAAAAATATATTTTATCCGCAGTTAAAATAAAATCTTAAATTTTGAACTCGAAACATAATTTTGATTATAGACAATAAATAAAAAAAATCTTGTGTTTGCATAATTTTGATTCAATCGTTGTCATTAGATAGTATTATGAAAACAAAAAAAAAAACTGCTGATATATTTATTATTGTATAACATTCTGGAGTTTCATTTTCAAAATAATCCGAACGAATTTCAAGAGTGGAGTTTAAAATAATCATCCGTTTTGTTTCCAAGTAACGTTATATTACTTATCGTTTGCCCTCATTAGTATAATTAGTTTAAAAAATATATATATTTTGCTATTACATTAAATGCGACGTCGCTTCATATCAGTTGCAGGATGTATCTTAACAAATTGTAATCTAAAATGTTAATAAATAAATCATTGACGTCAGAATTATTCGTTTTATTTCATTCCAGCGATAACGTTTGATTTTCTCTCTTAATTTTTTATTCTATATAACTAACTGATGTATCATTTTTTATCATTTACTTATAGATTACTTAAGCTTAATAATTTTTTTGACACTTAAGTTGTTATTTGAAACGATAATAATAATAAATAAATAGACAAAACACGTTCGTTTTATATTCGGATTAAAAGAAACCCTATCGATTTCAAATTAACGCCTTCCTTTTTGTCTGTACATATCTCGACTGTCGTGAAAAGAATGTTATCAAATGCAATATAAATATTAATAAGTTTTTATAGAACTAATAGTCGATTACCGTTTGAATAGAATAACTGCTAGGATGTATTCTTTGAGATCGATCTAAGAAGCATGCGATTCAGCAATATAAGGCGATTCGGGGAAACGGGGAATTTTGAAAATTAAATATTCGAATGAAAAAATTATATTAAATAAATTTATTTATAACATTTAAATAGAAAAAAGCCGTTTACGAATATATGCGCAAAATGTATTTTTTTGAAGATCGTATCTCGCAGGTGAACTTCGTTTCTACGTAGACGTTTCTAGATTCTCGTAGTAAAACCGTATATGTTTTGACGCGACATTTCAACAGGGATTTCCCTAATTGTAGTTGTGTTAGGTCCTCTGTCGCAGCAGGTCGACTGTTAATTATACGCTCGCTTTTAGGATGACACTGCAGAAGAAACCGCACACCGAGAAATCAGGAAACCTGGGAGGCCGTGGAACGTAACCGTTTATCGATATTTTGCGGTTGCTAAACGATTATCGTACGGCGTCTATCGACATTTCGTTGAAACCGAGCGTTGTCATTATTTGTAGAAATGTCTGTAGATTTTGCGCGACAAAGTTTTCGACACAACGCCGCGGCTGTGTATCGATCTGTTGCGATTATAGTCGTGAGATCGTACTCGTGTTCAAAAATTTACGACAGCACACCCCGTTGTAACGTTGTTGCTGTATAACGGGTGCCGGTGTAACGGTTTAGGATTCTCTTGTGCCGAAAAACGTGGATTTGCTTAATAAAACTTCAAACGACATCCGCAGTTTTTTTTAACTGATTTTTATTTTTACAACCGTCGGTTCACAGAATCGATGGCGCATTACGTGCTCGTTTTCGTTTCAGTTCCTAACGATCTGAAACTTGTACGGACGCTAAAGTAAGTTCCGCAACCAACGGTATTCTTCCAACACCCGAATAATTCTACCGTATCGGACACCGCGATAACGAATCGATCGGTCTCATTGTCGTTCGGCTTATGAACAAGACGTTTCTTTTTCATTGCCGAACCTGTTTTCTCAAAATTACGTAACCGTGTGTTAATTGTATATACTGACGGTAAACCGTCGTTATTTTAATAAAAAGCTTTGATGGCAAAACACGTTGAGCACTGCTCCAAGAATCCGCGTTAAATAAATGACAAGATGGTGTGAGCCGGTTATCCGCTATTCAATACCGAACAACTTTACTGATACTCGTCAGGGATACCGACACAAATTTAAAACTTCCCTGAATCGCTTTGTATAAAAGAATGATGGCGACATAAATTGTTGATAAACATCTTTAAACAGTTCATCGCTTTTAACCGTTTATTTATTTTTTAATTCGTTCTAGCTTCGCAGGTCCACGTATAAGCTTGCGATTACGATTTCTTCTTTTAATGTTTCATTATCCTTTCTTCCCGATATGCTCTAATTCCAATTGCTTTTTTTCTTCTCTGTATTTTAAATTCGGATTTGATGTACTCTTCGACCTGATTGTTGTTTATTCTTTTATCGTATCTCAATAATCATCCTATTCTCTACAGCTTCAGTTTTCATATTTTCCTCTTCCACGTCTTTTTTAAATTACTTAAACCGGTCTGTTATCGTTCCTGTTTTTTAAAGCGGTTCAGTAATTTCGTCGATAATATATATTTATTCATTCTTTTAATACGACCGTAGAATATTAATCTTCTCTTCTTGGATGTTTTCTTGTGTAGGTCTTTTGCTTCTTAATTATTATATTTTCCATTTAATGTAATCGGTACTAGAATCTTCTTCTTGGCAGATGTGATAACCTATATCTATCTTTCTTGCTCTTTGCTTGTACTAAGGTTTCTTGTTGAAAATAAAAGATCGACTTAATAAAATTAAAAGCTTATGAAATCGTACGTAATTTGTTTCCATTTTTTATTTTAATAATTAATTTTTTTTAAAGTAATCTCTAGTTTTGTATATATTTGTACAAAACAGAAGTAATTAAACGACGTTTAAAGCAGGATGTAGTAACGATGAATGGAGCGCAATAATAAAATATACTTTTTGCGGTAGCTAGTAGCTACGTATAATTATTTCTTCTCGACTCGCCGATGACATCTGCTTTTAATCGACATATTAGGCGAGACAAGTTACACACCCCGTTTTAATTTTTTTCTTTTAGTTCACCCGTTCTTTTAATATATCCCAGAACCGGACCGTAATCTGCGGCTATAGTTGTTTTCGCCCGCCCGTTAACTATATCAATGCTGGATTTACTAACATCTAACACCAAACTCTCTTCGGTTTATTTTATAAAAGAAAATCCTCTCATCAACAATCGATCGCTTTCTTCAACCGATCTGTCGGCTGGATGTAGCCTTCTTATTCTGATAGATCGATTTATTTATTTGTAAAAGTTATTTATAATATTTCATGTTTTAATATATTTTTCTTGTAAGACTTAACTTATATTTTTTCTTTAAACTACATCAGACGATTGTGTTACGATGGAGTGTTTATGCCTTTTAAGTTCAGAACGATGGCGACAACGATTTCGTAAAAGTAAGTTGAATCGTCTTAACTACTCGATCGGCATTGGGCCGTTCTGTTTTAGAATAAACAATACGAAACCGGTTTCTTTAATGCGATAAACTAAAACGACTTTATAATTATGGGATATTTATTTTAAATATATTAGAAATTAATTATCTTTTATGAAAAAATAAACGGCAAATAAAATGGAAGTTCTCATCTTGTTATTCGGATCGGGTCTGTGGATCACCGTAAGATTTAATTTCTCTGCAGGCCGATGAAATTCATGCGAAAATAAGTAGGGGATCCTTTATGTTAACAGGCAGTGTTTCTAAACCTATATAAAACAATCTTAATCGATATCTATGTTTCCCGTATGCTTTATTTCTTATCTGTTGTAAATTTATTTTTACCTACAATTCTTTTGTTTAATCGTATAGTGTTTTGCTGTCGGTGCTACTCGTATGACTATAAAGGATCGATTCCTACTTTGTTAAATTTTTGGAGCGACAACGATATAATAATGCTTGTCTGTCCTAATAAAATAATTAAGAACTAGAAAAAAGGAAGCCTACGGTCCGCTGCGAGAATGTTCACACGGTTTATGTTTCATTACGCACGATTTTGTTAAATGTTTTTGCCATTTGTAACTAAATAACGGTCTTAAATCTAGCGAACTAACAACAACAAAACCCTTTACAACGAAAAGCTTCAAATCCTGAATAATTTTGCTGTTTCTTTAGTTCTGATTTTTTAACACGATATTTTTACTTCCTTGTACGGTTAGGGAATTATTGCGATCGCGAGACATTTCGGTTTTTATATTTCAACAGAAATATCCATTTTGACTATCCTTAAATCCATTTTGACTAGTTTCGGCGTAACGCCTATACGTACTTCGGCGTAACGCCTATACGTACGTATGTTTGTATATGCATATCTACCTCGCATAACTCAAAAACGATTAGCCGTAGGATGTTAGAATTTTGGATTTAGTACTGTTGTAGTAACATCTAGATGTGCACCTACCTCCCTTCTTGATCGAATCGGAAGTAAAATTAACATTTTAATTAATGAAATATTTCAATCTTAAGGGAAGGCACGTCGGTTCGATTCAAAAGACTTCATCTCCTTTTGTTTTTTTAAACTTTTCTTTTTTTTAAATTTAAATATATCGATTTAATAATTATTAACCCGTGGTTGTAAAAAAAAAGTTTTACATAAATAATAATTCAATGTTAAAAAAAATAAAAAAAATTATTAGCGAAATAAAATTTTATGTACTTTTAAAAATTTGTACATGTAATAGATTGAAAATTAATTAAAAATTATTAATTGAAAATTATAATTTAGAATCGTATTATTTTTGGATTTTCTTAGTAAATTTTTATAAAAATTGTATATGTATTTTTTAAAATCATTAAAATATTTGAAAGGTTATAACTTAAAAGGTCAAGGGGCATTATTAGGCATATTTTTTAACGATTAAAAAATAATATTTCCGAAAAACGTATTTTGCAAAATCGCACCCCCGTACAAAAAAATGTTCTAAGTAAACTAGCGGCTAAACGAGTATAGTGCGTCAATAGTATCTCCTTTGAGCACAAGGAGCGCTAGTGTAGCACTATCGTATAGCTGTTGTAGTCGTCTGTTATATTGTGACGTCACAGGTGAGCGGTAGAGCCGGCCTCCGTGGCGCGATTGGTAGCGTCTTGGCCTTTCATCCGGAAATCCCGGATTCGAACCCCGGCCAGGCATGACGTTTTCACACGCTACTACGCTACTTTTTGTTCATCTTATCCTCTGAAGAAAAACCTAACGGTGGTCCCGGAGGTTTAAAATAAGAAAAAAAATGGTGAGCCATAGAATTAAACAAGTGAATACCATTTAAGGTGCAGAAAAGTATTTAAGGTGGCCGCTGGTACCGCCATACCCGTGCGAATGAAATACAATATGTACGCTCGTTTTTTTACAATCATTGAATTAAATAAACAAAAAAATTACATTTAAATAAAACGATAAAAAATTTTAATTAAGTGATGTGTAAGCCGTGCATCAAAAAAAGTCGCGTGACGGGAAAGTCCTGCAACTGTGTTGTCCGCTTTTTTTTTATGTAGAGTGATATTGTAGAATTCATACTTCTTCAGTAAATTTACAAATGAAGATTTATAATTAGTTAATTTTTATTTTTTTAAATATGAAGTTAATAATAATTTAAATAATAATAATAATAAAAAGAAAAAGAAAATTAATTAAAAATATAAGTAAAATAAATAAATAAAATTAAAGCAAAAAAAAAAGATTGATTATAAACTCGACTCGACGATTGCGTTCTTATATAATAATTCTAAAAACTTGAATTTAAAATATAAATACAATGACATATAATATTGTAAAACTTAAAATGTGCGCTTTCATATCTACGGTGAAGATCCAAAAATAGTTTCTTTGTTATTGAGTGGTCTTTTCTTCATACGTTCACGTGCGCGCTTGCTGTTTGTCTAAAAGTAAATAAAGTTAACGATGATATTTTAAACTACTGTTATTCCGAAGAGGCCTACGATAGAGTGAACACGAATAGTAATTGGGAATTTTATTCCGAATTAATTTGTAAATACCCTCGTTGACTTTTTCAAATAATAAATTAAACTCGGTTCTGTATCGGAAAGTTTTAGAGATCGATCCAAATAACTCTGTTACACTCAAATACACGTCTGAATGCGTACATACCGGACCGATTGTTAAATACAGAGAAGGTATGTAAAGAAGACAGAATTATCTATATGCTGACAGTTTTATTACGTTACGGAGTCGCAATATATACTATTCTTGTTAATTAGAATTTTTATTTTTATTGTCAGTTAGTCATTTTTGTTGGCTCCTTTGCGGTACTTATTTTTACATTCAAATTTCATCGTATAGTAATTTATTCCTATAATAATCCGCTGTTAATCGCATAATTAACTATTATATATATATATATATTGTTTTTTTTTTCTTTTTGATGAGTTATGTAAAATCACGGTGAAATGAAATGAAAATTACGTAGAAATGTATGAGGTGTGATAAAAGGAATATCTGACCTTGGCTCATAAATAAAAAAACTTAATCTAATTAGTTCAGTGACTTGTACCCTTCAAAGTAAGCCCCTTGTGGTGTAATACCAATATCCTAATATCCTGACGATGTTTCCATTGCCGGAAGCATTTCTAACGAGCACGGTTAGTCCTCTTGTCGCATTTCTTTTGAGCTCTTCTCTTTAATCGTGCCAAAAGTCGTACGTAGCCGTGTGTGGAGAATAAGGAGCCTGCTGAAGTCATCTGATCTCGTGTTCTGCCAACAATTTTCGTTTACGATTCCGAATAAATAATATGTATATGTATAAGCTTCACGTCTTGGCTAGAGCGTTGACGTGATGAATTTTCACGATAACATGAAGGCCACGCTGACTGACAGTATCTTACCGGCTTTTCGAAGAAAATTACGGTATTACTTTCGGTCGCACGGTTTGAGTGGCAGTTGAAAATGAATTTTCCTTACGTAAATACATTTCGCTTAAAATGTAATTTCCTTTATATATAGGTTATTTCATTTTAATCGCCGTATGCGATTTTCTCGTAAACTACGCGCTATACATAAAATTGACTTAAACAATAGTTCTCAGATTCGAAGGGGGACTCATCTTGGTGACCTTGGATTCGAACTTGATCTTGACCTTATTTCCAGGTTAACACTATTTTTTCAGATGAAATGACCTGTTTTTAATCCCACCGATGAAAAGAGCAGAAAGTTTTACATCGGAATATGCGGTCACACGTATGACTTTCTACGTGCGACTAACCATCAGAGATAGTGTTATATACGGATGCCGGATTCTTTTCGCAGATATTTACAGTCACCGCATGTTGTGAGGAGGATTTCTGTCCGGTACTACTTTGAATCAGGAAATCGTGTTAATCGGACACCGTATGAGATTAATTCCTAAACCGAATTTTTGGCCGTATGATCTTCAAAAAAGGTTCCACGGTAATATATGTGACCGCGTATTCCAATGTGAAATTTTCTACTCTTTTCATCGGTGGGGGTCAGAAGCAGGTCATTTCATTTGAAAAAAAATCGCGGTAACCTTAAAATAAGGGTAAGTTCAAGGTCAAATTTATGGTCAGTTTGAGGTTTCCGCCTCCATCTCAGTAACTTTTGTTTAGGTGATTTTTTTTATTGTACATAGTTTACGAGAAAATCGCCTGCGGCTCTTAAAATGAAACGCTATAGATAAGGGCCAATGTATAAAATGTTAGGCTCGAAAATCTCCAAAACTAGTGAATCTGAAAACTAATCGATCTCCAAAACTACTGACCGATTGAAAAAAAGAGAGACGAATGAATTAAATTCTATTTAAATTTGAAAAAATTTAGCTTCAAAAATTTTTTAGTTGAATGCTAAAACGGATTTTTTTATTAGAAAAAACATTCTTGCTAATATTTCAGTAAAACATTTTGAAAATAAATAAAGAGAAAAGCTCGTAGATAAAATATATAACATTTTCCTATTAAATTATTTATCGGTAAACTGTTTTGTCTTTTATAAAAATGCTGTGATCGCTTCTCTGTTAGCGGTTACTACTTATAAAATATTCTTGAAGACTGTGATTATTCGATTTAAATGGCGGTTCTTTTTCGCCTTGAAATCGTGTTTGGAATCGGATTATTAAATTTAAAACAAGCGATGACCCGAGCTAATAACAATAGAGACTGTCATTTTAATGAAGATCTAACAATCGGTTTTTACCGATACTTATTTGCTTTTACATTAAATTTATCGTTCGATTTTTGAATACGAAATAAATTACTTTTTCTGTAGATACTTAAAAAAACACCCCGAAATACGTATAAATAAGTTAACGTAAAATAATTAATATTTTAATAGGAATTTTAAAATCCTATTTTACTTTTTATAGGATTATGCAATTTTTAGGATAGAATAACGGTAAGTATATCGGGTGATAGACGATGACGATAAATTGATTGAAAAGTTTGTTTGGGGGTAAAAGATTGAAGGGGCGGGGAAAACGTATAAGAGTGTCGGAGAAGGCTTGAGTGTTCATCGGATGAGTAGAAAGGGGTGGAAGAGGGGGAGGGAACGGAAGTTATTATAATATGAAGAGGAAGGATGACAGTTTCATCAATCAACACGCTCTTCTTCTCTTCGTTGTATACACCGTTACCTATGTTGCGTCTGGTGTTCATCTAAAACCGGTAAACCTCTCCCGCTCCTAACTTTCTCTTAAATTATTTCTCCCTTTGTTACATACTAACTCTTTCTCTTTCTACGTATATTATCCCGGTTAGATTTGACATTATCACCCTCCTTACACGCACAATATAACGTTAGCAGCAGTATACCGATAATGACATCGGTATTAATGAAGAGTAGGTGTATGAGGTTGAAGATTTGCTATAGGATTTCGAGGTAGACAGCCCGTATAATTGCGCTTGCATCTCCTTCCTTGTATTCTGTTGCAGCTACTGTACTCTGTTTTATTAATATTATTACTATTTTATAAATATATATATACGTACGTATTTATGTTTACGTACTGATAAACAAGGGATTTAATAAAACGTCTCTCTCTAAATCCGTGTTGGTATCAAAAATTTATTTTACTGTACCACCGATTCGAGCGTTTTATCGCTTGTGTTTCTCCATCCTTATAATTTAATCGTTATATATGACCGCTATCTTCCACAACGCACAGCCTGGAAAACCTAATAAGATCGTCGGGTTTTATTCGCGATTAAAATGAAAAACTTAACGTAAATATATATTTTCCTCCTACCATGTAGGTTGCAATCTACCCGACTATCGAACGATAAGCAACCCCACGGCACGATGAGATGAGGATGACGTGTTAACGAGGTGTACTCTTGTACAGACTCAGGCCGACTGTTCACGAGACGGGTGGTAATTGAACTCCTCCGGTATCCGCTGTCTAGTGTTTAAATCTGCGTAAAAGTAACTAAACTTTACAAGGATTTGAACCTAAGAACCTTCGACTTCGAAAATCAGCTGTTAACCGATTTGTGACGACGAGTTAACCGCTAGACCGGCCCGATTGGTTTTTATTTATATCGTATACGAAACGATTAGAAGAATAGGTGTTAACAGATAAGTACCTAAGTTAACAGTCGGGTTTTTTACAGCCACCAAATTTTGGGTAATTCCATCTAAGATTAAATCCGTTGGCGGAACGGCCTTTCCGCTAAATCATATAAATTTTTCTAGAATCTTTATTTACTTATCGCTGATGTACCGTACGTCAAACTAAAACCCGTAAAAACCATCCGAAGGATTTTGCCTCGTGGAAAGTAATTAAGCGTGACGATGGGACGGGTCCACTTGCGTACAACGAAAGACGGAATAAACCTATCGGTAAGCGGTTTTCAAGATATTTTCCAAGCAGTATCCTTCTACCTATCCGTAATCCCACGGATAGTCGGGTATTTATAATTACGAAAGAACATCGTATTATTAAACAACGATGTTTTGCGATGACTAGCTTAAATATGTTGCAGCAAGTTGTTTTTCTTCCAAGAATCAAAAAGCTAGGTGACGTGTGAAATGACACTTAAAAAAAATAATAAAACAAAAAAAATTAATTTCCGATATGTTGTGGCGGAGCGGATACCCGATTAAACTATATACCGTTCAGGAAAAGAAGGAAGAAGTTTGAAAGGAAACGTCTTTTATTAAAACAAAATCTTCCGATAATGATGTAACCGAAGTGGTTGTAGGCGATCTGACGCGCGTGTCGCTAGTCATTTAAATAAAATAAAAACCGTTGCCATTTTCAAAAGTAATAAGATCTGTCTGGTTTATCGGGGAAAATAAGGAGGAGATAAGTGACTTCCCGTCCCCTTCTTCATTAAGATTAAGCTGAATATATTATTACGTAACAGCAGGCCGAACTTACGGAAAAGCAGATGATAACTAAACCCTTACAAATGACAGTTTCATTATAATCCCAAAAAAAATACCTTTTAGTAACATCATTTTTTTTTTGATAAAAAAACGCTCCTCGTGTTGTATTTGAGATAATATCGGTTATCTGTTAACTGCCGATCGGGCAAAATTTATTATTAAAATTAAATTTAAAACTTTTTTGATCTAAAAATAAGTAAACGGGTGAATAGTTCTTACTATGCGCTAGTCAAATGTGCATCCGCCACCTTCATCGGTCTTGTTCACGGGAATAAGCTAAAACTTTTTAAAGTATCCGATGTAGACCTCTCTCCTTAGGCTATTTAGTCGGTTTATAAACCCTGTTCTTTGCAGAAGAGCCGAGGCTTTTCAGGCTTCATCGTTAGTAGTTGAACGAAGCGACTTCGTGGGAACTCCCGTACGGTCCGGAAGTACGGTTCGTGGTTAATAAGAAGCTAGTTCCACCCCCGGCCTTGAATTTTTCCATACGGCTATGACTCGACAGCAGCTAGGCCAAACCTCTTTATATACTGGACAAAGTCGGCACGATAGGACACTTTGTACGATCGTCTACTTTATATAACGTTAAGGATGTACAATCTCCCCGAGCTTCGCAGATTAAGTCTTCCACTCTTTCCTAAAACGAGGGCCTTGAACTCTTTAATAGGTTCGATCCTTGTAATAAAGACTAGGACGGATAATGTACCATTTTTTTTTTACGTAAAAAAATGCTTGTAGAAGAGGTTATCAATAAAGTAAAGACAGGTTCAATATAAAAACATTTATTCTGAAAACTTTATAAATATTTTTTATTTCTCTTAAACTAAATACCTTATACTTCTGTATGTAATCGCCACATGAATTAAAACATTTATCGTAGAGATACACGAGCTTCAATATACCCTCGTCGTATTCTTCTGTCGTCAGTCCATTTAGCCACTGATTAAAAGCATTTTTAAGTTTATTGTCAGCCGCGAATCGCTTACCACTGTCAATTCTTTCAATTTCCCAAGCAAATGGTAATCAGAAGGGGCTAAGTCCAGATTATATGGAGGGTGATCGTAAATTTCTCATCCAAATGATCTCAGTAAATCACGTCGCGGACCCGCAACACGTGGACGTGCATTACGGTGTAGCAGGATGACGTCGTCGTTCAGCCGCCCGCGTCGCCGATTTTAGGCTTCTGCATTTATAGTCGTTTCACGTGGCATGAAATCGATCAGCAATGTGCCAAACCGAACCCAAAAGATGTGGCCATCGGTTTGCGTCGAAATGGCTGCGGCTTGACCTTTGTCGATCTGGTTGGTGATTGAGGATGATGCCATTCACTTGACTGGCGTTTTCTCTCTGGTATATAATACGAAATCCGTGTTTTATCGCCGGTAATAATCGAACTAAAGAACTCATCACCTTTTTCTGTGTAGCGCATCAAAACTTCCCAAGCAGATCCCATTCTGATTTTTTTTGTGACGTTTCGTTAAGACGTGCGGCATTCAAGGTGCACATACCTTTACGAAGCGTAAACGGTCATGAACAATGCGACCGATAACAGCTCTTTAAACATCAGGAAAAAGAAGGTTCAGATCGGAAATCGTTGAGCGACGATCTTTTCTGATTTCATCATCGGCGAGTTTGAACAGGTCTTCGGTGAATATCGAGAATTCCTCATCGTGCACATTAATTCTATTATTTCTAAACCTTTCACACCATTTTCGGACGTTAGTTTCATTTATTACATTTTCTCCGCGCACACCAACCATTTGCCTATGAATTTCAACCGGCATAAGGTTTTGACGGTTTAAAAAACGTATTTCACATTTATAACGTAATAACTACTACGTAATCAAAGATGCTACAACGCGACAACTCGCAAACAACAATGCAGTTTGTTCATTATTAGCGTGGCCATGAATGACACAGGTTCTCCAATCTTAAGGAGAGAAATTTCCCAGCGGTCTTTACTTTAGAGTTATCCGTCTTACATGTTGCTTCAGTTCATCAACGTAGCAAGTGAAGTGAAAATGTTAATTTATTAATATTATTTTTAATTTACTTTTACGTCAGTTCATTAAATTTAAGTTATTTTAATTTAAGGTCGCTAAATTTCTTTTATTCATTAAATTTTCTAAACGATTTATTATCGGTCGACTTTCATTCATTAGCGGTGACGTGTCGGGTCGGCCGTTTTTGATTCGATTGAATAATAAATATTCGGGATAAACGATCGACGTTAGATATTTTTTAACTTTTCATCAACATTTTGAGAATTATTGTACAAATTTTTGATTTTTTGTTTAAGATTTTGTTTGAAGTGCTACGCTCATTTTATCACACTTCATCTTACATCTTCCCCGATGTAATCTTTGAAATTTTAATTTTCTAAATTCTATAAACTCTACTCTACACGGTTATAAATAGTTATAAATGACATTTTGATCTTTAACAAAATTTGATAATCTTCTTTAACCTTTCCCTACCGGATTAGAAATTATCAATTAAGTAGTTTAATCGATATAACATCGGCTTGTGTTACTTAATTAATTATAATAGAATTATTAATGATTTCTATTATTATTAACCTCTATGTACGTTAACTTAACACTGGTTGCTCGATTCGGACGTTAAAATTTCTCACCGGTCACGCCTACGCGTGTTTATAAAAAAATTGCATTACCTCGTATTAGTACATCGGTTAATTAATGGCAGTCTGAATTAATTATTGTTATGGAATAATAATAATAATAATATCTCATTCGCAATTATCAAATTACATTCCGTATTAAATAAATAATAAAAAAAGTCTATAGATCTTTTGTCGAATTGGTAGGATCTTATTTAGGTTCCCTTTATTAATAATAACGAATTTTAAATTACGTATAATCTCAACAAATAGAAAAATTCTCTAACTTTCTTCCATTACCCGTGTAATTTAATCTTAACTTAACCGATATGATTTAAATAAAACTTTTAAAATAGTGGAAAGCTTAATTACTGCGCGGAATAAGTATTACGATTCCAAAAATATATCTGAAACCGGTACTGCGTGTTAATTAAAAAAGAATTTTTATCATTTTCTGGCTTATTGTTATTATTATTTCTTTTTTTGACGTTTTCTGTGGCGCAGAGGTAGCGTTTCTGTCTCATCCGGAGGTCCTGGTTTCGAGTTCCGGTCAGGCGTGGCATTTTTTCACACGTTATAAAAAATTCATTTCATTACCGTCTATCGGCAGCTTTTGTAGGATGTCAGCGGGAATGTAGAAGAGTTAATGGTGCTGGATTTCCTCTCCTTTAAGTCAAGTGATCGGGTCGACCCGTCAAGTCGTTCTGAAAGAACAGATATTTTTAATTGCGTGAAAAAAATGTTCTTTCATTTCATTAACATTTGTTAAATGTGTTATTTGGAAGGCCCCACTCCTTAATATAGAGAAAATAGTTTTCACCTTATTAGAGCGTAAAATTAAGCATTTCACTTTTTAACGTAATGATTAGTAAAAGTAAATTTAATATAATTTACGACAAATGATCTCGATAAGAAAAATGATAGGTTAAGAAATTTAAGAAAATTTATCGGTTTATATTTACCTAATTAAGAATGTATAATTTTTTTAAATTATTTTCTTTATATAACAAAATATTTCTAATAAACGTATTAGAAATATTGAAATTTGTATTACGATTTAAAAACTTATATTTCTGTAAACGTGTCAGATGACTTCCTTTTACGCCTATTAAATTACATATTCACATTTTTAAAAGTTCATAAAATTTTATTTCATTAATAACATGATATTTTTTATTTTTTTTATTTTATTTTTTTTTTTTATTGAATTATCATTTATCGTAAACATTTTTTTTTACAATCAGAGGTTAATAATTATTAATAAATCAATGTATTTACATTAAAAAAAAAGTTAAAATGATAAAAGGAGGTGAAGGCGGATATCATGTGCCTTCCTGTTGCAAGATCCAAATATTTCATTAATAATTAAAATTTTATTTGGTTATAATTCTGAAACGAATGAAAATAGGTACCGCTTATAATATATCGTTGAAAAGCTTTCGATGAGAGCTTATTATTGCAGTTAAGAAAAATTCCAAAATCCAAATTTTTTTTGGATTCAGTCCAGTTTTGGTTCATTCGATTGCAATAAAAAGCGGAGGTGCTCAACTAGATAATACAACAGTCCTAAATCCAAAATTTCAACATCGTACGACTAATCGTTTTTGAGTTATGCGACAAACGCACGTACAGCCGTCACGCTGAAACTAGTCAAAATGGATATTTCCGTTTAAATCTGAAAACCGAAGTTTTTCGCGATCATAATACTTTCTTTACTTCGTAGAAAGTATTCGAAAGAACTTCGTGGAAGTAAAAACTTAGTTTATCATCAGAAAGGAGTTCAAATTAACAATTTCCCTACATTTTTTTAATTTGTTACCTTTATTTAAATATAAAGAATCGCGTTTTGTAAAATATTATTTAATAGAGTGGCTTTTTTTATTAAAACTACAATAAAAAATCCTCAATGCTTATTACCTCTCTCTCTTCCTCTCTCACTCTTTCTCTAATATATAAATGCAAAAGTTTGTGATGGGTTCTGTCTGTTCGTTTGCAACAGCATCACGCGAGAACCAATCGACTGATCGCTTTCAAATTTGCAGGACAAATTCGTGTTATCCCAGGGAAGGTTTTAAGAAGCCACATATTGTGGTCCTAGCCTCCTTAGGGGTGAAGTTGTAAAGAGATAAATGTTTTTCATACAACCCATCGAATCGGTCTAGCGGTGAACGCGTCTTCCCAAATCAGCTGATTTGGAAATTTGGACAGTTCCAGCGTTCAAGTACTAGTGAAGTCAGTTATTTTTACACGGATTTGAATACTAGATCGTGGATACCGGTGTTGTTTGGCGGTCGGGTTTCAATTAACCACACATCTCAGGAACGGTCGAACTGAGACTGCACAAGACTACACTTCATTTGCACTCGTACATATCATCCTCATTCATCCCGTGAAGTATTATCTGAAAGATAATTACCGGAGGCTAAACAGGAAAAGGAAAGAAAGAAATGTTTTTCATAAATCCTGAATAGTTAAGATAGTTGTTACTGTCTGATATTGTTATTAATCATCTATTTTTTATTTATTTTGCAGGTGAGTAATGAAACTGCCATCTTCGGTAACTTCGATACCGGTAAGAGGTAGGGGATATCGGAAAGATATGCCAATAAGATTTTGGGTTTTCTGGTCGGGGGAATATAAATGATTTTATAATAATAAATTGTAACGAACCTTATGCTAGTATTTTATCAAAGACGGTTGTTTAATATTAGAGACTCATAAGCTTCGAAATCTCGTGATTTCTAGATGGAGATCGATTTATTAATCGATTACATTTTATTTATATAAAAACCTTTCTTTCAATTTATATTTCAAAGCGCAGTATTTTTTATCTTTATTTTGTGGAGAATCTTTGTTAGTTTATATATAGTAAGTATTGTTCTGTTTAATTAATTTAGTTACTTCGCTAAACTTCTGTTTGCTTCTGTATTCTTCATTCGTTATTAATATTTAATTGTCTCAAGTGAAATAATGGCATAATTTTTGTTATATTGTTAGCACTTCAAAAAATCATGTTTGCCGCTTAGTTGTTTGTATTTCTATTCGTTTCTCTCTCTCTCTCTCTCTCGTACCCTCTTAACTAACTGTAAATAATTTGAACGTTGTGTACACATTCACTTTGCACAAAGTTTTGATTCATTTATATTGTTTAATGGAAGTATAATTCATTTATGTTAGTTATTATTTACTTTACTGTTGAAATATGTACTGCTTTCATAAATTATAATCTAAAGCAGAAAAAGTGTGTGTGTTTGCGCGCGCGCGTGTTGATTATCTTTTCTTCTCAGATATTCCGATCGTCCAAATTTCACTTCCATATAAAGCTAGGCTCCCGACATGTACTTTCAAAAACGCTTTCCTGATGTTTAAATTAATTTTTGATTTAAGAAAATTATATTTCTGACTGAAAACTCGTTTCGCCTATCCTATCCGCATTTTATATAGCTCCTTCTTTGTCCATCTTTAGTAATTCTACTTCCCGAATAACAAAATTCTTCTACCTCCATAGTCTTTTCTCTTCCTATTTTTATAGTCAGCGGTCCAACTACTTTATTTCTACTACATTTCAATCCTTTCGTTTTGTTCTTGTTTATTTTCTAGCGGTAGTTCTTGCTTGGGATTTCATTTGTGCCGTTTAGTATTTCTTCTAAATCTTATTTACTGTCGGCTAGAATTACTATATCATCAGCAAATCGTAGCATCTCTATCTTTTCACCTTGTACTGTTATTTCTGGTCTGAACTGTTCGTTTACGTCATTAACTGCTAGTTCTATGTAAAGATTAAAAAGTAACGGAGATAGGGAACATCCTTGTCGGATTCCCTTTTTTATGCTGCTTTTTTCTTAGCCTCATCGATTATTACTGTTGCAGTTTGATTCCTGTAAATTTTAACGATTGTTTTTCTGTTTCTATACTTTAATCCTAAATTTTTTAAAACGCTGAACATTTTATTCCGATCTACGTTATCAAAAGCTAATGTACTACAAACCTAAAACAACCTGTTTTTCGGCAACGAATTTTGTATTTTACGTCGGATGTCTTAAAAACTACTGGAGTTACTATTTCACAGCTCAAATATCATAAGAAACAACCAACATTACTCCTTAATTTGGGTCCCAAAAATTACAGAGTGGTCTCTTCTTATTTGAAGAGCGGAAATCCGGGGTAAATATTTCGGTAGCCGTAACTTGAAAACATAGCATTTCAAGTCTGTGTTTGTATGAACCTTTTTCGTTATTTTCACCAACATGTCCTGAAAGTTTCTCCGTTTCTTCGTGGGATACTCTGTATTTACGTCTCGTATGTATATATAAAAGAACATTTAGTTTTTCGAACACGGCACCGTTTGGTATAACTATTATACATCATTTTAAGAACAGCTGGCTAAAATTCCATTTAATTTCTTCGAGCGAATTCGGCCATTCTGCCATCTTCAGAAGGAGTATAATTACGATTAAAATATATGAAATTATAAAACTTACATAGTTAAATTGTGTATATAACACAATCGCTCGTCACTTTGTTAAAGTTAAATAGTTTCATCATTTTTATGTTATTACAATACGGACGTAGTCACTTTGACTTAAAATTTTAAGTTTTGACGAACTTTAACAAAGTGACGAGCAATTGTGTTATATACACAATTTAACTACGTAAGTTTTATAATTTTATATATTTTAATCGTAATTATACTCCATCTGAAGATGGCAGACTAGCCGAAAGCGTTCGAGGAAATCTAATTGGAATTTTGGGAAGTTGTTCTTAAAATTTTATATAATAAAAGAACATGTCGTGACTGGCTGATTCATCAACGCTCAGCAAAAACTACTGAAGATAAATTAATGAAAATTTATTATATACGTATTTTTCTTACGGTGTAAGTGCACACCAAGAAAGGAGATTTTAAAATTCCCAGTTTATAGCTTTAAAATGGAGTAATAATGAAATTAGTTTTTTTTTTGTTTTAATTTCTCGGTAACAAATGACGATATCAACTGGATTTTTAGTGTCTGTAATCTTCGTGTGAATATCTAAAAGCTAATTTCTAGGTTTTTAGAAATTTCGCGTTTATGGGGTAAAAATGAGTTATTTTTTTTAAATCGAGCTATACATTTTTTTCACACTCTGTAAGATGCGAAGATAACTTGATTTTCGGTGTGTGTAATTTTCACGTAAATACGAAAAAACCGATTTCAAAATTTTACAAAATTTCGATCGTGTGAAAAAAGGTAAAAATATTTTGAACAATGATTAATAATATCTTCGTCCGTTTCCGACTATACTAAACGAAATATTCACTCGATTATGGCTAAAAAATACTCTTCAGATAAATATCTAAAAACAAATTCTGTGGTTTTTTGAACGTTATAATAGTTCAAGGAGTAAAAAAAATAAATTGTTTTTTACATTTTTTCCGTTTTACGGTACCGCTATTGAAGCAATCTTTATGAGACTTGGTATCATTTTGATGGTAATTTATGTTTGTAATTGTGATTATGTATTACGCGAGCGAAGCCGCGACGGGAAAATGTATATATTACATACAACATATGATTAAAGACGCGGTTAATAAGTTTGTGCAGAAAGGGATATAAAACGATTATGTTAACGATTCAGATGTTAAAATACAGTCGTGAATTTTAATATTTCAACTATGTTTTAACATGTTGCAATGAAACGGAGATCTCTTGCGGAAATGATTAACATAAATAAATTACGACAAAAATATATATTAGGCGGTAAGCAAACTCTGAATTCTATTTTTGTAAATAAAAATAATTATTTAAATGGAAATTTCTAATGAATTGAATTGAAGATAAAGAAAATAAGCTACTTCTTATAAATTCTGTCGTACTAATAATAATAATAAAAATAGTAACGGTAGCAATTTAGTTTTCCTGCGTTACTCGTCTTTGGCAGTTTTCTTCTTTGAAAAGATTTTCTAGATTCAGCAACGTTTTAACGTAAGACACACTTTTTAAATCAACCGAGTCGGTTGTCGGATCGATGGGTGGTACGTGGTATTGGAATTGGCGGTTCAGAAATGCTGACACGTGCACAGTTGTGCACATTTTATAAATTACTTTATATATACATATATATATAAATCTGTTCGCAGATTTAAAAAATTTATTTAACGCTTTTAATTTATTTTTCGTTGATCTTTTTTAATATGATGTGAAGGTTTGTAATGTTTCCATAGATATATAAATTATATTAACAATTCTTGAATTAATATTAAACAGAAATAAATAAAAATTTCGTTTACGAGATAAATCTGTTCCGTAGAAAGCTAGACAAAACATTTATTCTTGAATGTTTATTATAACATTTAAAAAATCTATGTTCGCTATTAATATAAACTTGCTGCAGCGCGTGCCGTAGTCACACCTCCACATAATGACATAAAGAAAATAGTAAAAAGAGTTTTTAAAACGCCTCTTAAATTAAACTCACTAAAATATAAAAATAATTTTAGAACGGTATTTCAGAATGGATTTGACAACACGCTTCGACGGTGATATGTAAGATTGAGATGGCCTAATGACCCCGTCTCAAGTGACGGTGATGTAAGTTGGCCTAAAGAGCGGAGTGCTGCGGTCTTTAGGCCATTCATCACGCACGTAAAAAAATTGGCATAGACATCAAATTTTTTAATTTGAAGGTATGATTTTCACATAATCTTACATATCACCATCAAAGCTTGCTGTCAAATCCTCAGATACCGTCCTAAAATTATTTTTTACATTTTAGTGTGTTTAATATAAGAGCGGTTTTTAAAAAAAATTGTTTTTATATATTCTATATTTTAAACTTCTTATTCTTCATAAGTTTATACTTCACAGCTACGCTAGCGCACACGTTTGAGCGTATTTAGCGAAAAATCGGATCGGTACGTTTTACGGCGGGTGAGTGCAATCATCCGGTCGATCAAGAGTGTACCTGATGCGTTAAACAGTTAGCGCACGACCTTCTGATACATACGCCGTTTGAATCGTGATAATCGGATATTCGTATCCGGTTAAAAAGTATTAAATTTTCCCAAAACTTCGATATATATATAATAATATAACAAGTATACACCTGACCACCACGAGACATGCACTGACGAATCGGGATTTTCCGCTAGCGATCGGCAAATTCCGGTGGTAAGGTAAAGGGACACACATAGACACACATACAAATGCCGTTTAGAAGGGGAGGATGTGTATATTTTTACTTTCAATCGCACTTTTCAACCTTAAAAAATAAGTAAATTAATTTTTATTCCGTTGTTTAAGAACTAGTTTAAATTGAAGACTGTAAATTTAATTAAAACATGTATATGAAAAATGTTAATAATTAATTTTTTCAATTTTTAATTAACGTAATGATACTTGGTTTAAATAGTTAGAATTTAACACAAAACGGGTAAGAAAAACAACCCTTAGTTGATAGTAGTGTCGCATATTCGTAGTTCGAAAAGGATATTGAGAGAATAACAAACATAAAAATTAGAAAAAGTAACCGGATGTAAACATCTTACTGACAAGACGTTTTTCTTTTAGCGTTGACTTATTTTAACTATTGACAATCGACCGTTAATAATTTTAAATTTTATTTTCATTTTAATTTCCTTTCATAAAAATTTATATGCACAACTATAAAATTCGTAATTAATCAGTAATCCCTGATAATGGAGGAATAATCCGAAAGCGCTTGGATAGTCAACACGCAATTGTTGGTAAGCGGGTACTCTATTTTTATATAAAAACATACAAATTTCTTTAAATACAATTTTTTACTCTCAAATATATAAAATTAATAATAATAGTAATAAATATACAAAATAGTTTAATAGTTTAATAAATATACAAATAACGTTTAAATTATAAATACCAAAATACAGTAAGATTTACTAAACGCTTTAAAATGACTAATAGAAACTAATATTGAGTTATTCGTACAATTTTTCTATCTATCATCGAGTATTATCTATCTTTACAGTCTACGGTAGAACTATCCGACACTACGGAATAGAACACTGTCATTTTTACTACTGCTTACAAATAATTCACCGATCGGCTTAATGTTTTCAGCAGGTATCCGAAATGGAATACTCGTGATACAGTCTTCAATCGTGGTTACCAAACGCTTACTGTTATCGCTTTTATCGCAGTTGCACCGAACTCGGGCTTGCAAAACTACCGATTCTGTCCGCTGGTCCCCGGCATTATTTACTCATTCTAGCCTGCAGAACTAGTACCGACCCGCATTTTGGTTGTTTTGGTTGTAAGCGCAGGAATTTTTATTTTTTGCGTCTTTACGTTTTTCTGTAAATTTTTCTTCCGGTTCGGTAATTCTTCCGGGCGAACCTGAGCTTTTGGAGGTGCCATTGCCTGGATTACAAAGAATCAGATTGTTAAACGGACCCGTTATTTTAAATAAATTATTCCGTTTGCTTCCTACTAGATTTTTTTTCCTTTATTTTCTCTCTCGTTCTTCTTTCTGGAAAAAACCCGTTCCAGTAAAAACATAAAACGTGTTTTTCGTTTTTTTGCAATTTGCAGTTTGCACGGAAGTAAATTCGAGTTAAGTTTTTAAAAATAGAAGAAACATATTAAAAGCAAATAGAAAAAACGTACACTTTGTTTTAGTTTTATTGCAGATAATCTGCAATAATGAAATGGATTTTACTACGTTAACGAATGTTGAGGAATATAATATTACAATTTTTTTTTGTTGTAATTTTAAAGAGTATTTTCTTAAATTAACTGTAAAACAGACTCTTCAAAAAAGAGTTTAAAAAGAACTGCACCGAAAATCTAGATCGCTATTTCGATTGTTCAACAGTCATCATCAGTAAACACTAACGGAAAGTATTTGTATGCGCGCGTGGATAAAAACCCAAATTTTATCAAATAGATGAAACTTAGGAAAGGTTATAGTATTTTTAGCCGCGATTTTAGAAGGAAAAAACAGAGTAAAAAATTTTTTCGCTCTAAACGAACACAAATGAAAACGTAAATTTGATAAAAAAAAATTCTGTACCGTTTAAGTCTTCCGATCAAGACTTTTTAGCGCGAATTAGGCACGTTTCCTTGTCTCTAGGGAGGTAAGAAGAGAATTAACCTTAAACCGATTAAATATATTGTATACCCGCCCGTAGACAATAATAAAAGGTCGGGAATATTTAGAAAACTGTTTACGATTAAATACTTTACTAAAAAAGATCTAGAATTTAAATAGGTTGTGGATATGGTATGTATCCTTTCGTTGCCGAACGATAAAGTTTCTGCATTACTTTGGAATAACCAGTTTTCCCGATCGTAACGGAAATCTTTATATTAAAAATATACCTTTTGATAAACTAATTTTCTGACCGGCTTCTGGGTAATGCGGGCTACAACTATTTTTTTTTTTTTTTTTTTTTAATTTGCCGTACGTATCCTAAATTGCGAGATTATCTTTAGAAATCATTTTATAAACGGTCGCTCTTTCAACGGGTTCAGTTTTATGTTTATTTTTTCCAAGGTCTGGTCAATTTCCAAGCCGTAGCCACCACGGTAACGTTGAAGTTATGATTTTTGAATATTTTTTTATTTTGTCCCTATTCGGAAGACAGTATGCAATTTTTTTTCATGTTTTCTACGATGTATTGTTCTAAGTAAAGTTGTTCTGCGTATTCGTTAATTATTTTGCCGATATAATACTGTATACTACCGACGACGGTCTTCTTTCAAGCAACTCAGAAATACGTTTAATAAAATTAATTTCTCTGAGCTAAGCCTCACAAGCGATACCTAGTTACTTTTGTTAAACGTCGCATTAAAAGCTATTAAATTATGTCGCGTAAAAAAGAAATGTTAATGATAAACTACGGAACGTATTCACCAACTTCAACAATATACCTCTCATTGTAACTACTTACCGGCAATGATTATAGGTGATAATATACTAGTTGATTATATATATATGCCATAAATTATCAATACTTTATATAGTATATTTGTTATGGTGTAGGAAAACGTATGAATCTTTGGTTAATCGCAGATGTTTTTGTTTTGTGTTATAATTAACTTTTGATAAGGTTTCGCTTGGATTTCTATTTTAATTGCGTATAATATGAAACAGAAATCCGATAAAATGTATTACATGTAATACGTAATACCTTAAAGGGAAACACATTTAACGATGCAGATGTCTGTTGCTTAAATGTAGTAGAAAACTCGTGATATATTTTGTTAACTTATTAGATTTTTTATATATTTTTTTTTTACACCAGATAAAACTTATAAATAATATTTTTAGCTTATAATTATGACAAAATACTAGCTGGTTGTAAAATATAGAACTCTAATCTTCGTTTTAAATAAGCTTTTCAGTGGTCTTATAAAATATTTTATCTTGCATATATATATATTTATTATATACACTAGCCGGCTCGTCTAGCCTGAACCTGAACTCTCAGGGCCCAGGCAAACCCCGGAGCCAACTCAGGGGCTTCTCGGGGCCGCCCGGTACCAAGGGGCCTTCTATTAGATCTTTTTGTACCACTCGGTCAGGTCCAATGATTTCGAATCTTTTTATGTTGTATATTCGTTAACAATTTTGTTTTGTGGGCCTGTTATTAATTTCGATAAGGTGGCCGTAGAGTTTGTCGCCTTTTTCTGATCGAATCTGACATTTTATCGGTTTCATATAAAAAGATTTTTATTATTTCTGAATTTGTTTTCGTTTCTACCTGGATTTTTTGTTGTTTTTTCTTTTATTCTGTTTAGCCTCCGGAACCACCGTAAGGATTAACTAAAGAGGATGATACTTATGAACGTAAATGAAGTGTAGTCTTGTGTAGTCTCAGGTCGACCGTTCCTGAGATGTTTAGTTAATTGAAACCCGACCGGCAAAGAACACCGATACTCACGTTCTAGTGTCGAAATCCGTATAAAATTAATCGCATTTACTAGGATTTAAACCGTAGAACTCTCCACTTGGAAATCAGCTGATTTGCGATGATGAGTTAACCGCTAGATCGACTCGATAGGTTATTTTTATCGGTGCTAGGAAACCGGAAATTTTTTTTGCGATTTGACGTTAATTAAGTTATTACAGTGTTCTTTAAATTTAATTTTAAAACAGACATTTAAGTTTTCGTATTGTAGATTATCGTACTTCGCTTATTAATTAAATATTTTTTTAATACGAAAATAATTTTTGTTCTCTTTTTGTAGAAAATAAAACATTTGAAAGACTTGATTTTTAAATAGTAATAATAATAAATATCTACGTACGTACAATTTTGGTAAAGTTTTATTTGTTAGTCGAATTTAAAAATTACAAGTACAAAAATTAACAATAAAGAAAGGCGTTTATGACGAGTTGTTTTGGGTCAAGGATGAGCGCACGAGAAGATATATGTACAGCGAGAATTTGTTGTTCGTCAATATTCGGTAACGTTCGTTTACGATCGTGTTTTTGACGATGACGAAACAGGGGTTGTGTCGTCCGGCCAAGCCTCCGCCATCAACCCCCAGTGGTGGAACTGTGAACGAAACCGATTCCTATCGCTGCCGTACTGTGCCGAGACCCAACCCTTGTTTAGTTGTGAGCGGGCAACCCGACCGGGCATTACTGTACGTCGTTTTATACACGTTAACGTGGTGTTTGATAATTATATTATAATTTTGTTTACGGTTGTTATTATGATTATAAATGGGTTTTTGAAACCGTATTGTGAATTATAATCTAAGTTTTTTTATTTTTTTTTTTTAATTTTAAGTTAAATTATGACAGTGATTTTTTATTATTACTGTAAAAAAAAAATTGTGTTTTATTTGAAAAATTATTGCGATTTTGTTTATTTTTAATTTTGTGATTTATTTATTTATAATTATGTGCGTGTTATAATAACCGATTGTATTACAGTTATTTCTTCGATATAATCTTTTGTGGATAACAGATTGTAAATGTTATAATTATATCTTAACATCTTGTCGTTATTTCATCTTGGAATCGACGTATATATTTTTATTCTTTTTATTATATTTATAATAATAACAATTATTATTATTTTTAATTAAGCATCGATTAGATTTAACATTGAATTGTAATATAGATTTAGTTTATTTATTTGAATTTGTATTTTTTCTAACCGGTTTTTTTGTGTCTTTTTTTTTTTTTTGGTTTCACATCGTTTTGCTTATTCAAAAACATGCACATATATGTGTTTGTGTGCGCGCACAACACATATTTGATACACACGCAATTATCTAGACAAAGCACGTAACAGGTTACGTGTACAATTTGTATCGCATTTATTCGTTAATTTAAAAAATTTTATTTTTTTATAAAAGAAAAAATAAATGATATGTTTTTGTCGTCAAACTCGTGTTTTATATTCGGAAATTAATAATTTTGTTTCAGCGTATTTAATTATGTAAAATATGTGTATATTACACGACGTATTTAATTTTTGTTTTTTGTGATAATATATTGTTACTCTCTTAGAATGAATTAACGCATCGCATCGATTATTTGTGCTTTTGTTGTCCGGGTTTAAATTAATCTGATATCGAATTAATTTTTGTGTGTATTACGATCGACATATTGTACTTTTTATAATAACTAATTTTATAACTAATACCCTGTTAAAAAAAATCTTTTATTCTCAATACGACCATCGCTTATATATATTTTTACTAGGCTACTAATAGAGTCGTAACGATCCACTAAACGAGGGAATTTTTCTCCGTTAATTTTTTAATTCTTTTTTATGTCATTCCTCTCCGAATCGTAAACAGTATCATGTGTCGTGTATCTTTTATCCTTAATCATATTTATTCCATATTTTACAGACTTGTGTATTTCTTTTTTCACACGTTTTCCTTCTAATATCAACTTCAGTAATTCTTGATTTCAAATTATACCGTTCAGTATTCTAATCAAACCTTGTGAGTGTACATTTATTATAAGTTTATTGTTTATTTTATACATATAAAATGTTTATTTTATACATATTTTGTACAAATATCAGACGGTTAC
This sequence comes from Lycorma delicatula, assembly GCF_047948215.1. Lineage (NCBI taxonomy): Eukaryota > Metazoa > Arthropoda > Insecta > Hemiptera > Fulgoridae > Lycorma > Lycorma delicatula. Next base: position 79,656,854 of record NC_134465.1, read on the forward strand.
TGAATTTGCCTTTTGTAAACTTTTCATTTTATAGTATTTTCATTTACCACATAATTATCTGCACTATTTTATAATCCCGCTTTTCATAGTTAATTTTATATTAATTTTTTATTTTTTGGGGTGGCTTCTCTATTAAAGTTCTTATATTAAAGTACTTTAACGACTCATTTTATTTAATTTTGCGATTTGTATGCAATTTTAGGTTTAAGTTGCTATAGAATTTTTTTTTACATTTCAGTTACTAAATAATTTAGATTATGTAAAAGTTAATTTTTATCATGATTACACGTTAGGTGTAAAAAAAAACCGATTACACAAATGATTTTTTTAGGTTAGAAGGAAAAACATGATCGATAATTCTTAGTGTACAAATTGTTGAATCTTTTTTTTTTTTAACTTTGGTAATGATGCTTTAAATATTTTATGTTACTTTGAAAAAAAAAGATAATATTGGCAATAAAAACCAAAATTTAACATAAATTTGTGTTATGTTTTTTCTTCCGTTCTCAGATACTTACATACATATTTGTGTTATTTCTTACGTTTATAAAATTAATTTTATTAATATATTCCAAGGTCTACCTACATCCCTTCTTTCATCCGACTTTTTTTTCACGTTACTTTAAGAATGAATTTCACACGTTTTTTTCTAATTTTCTCTAAATTTTTTTTGCGTTTCTGGAACCCGACTTCGGATCACGTTAAAATAAATGATTCTATATTTTTCTTTTATCGTATTTTAAAATTCTTTTATTTTCTTGAATTGAAATTATTTCCTCTTTTTCGATCATTTATTTCCGGTTGCTTTTTTCTTAGTTCTATTTTCCTGAAAATTTTTGAATATTTTCAACTGCGCTTTGAATTTATTGTTTCTTCGATTTAAATTTTTTCTTATTTTTTTTTTAGTTTTCCCTCCTCGACCGTTTCTCTTATGTTTCTTAAATTTGGAATAAGTACGTAATTTTTGTTACGTTTTGTTTATCTTCGTTCATTCTCTGATCTCATCATCTCAAATATAATGTCAGTTTTCCGTTTTGTTCAGATCTTTTTCTTAGTATTCTTCTTTCTTTATTTTCAATTTCTTCTAACGCTAGTTTACATTCATTTAAAAGTAATGATTCCGAACCTTGGAGAATATCCCGTTTCGTATGTGTATTGTAGGCTCTTAATTTAAAATATTTAGATTAAGATTTTTGTCGAACAACTTTTTTCATTTAGGGTTTTAACTGAAAAAATACCCATTTTTTCAGTTCTGATTTTAGTAATTTTTTTTCATTTTTTATCTTTACATTCTCAGTTAGATATTTAAACAATTTTTCTTTTCTTGCTATATCTGTATTTTTTTCGGCAGAATTTTTCTCGAGGATCATTTATTCTTTTTTTCATCTGTTTTTTTTTTGCCAAGTGTTTTTGCTTTCTTTGTCCCAAGTTTTTACTGCAAAAGTCAAGCTGTTGTTTGATTTTTTGATTACCTAGTTTTTCCCGATTATTAATTTTACGATTTATAAAGTAAATACCTTTCGTATAATTTTTTCTCGAAATTAATCAGACGTTTGCTGAATTGCAAAAATTTGATTTCTCGGTTATCTGCTAATATAATTTAAGTAATTAATTCGGTTGTTCTAATACAGTGTATGAAAGAACGGTTTTCCGCTTTATTTATTTATTATTTTTAATCTTCTTTAAATTCATCTACAGTTTGTATTTAAAAACTTCTCTTATATTTTATTTAATTAACTGATTTTAAAAATCAGTTATATCTTATACATTATTACAATATTTATATTTTTTCTTATTTTTTTTTTACAATTACAAAAAATACACGTTAAATTTATTTTCTGTGCTAACGGTAAAACGTTTTTAATACATTTTTTCTTAATCTTGTATCCTTTGTCTTTATTATTATCTAAATAAGAAAATTCTTTGACTTTTGTTTTACATTAATCGTTTTATTATTTACAATTCTTTTATATTTTATGATGTTTACTTTTATTTCGACTGTTGGAAAAATCCTTTAAATATTCTTTTTGAATTCTTTTTTTTTATTTCATTTAAAAGAGCAATTTTATAAAAATTGTAAGTTTTTTATTATTTCTCTTTGGATTATTACTTTATTTACGTTTCTCGATTCATATATAAAAATTATTATATAACTATAACGTGTTTTTATTTTAATATTTTTGTTACGGAATCTGTATTATTTGTATTTATCTATTCCAGTCGTACGTTACTCGATGTTTGAGATTAAAAGCTTTTTTCTTTAAAGTAAATCAGAAAAATTTATTTTCAAGGCCTTCGTCGGAATAATTTGAAGTAGAATCTTTATGTAAACTTTTATTTGGGACGCTTTGTGTTTTTTTTTAACGGCTGACAAAATATTTGGCCCTAGTTTTTCGGTTCAAAAATAAAATATTAGTATTACGATGTTTTTGGATTACGACAAATTGTAGTATAATACTGTTGAACTGAAAAAGAGCATTCGGAACCGTACATTTATTTCCGGTTGATTACCGGCATAGTTTACGTATGAAGCGTCAAAAAATATCAAAATTTACTAATTTAGTTTAGAAAAAAAAATTCACATTGATTTATTATCATTTTTTTTTTTACCTTTATTCTAGACAAATCAGACAAAACACGGTAGAAAATGTTACAGTTTTATACTAAACGAAAAATTAATATTGCTAAAATTTTCTTGTCTTTTATATCATAAAATAAAAAGATCGGGCGTAATTACGCCTCCAACGTTATCATGGTCTGCCTGTATTTCTTCTTCTGATTAATATTTCTTAAAAATAAACTAGAAATAAAATTTGTACTTTGTAAAAAATATATTTTTATCGTTGGATTTGCTTATATTAATACATTTTTTTAAACTATAATTTATCACAAAATTAGAACTTTATGACAGCCCTGTTGACTTTAGACCGGATGTAAATTAAATTTTTATTTATACCGCCTTTCATTGTTTGTTTTCTTATAGTTTCCGATCGACTAATTTTTTGACGATACGAAACGAATTTGTTACCTTGTGAAAAAATGTCACGCCTGATCTGGAGTTCGAACCCAGGACTTTGCGGATGAAAGGCGGGGACGAAAACCGCTTTCCTACGGAGATCGACATCATCGCTATAAGTAAAAAACAAAACTTTTTTTAATTATTAATATTCGTTACTGAAAACGATTAGTCGAAGCGGTTTTCGTCCCCGCCTTTCATCCGCAAAGTCCTGGGTTCGAACTCCAGATCAGGCGTGACATTTTTTCACAAGGTAACAAATTCGTTTGGTATCGTCAAAAAAAATGAAGAAAACGAATTGGGTATGTGTAATTACGCTTGTTGTTACGGAGATAGAGAAAAAGTTATTTTTACTTCCTGCAGTGAACTATTTTGCGGTACAATATTTACGTATAATTTTTCTTCTTTTCTATCCTGTTTAGCCTCCGGAACCACCGTAAATTATTACTTAAGAGGATGATATGTATTAATGTAAATGAACTGTATTCTTGTACAGTCTCAGGTCGGCCGATCCTTAGTTGTGCGGTTAATTGAAACCCAACCGCCAAAGAACACCGGTATCCACGCTCTTGTATTCAAATCCGTATGAAATGTTTTACCGCGATTTGAACCTCAGAACTCTCAATTTCAAAATTTGTTGATTTGCGATTGTGTGTTCACCGCTAGACCGAATCGTTGGATCGTTTAGGTACGATTGCAGCGGCTACTTACAGTTTGTTTCGACTGGCTCTAACTTTATTTGGGTTTAGTTTGTTTGTTCTAACACTAAATGTAGGTGTAGGCGATATAGGTCATACGTTATTCTTAACGGATATGTTAGAAGCCATTCGATATCGTAAATCTATGTTACAATCTGTTGAACTTAAGTATCTGTTGAACTAAGTAATAAACGACCCCTTGGCCCGATAAGATGAAGATGATATAGGTATACGGTATTCACCGGAGGAATAGTTTTTGCATAGACTCGAGCCGACCGTTCTGAGGTGTGTCGTTAATTTAACCCTAACCACCAAAGTACACCGATATCTATCTGGTACTCGAGTTAATATAAAAGAAATTAACCTTAGTAAGATTTAAACCTCAGAACCTTCGATTTCGAATTCGGTTGTTAAAAACTGATTTGCGACGATGATTTTTACCGCTAGACTATCCCGGTCTGTTTAGATTTAAAAAAAATTCTTTTGTGGAGCATTTTGAAGCGGTTTTAACCTATCGCGCTAATTACTATTTTTTTATAATGAATTACACTAATTTTCTTATCCGAGTTAAACTTCGTTTGATCGTAATTTAGTATTTTTTTAAAGTTATATTTATCATTTTACCCGTTACTTGTAATTTAAATATCTATTCGATGAATAGAGAGTGTTATTAAGTCGTAAACGCATTGGCAAAAACGTAATAAAGGTAATATATTTTGTCTTTATTCTGCATATGTATTCCTCTTTATCTATCTATTTTTTTGATAAATTACATCTATTTTTGGAAAATTACTAGTGTATATTTTTTTTCATTTTATTCCAAGTTCACAGAATAAACGATCGATATATTTAAAAGATTATTTGAATGGAATGACGGGTTGGGACTTATAAATCCTTTTTCACCGTATATACATCACAAATACACTCGCAGATTTATATATAGCATTGACAATAGCTTACGCTGAATATGTAGAATTTTTATGAAAATATTGTAACTTTTTTATTTCCACTTAAGCTTTTAAATATGATTTTGAATATTTTTAACTTAATTCCTTTCCCCCTATCCTACTCTTTTTTTTATTACGGTTTTGCTCTATATTGTCGTTTAGTCTGGTTAATAAAAAGGGACGTAAATTTGACCTGTTATTATATTTTAACAAACAAAAAATATATATGTTTATAAATACCAAATTAAAGCCTGTTCTACGACTATTAAATTATTTTATTAAAAATTAATCTTAACAGATTAAAACGCAAACGTGTGTGTATATATATATATATATATATATATATATATATATATATATAAAATGTTAAATACATTCATTTATGTATATAAATGAACGGGAAATTTTTAGTTTTTAACCTTTTAAATAAAGTTTACACATAAAGCTTTTTATGTGTATGAATTTTCTGAATTCGTTAACTTTAAAAAAGTTTTTATAGATTATTAATATTTTTATTAAAGCAACAACAAACTGATGCTCGTTTACAGTTACTAACGAATGATGATGATTTTTTAGCGCGTAGAAAAATATCGTCCCTAAACCGTTCTCGAACCCGAAACCTCCGGATTGTAGGCAGACAGATTCTACCACTCCGACGCTCTGAGATGTGTGGTTAATTTAGCTCTAACCGGCAAAATACATCGATACCCACCGTCTAGTACTCAAATTCGTATAAAAGTAACTTATCTTTACTACGATTTGTACTTCAGAACCTTCGATTTCGAATTTCGGTTGTTAAAACGACTGATTTGCTTAAAGGACTGGTAATTTATCTTTATGAATTTCACTGTAATTTTTCTGGTTAATATTTTCAGTTACAGAAGAGGATTGTTTAAAACGGTCTTCCTTTATTTATTTTAATACGCGATTTTCTCCCACATAATTTCCCATATCATCTTTCATATCATATAAATTTATAGGGCGAACTTTTTTATCGTATTTAAAATACATCATTTGTGTTCCATATTTTAACGCATCAGAAAAAAAATAAGAGTATCTTCTTGAGAATTTATTCAGACTGAGCTGTTAGGAAACGAACTGACTTTGAATAGTTGATGGGTGGTTAGCTGCGCGAGAATTATGTGCCTGTTTGGTCTTTATTTTTACATGTCGGTAGACTTTTTATGTATTTATTTTTATATTAGGAACATACAAATACGATTCATTTTAAACCCGCTTAAATGTACTTGTGGAAGATCTTTGTCACTTTTCAGTTAACGATTCATCTTTTCATCGGCGCCCGTCTTTTTAAGATAACGTATTATATACTATTTCGATTAAATTTTCTGGCGATTATATGTCGTTTCTGTAGCAGAGCGTTCCTCGAAGTAGGTATCATTACAATGTGTATATTACACTTTATAGATTTTCATAGACCAATTTCCCATCAATATTTTATTCCTTTTTTCCCCCACCAGAAAACCTTGCATTATGGTTCATTTCTTTTGAAATAGTTAGAATAGCAGCTACTTGTAAATCATCTTATCTGTTATCATCACAACGTCTGTTTAATTACTTATTCGTCACATTAATATTTCGGTATATCGTGAATAACAACTTTTTTTATTTGCAAATAGAGTGTGATGAATTACTCTATTTTTGTATCTTGTACATAATATGTTCACAGTTTTTACGATTTTTATATATTGTCGCGTGTTCGCGGCTCGATCAGGATATGACAGATTGACAGTTGAAATTGTTTATATAATTACAACTTATTGGTTTAAAAACGTAAGCAAAATAAGACAAATCAATAATAATAATGACAATAGTAATAGTAATAAGCGACATTAATAAACGGCAGTAATAAAACAAATAATAATCATAGTAATCACAACCACAATGATGATGATAGTAATAATAATAACAACAGACAGTGATAACATACTAAACAGAATTTAAAGTAATGGTCAGGATTTATTTACAGGTAATTAAATATAATTTAGTCCCATTGACAAAGAGACAGCATGACCGCCAGTCTCAACACTATTAACCATCAGTCTTGTATTAACTACTATAGTACAATATATGACAAATATGAAGTTCCTTCATGCAAATACAGAAATAAAACTACTCCCACAATTTACGAATGAAATTTAGTACATTATCTCTTTCCCTTATAGTCTTTTTTTCTGTTTCCTGTTTAGCCTCCGGGAATTACTTTTCAGGTATTATTTCAGAGGATGGTGTATGTATGAGTATAAATGAAGGGTAGTCTTGTACAGTCTCAGTTCGACCGTTTCTGAGATGTGTGGTTAATTGAAACCCGACCACCAAAGATCACCGGTATCCACTAGTATTCAAATCGGTGTAATAATAAATGACTTTACTAGGACTTGAACGCTCCAACTCTCGAGTTCCAAATCAGCTGATTTGGGAATACGCGTTCACCACTTGACCAACCCGGTGGGTTTCACTCATAGTATTAACAGTAATTCACCGAAACATTTCTTGTTTTCATGTACTGTCCACCTTAGTATTACTTGTGACGTCACCTTAATCGCGTCGTACGTGACGTACTGACCTCCTCGCAGAATATTCTCGCTTTAAGCACACATAATCACTCCTCGCTCAGATCTCTATCGTAACATTCTTTCGCAGACTTAAATCATAACGTCTCTCTTAGACCGATTTCAACCGGTTTCCGTATGCCGTCTTCTCTATACTCCTTTCCTCTTTTCCTGCAGGACCCTTTCCTCTTTTCCAGACCCCGGTTACCCTTTCAGTGCCAACCTGGGTCCCGTAACTCTTCTCACGGAACAACATCTGTTTAGGTGTGACAGCGGGCAGTATTATAAAATACGATTGTTAAACGGACCTGTTACCTTTACTAAAAGGGTTTCTCTTAGCTCCTTTCTTAATTCCTCTCATTATTATAATTTTTACCGCTTTCTTCTTAATCAGTAGGAATCCGCTCCCAGGTCCGTGAACTGAGACACACAACCGTTTTTTGTGAAGTAACCAGAGGCAGGTGCAGCCAGTCGCGTCGCATATATAGTAACAGTAACTTTGTTGGTCGAGACCCCGCACCGTTTACCGGCACCATCTTTAAAAAATTGAAATTTTTGAAAACCCGAAAATGGTTTTTAGATGTTAAGGAAGATTTGCAAGCCTCGATCTAGCGAATATCTCATCTAGTATACTCAGAAACGGGGAAAATTTACAGTCATTGTTCAATTTTTTTTTACCTTTCTTCACCGCTTTCAAAGTTGAATTACAAAAAAATCTAAAAATTGGTTTTTAAATATTCACGTGAAGATTATACACATCAAAAATCAAGTTGGTGTATTCATTTGTTACAGAGATATTTCAAAATTAATAAATTTTATTGTCGCTCCCTTTTAACCCTATAAACTTGGAATTTAAAAAATCCTTCCATAATGTTCACTTATACCGTAAGAATTTGTGAACAAATTTTTATAAATTTATCTTCAGTAATTTTTGCTGGGCGTTGATGAATCAGTCAGACAGTCAGGACAAGTTGGTTTAAAGGTAGAAATATGTATTTTAATAAGTGAGAAAACCAGCCGTAAAGTGACATATTCAAAATCAGCCGTTATAATGAGAAAGTGTTATTATAAAAATAAATTGTTTCTTAATTGTTAAGTAATACGCAGATTTAAAATAATTTTAATCATCTTTTGTTTGTTCGATTAATATTGTAAATCTTTAAAAATTTCAATTTGTTTTTCATAAACAAGTTACGTGTATGATAATTGTTTTGTTTTTTTAAATAAAATAAGATAAAAAAGTAAATTTCACCAAACAGTCATTAAATTAAACAAAAAATATTACGAATTTTTTTCAGTATAAGATTTTTTTTTTAATTTAAATTTTGTTTTAACTAGACGCCAAGTTAAAATGAATAATTATCAACGTGTAAATTTTTTGGTGACCTATTCAAAATTTAAGGAAGAATTGAAATGTATTTGTATGTTTTTATTTTCGTTTCGGCCACTGCGGACTACATTTAACGTCTCCTTTATCAATTTCCGGTATTTTTATTTTCTTTCTCTGTCCAGGAGTACTTATCCTTAGTTTTTGTTTTTCCTGGAAACCTGTAACGTTTTACAATTACAGGGTGCCCTCGGCAAACTCGGTAGCCAGCCATCACGCCACAAGCTGCTCCCTCGAGCACTGTACGTAGCGTCTTCCCCAGTCTGCACTTATAACTGACCCAAGGCGGTCGCGTCCGGATGGATTCTCGCAATTCTTGTTCGGATGATCATTACTTTAAGTTTCATTTAGTTTATGTTTGCAATCTTTAACGTTAAGTCATAAGTTACAAAATTATTTTAAACCGCCAAGACGGCGTACAATTAAAAAACCCTTCAATAATCAAGTTGTTGTCTTCATTCATCACATATGAAGATATACAGTCCACCCTCGCTCTAAAATCTACCGCATCGCTGTTAAACAAGGGCGTCCCGTCAACGTCGCAACAGTTACTCCAAGTCTTTTTCGGCTTTTCTGATCAATTTTTTATTTTGGTTTTAATTTTTAAAGTAAAGTACGAGTAACCTGCTGATCAAATTTTTAAGGTTAATCTTACGTAAGCGATTGTAGAAGGTGATTCTTCTTTTTTTTATTATATCCGGTATTTTCTACGTGTTCATTATTGCGCCTTCTTTTGTAGTTTTATTCGTCTTTGCCGGAATACTTCTAAGTATTCTTCAATTTTTTGTTTCGATTGGAAGTTTCTTGTTAAATGTCAGCTTGTTAAATGAACGATTGTAGCGTAGCGTATTAATGCGTATTGTTTATTTTATTATTATTTTTGTTTTTTTTTTAGTTTATTCCATTGTAAAAACGTAAGAAACCCGACTTTTAATTAATATTACGAAAAGAAATTTTATAAAAACCACTACCTAAGGTTCTCTCGGGAATCGAATAATATTGTGTATTATTTTTCGTAACAGAGTTTTTTTTTTACTGCTTTTCATAAATTCTTGCCTGAAATTTTTAAAAATATGTAATCTGCTTATTTATGCTTTAAATATCCAGTTCTAAGCTAACCAATGATTACGACAAAAAACACGTTAAAATATTTTCAAATTGTAAACGTAATAAATAATAATGCATCATTTTATTACAAAAAATTTTCTATTGGTTTTATGCGGATAAATTTTACTTCAGGACCGTTGGAGAGAAATTCTTCAGAATTGTAAGTAGTAATTGAATCGTTAAAATCGGTTCATTTATTTTCGACTTTTGAATAAAATATACCGGTTGAATACGTTTACCTTTATTCGATATAAATCTTTTCCTAGTTAATTACTCAAATTATATAAGAATTTTTTTTTTTTTTTAGAATTGTGGGCTTTTTATATTAATTTAATATTTTTTTGGATTTCTTTTACACCTATTAAATAAAAAAAGTTTTATGATTTGTTCTTTTAGTAGTGGAAAAAGTTGTTTGAAAATTTTGTATTCTCTGTGGGCAGTATTGGTAAAAATGATATAAAAAGTTTGTTTTGCCAAAAAAATCGAAGAGAAGAGAAAGTATTTTTTCCGTTAGTCTATAACTTTTAATACTCGTGATAAATTATTTATTAAAATAATAAGTTTTCGATTAAAAGTGTCGTGTTATTGTAAACTTAACTTTTTTTTGTTTTCTAAGCGACCCGGATTATAGTTTTTCCCCTAATCATATATTAATCTTTTTCCCTCAGATTTTACTTTCTCTTGTAGGGTGTATTTTACGAAGCGGTAGAAGGTTTTCAAATATTAGAAAAGGGAAGAAAAAAGAAATTTTACGATCGTTAAAATAATTAATTTTATTGTTTTTACGGATCTAAAGGTATTAGGAGATCGTTAAACCGAATAATAATTTTTTTTGTTACTTTTCCGTGTATTATTTATCTATCGTTTGGTTAAATTTTTTAAGATTTTACGGAGCATAAAAATTATATTTCTTTATTTTTTAACCTGCCGAAATTTTAATTTAATTGAAAATATTTGTTGTCTTTTATATAGTCTAGTATTTTAATTATCACCTATTTGTTTGGTTTGATGCAGTCGTCATTTTTTCACTATTCTACGCTAATATTTTAACCTTTAAAGTTTCTATTTCCTATAGCTGTACTCTTTTATATACCCGTTTCCTTTAATCTTTGTATTTTCCTTATCGTTTTTGTTCTTCATGTCAAGCTTAAGATAATCGACGTTAATGGCGGAATATCTTTGCCGTTTATCCTGAAGTATCGGGTTCCAATGATATCCGTAATCGTGATTTCGATTTCACGTCCTCGCACTATAATTTTGTTTAATCTCCTATTCGTTTTTAAAACCGCTCGTTAAAAAACCATTCGACCGATCGAATGTTCAATACCCTCTTATAAAAACATCTTTTCCAGTTTTCCTTACGACCGTGTTTCCCTAACCTAACATTTATACGCATATCGTACGGAAACACTTGTAGTTATAAAATAACCTGACTACAGAAGTTTATTGAAAATTAGATTCGATTCAAAAATTAACGTTCGCATTATAAAACGATTAATATAATATAATTCAAGACCCGTGTCCTTTTGTTTTAAAAAAGAATTAGTTATACGTCAACTTACCCAGAACTTTGTTTGATACTGCACCGACAAACTTAATTTTCAATAATATCTTGTAAAAACAGATTATTTTATAACTAAAAATGTTTTCGTACGATTTCAGTATGAAGGTTTATATTATAGAAAAACGGTCGTAAGGATAACCGGAAAATTTGTTTTTATAAGAGGTTATTGAACGTTCGATCGATAGATGAAGTTCAGAACGAGTGGTAAAAAAGAACGGCTTTTACCGACGGTATGTAGCAACGTGTCGCACATCAAACGATTCAAACACGCATTTATAAGGCTTTTACAGAAAAAAACCGTCGGCAGAGGACGGTAGCCTACCCGTTCCCCAGATTTGTCTAGTTAAGATTTTTTCTTCGAGAATATTTGAAGGATGGAGAATATAAATCTAACCCCTACACTATCGATGAACGGAAGGCAAACAATCGACCAAAAATCGACGGTACTGACAACATTTTGCGTCAGGCGACTCTCACAAAATGATCACTCGAGCGTAAAAGTACACCGCTACCGGAACTCTTACTTTGAATTTGTATTGTTAAAAAAAATGGTAAAATGAAAACTTTTTCTGATCGAAATAAAGAATATAATTTAATTTGCCTTTTCACTTTTCTATTTCATTCGTAAAATGTTAAATGTCGCGACTGTTTAGTATGTAGCGGTTAGTTTAGTCGCTCGGTATAATATTTTTTAACGATCCAGTATTATACGTATTTTTAGAGTTTACAACATAAATAATTAGAAATTTATTGTACAGTTTGTGTTATGCGGTATTTATTAATCTTACCGTTTAATCTCTTTTTACCTGATACTTTTTCTTAGCTTTCAATACATATATATTACTGTACAGAAGGTTGTCAAAGTTTTTATACCTTCCACCGATAAAAAAATTCATCCATTATCGATGAAAACGACGTTGCATTTTCTGTTCTTTATTTCTTTCGATTAATTACTAATTTTAAAGCGATTTACACTTAATACGATAGGGATAGGTAATGCGAAGGAAAAAGAATCGCAGTTAAAAAGAGACTATGCCAACGAAGTGATAACTGTACGTACTCGTATCGACAACCTTGATTTATCACCGTGGTAACCGAATTACTCATCAACCGATTGCAGTTGTAATCGGTGTTTCTTCCTACAGTTGCGTTCCGACACAAATATCGCTCATTTAATTACATTTAAATAGTCAATTTTAATAACCTCTTTGTTTTTGGATCATTTTTAATGCGGTTCAATTATTTTATATTTACTAGAAAAAAGGTAGGCCTACTGCTACCCGCGAAAAATGTTACACGGTTTATGTTTCATAACTCTAAAATATTTTTGTCAATTGTAAGTAATTAACCTTCATGAATTTACCGTACTAACAACAACAATAACTTAAAACGAAAAGCTTCAAAATCCTGAACATTTTTAGCTGTTTCTTAAGTTGTGATTTTTTAACACGACTGTAATCCGGATGTTTTTCTTTTTTATCCCCAAAACACAAATATAATTTGAAATAAATAGTTCGTATCAACAAGTATAAATCGATCGAACGAATGAATCGTTCGTGCGCTTCATTCAAAATAAAAGTGTGAGGACATACAAAAAACCACCATGCTTTTTTTTGGAAAGGAAAAAATAAACTTTTTTTTTTTTTACGTATATATCATACATATATATGAATGAAGTGTAGTCTTGTACATTCTCAGTTTGACCGTTCCTGAGATGTGTGGTTAATTGAAACCCGACCGCCAAAGAACACCGGTATCCACGATCTAGTATTCAAATCTGTATTAAAGTAACTGCCTTACTAGGATTTGAACGCTGTAAGTCTCGACTTCCAAATCAGCCGATTTGGGAAGACGCGTTAACCACTAGACCGACCCGGTGGGTCGGGATAAAATATTTGTTCTTAGTTTCTCTTACGGGTGGAATTAAGAAAACATCGGTGTTGTTCAGTCTGAATAATGTTCAGCGTGCAGCTATTTCCTGTGGGTGATGATAGGACTATCATCTACACTTTAGTTGTCTTCCGCATATAAATGTGTGTTTACTCTATTGAGAAGACGACTGGAGACTACTTATACTCCCCATTTTTGGTAGCTTTAAAACACCTTGCGTGAGATGCTTGTTAAAATGAAATGAATATTACAAATTTAATATGTAATATTATGAGAATAATACTGATAAATAATAATTGTAGCATTCTTACTTTGTAGAAACCTGAAGAAGAAACTAAATTACAAACGGTAGAAAACTAGTAACTACGGTAACTAAAGTACACACATTTTTTACCGTGAAAAATTCATAATTTATTTTTATTTTTTTTTTTGCCATTATGGGAGTATATAATTATGACGTAAAACAATTAATCGATTTTTTCCTAAATGAATATCTTTAATTCACAATTTCAACCTCCTTGGGGGTGAAGAAATAATGAATATTATTTAACCTTCTTTGAATATTATTTAACCTTCTCTGGATTAACACGAATGTATCCTGCAAATTTGAAAGCAATTGATCGGTTGATTCTCGCGCCATGCGATAGCAAACAAACAAACAGACAATATGTATATATATATATATATATATATATATATATATATATATATACATGTTTCCGAATAAACGTGATCTGTTAGATCGAGAGTGTATCTGATGCGTACAAAAGTTAGCCTTCAGTCGGTTAATAAATTTCCCGTTTGAATTTTGAAAATCGGACGATTACTTGCAGAGATATTATAAGAGCACCCCATTGCATCTTCCAAAACAGCGCCCCGGGTTTAACCTGGGGCGCCCGTTTCTTACCCGGGCTAACCTGGGTTTCTGGTAACCCGTTTGTTACCAGATTATGGTGATGATCGGTCTAGTCTCCCACGAGTTGCTCGTATATCTCACCACTCTAACCTTACACGCAGTCCCCACGACAAACCCGTTATTTTTAAACAGAAATTTTTAAAATCTATTTAATTTAACGTAAATTTAATTTTATTATTTCTGAAATATTATTGATTCTAATCATTCAGTTGAAACACAGCTCAGACTGCGGTGAGACGCACAGTTCATTAAAGTTTGTACTTCAACAACCGGCAAATCTCCACCGCTACATACATAATTATATATTGTCGCGTGTTCGCGGCTTCATCAAGATATTGAGAGACTAACGATAAAAATTTTTTATATATTACAAATATAATTAAAATATATATTAATATATTAAAATATTATATTACAGTTTATCGGTTTAAGAACATCAAAATAGAATTTAAAATAAGATCAGGATTTATTTACAGGAAGTTAAATCGTAAAAATCAAAATTCAGTCTCGTTGACAAAAGACATTATCATGACCTATGTTTACACCTTTAACAACCGGTAATAAAGTAACTCCCAGATATTACAAGTCTAAAGTTCATTCCCTACAAATGTCTTTCGTTTTCACAAATAAAACTACCGTAACAATTTACGAATGAATTTAGTACTTATCGCTAATTGTCCATCAGTAATTCGCCGAACAACTTTCTGCATTCACCTACTATCCGCACTGGAATGCTTGAGACGTCATTTCGAACGCACCCTGCAGCGCTACAATCATGTTGTACGCGTGCTAATAATACTAGCCGCATACTCTCGGTTAAACTGATCTTAACTCGCCTTTCCTGGAGTATTTATACTCCTATCTCTTGACCTGCCGAACCAGATCTACGTTGAAGCTTGAGAATGTTCGTCCGAATCCTTACATTTTCCCATAAATTCCTACTCTATCCTATAACTCTTCTCGTTGAACAATATCTGATAAGGTGTGTCAGCGAGCAGTATTTCAAAGAACGATTGTTAAACGGACCTGTTAGCCTTAGAAAAGGGATTTTAGTCCCCTTCTGGATTCTTTCCGTATTATTTTTTGCTACTTTCTTCTTCATCGGCAGAAATCCGTTACTCAGGTCCCTTATACCGGTCTTGTTATTTTTTTTTTCCCTGTGAAATATTATCTAAAAACATTCTCAGTTATTTCAAGAAATACGGTAAAAATTTGGTTGCGATTGATGGAGTAGTGTTTTTGTTTATCCCAAATAAAACCGTCTTCCTCTTTATACATATACATATGTATATGTTTAAAGAGCATGTGAATTATCCGGTAAGAATAATTTTATTTCGGAAGTTTTGTAAGACGCGTAGGCATTTTTCATGCCCTCCAAATTTCCGTATTTTGTCATTTTTATTAGGTCGTCATCGGGAAAAATGTCTTTATTAAAAATTTGCGTAAAAAATATATGTACATCATACAGACTTATATAATTGAAAAATATATGTAACAGCTTATATAAAAGTTCAGAATTAGTAATAATAAAAATAACCGTTATCGATTATAATATTAATAGTTAACATTTTTATAACCGTAATAAGTTAATTTGTTTACAAGTAGTAATATTATAAGAACGATGGAAATTTAAACGGATAAAAAAAATCTAAACATGATTTGAATACAATAGCGTACAAGTATTATTAAACTATACGCTTTTACTCGGCGTCAGCGATCAACGTTATAACAGTCTATTGTTCTATTAATATGATTATTATTTTAGTACTTTTAATTAGTAAATTAATTAATTAATTTAAATCGCTTGAATAAGGTATATTGAACTTTAATAATACATAAAATACTAATAACAGTTCTAATAAGTCTTGTTTGCTCGCTTATTTTATAAATAAAATAATGCAGACGTAACTTCTATTTTGAGACGAAATTAACTTTTATTTTAAAATAATTCTGTTCACGTGACTCGCAAATCGTATTTCTGCATTATATTCATTGCAATTGAAAAAACAATTTATTTTTATTAATTAATATACTTTATACCGATTTATTCTTATATAATTAATCGGTCGTTTGATTATTTTGATCTAAAGTGTTCTGTAATTTAACTTAATCGATTAATTTCCATAATATATTGTATTATCGCTGGTTTTAATTTATTTATTTTATCTTATTTAATTTTCAGAAATGATTTTAGAAAATAATTTTGATTCAACAAATTTGCAATTTAAAAAATGTATAACCTGTTTTTAAAAACTTTTTTTTTTAATTAACCGAAGTTATAAGAATAACTTAATGGTCGTAAAACAAAGGTAACCATGTTTTTTGTAATTAACAATCTTATGCGATTTTATAACTGATATTAATTAGGAAGCTATTTCATAAAAGTTAGCACTTAGACGTATACCATCATCGTATGACTTTATCGAAGTAAATCTCTAAACAAATAATATAAAAAAATTTAGATTAAAATGAAAAGATATTATATATGATTTAACCGCGTTACCGATAATTTCCAGTTTTAGCATAGGAAGAAGTTAATATAGATAAATAAAAATTAAATTTCATCGCGTTAAATTCTTATCCTTAGAAATCGATTCCGAAACGTCTGCGATTATACTGATTAATTTATTTATCTCTTTGAACGTTTTCAACATATTATTATCATCTAATTGAATATATATTGCTTATATGTATTAAGCGGTAAAAATTGCAATCGATAGTTAAATTATTTATTCTAACGTCCCGCACAAGTTTTATAGTCCTCCTTTTCCCTATATACTGTTGAATAGACGATTTACGAAGTGGAGGTAGAATATTGTATTTGAATTTGTCTGCGTGTGCGCGCGCATTTTAGTATTATAAAGGGAAAGATAAAAAAAGGAAATTGAGAAACTATCTCTTTTTTTATTTGCAGTTCTTTATTTTCTACTCTTTTATGTAGCAATTCCGTTTTATTCCTTTTGAAAAGACCACTACCCTCACTCTCTCTCAAAAATCTGACCTAACTTCTGTTATCCTGTCTTTATGTCTATAACAGACTTGTCTTTTATTGTATTGTATATACTCGTATGTATATATTTAAAAAAAAGGATTACCTTTATTTGTAATTCGAATAACTAAATAGGATAATATTTATCTGTAATCGAATCCAACAACTTTTCATTATTATTGATGTTACCTCTGCTATGAAAAATATTTCGATCAAGTTACACGCGTGGGCTTTTGTTAAATAATAATTTGGTATGTCGTACTAGTTTTATTTTTTCTAAAAATGATTCTTTTCTATCAAAATTCAATCTAATCTGCAGTTGTCCATCGTAATTTATCACAAAACAATTCGCTTTATTATCTCAAAATCGTTAGCTGATACATCATTATTGGCTTGCTTTAAGACGTGTTAGATTTTTCCGTAACCCATTGCCCAGGTATTACTTTGCCTTAAGTATTAATCGTAAGATTTTTTCCTTAGTTCTATGACCCTCTACCAAATACTGAAAACTTTTAACGACGATTTACGTGCTTCCATTCTGTAATTTATTTCATCACTCATTACTCTTTGTGTCTCGGTATATCTACAATATTCTTCTGCAAAATTACGTTTTGAAAATCCTCCACCGTTCTTGATTTATTTCTTCCCAAGATCCTCGTTTTGGAATGATAAAGAGAGATAAAGAAAAAACCTGCCCTTGACGTGCGCGTTTTTTTCTTTATTTCTCTCTTATATCCGAAATGAGGTACTTCAGATAGCTATCTCGCTATCTCTTATTACGAAACATTCTAGTATTTGCTCTCTCATATTTTCCTCGGCGAGGAAACTGTTAATCTTCGGTAATTCCTTGAGGATAGTCATCCATTTAATAAGGTTTTAGGAATCCTTGGAGCGGGGAAATCGCTACTTAAATGATTGTATTTTCTTTTTTTTCAGAATATAGTTTAGCGTTGTTTCTAATGCACTCGGACCATTTTTTGTTACCGTAATATAATTTCGTTTGAAAACCGTTAATGTCTACACTTTATCTTATTTATTTTAATATTTGTACAACTTTATCGTTTGCTTAGTACATACAGTACGGTTAAAAATTGTACTGAAATTGCTTCGTGTTAATTTATAAAAAAAAAATTGATATCCAAAAACGCTTTATTTTCGAGTTTCGAATAGACAATTTATTTAAGTTTTGCACTGAGGATAAAGTAAATCCGAACTGAAATTTTTAGCGCTGAAGTTTCTTTATTCTGTTTAAAACGGTTAAGTTTTCCTATTCGTTCGTATTCCCTTGCTAATTTCAGTTTCTTGTAAATTTACAAATTGCTTGTTAATATTTACATGAGTTAGACGAATATATTTGAGATTTTAGGGGTTTGATAAGAGTAACGTGTTTCATGTAAGATGCAAGGTCTCTTCAGAAAATAACAGAACGTTTTTAATAACGCGCCAACGGAGATATTTAGTAACGTGCTTTGGAAGGATTGTGTTCGCACAATGCTTCCTCTCTGTAATTACATGTTCTTGGATGGCCCAAATTTTGCTGCGACTCGATGCACGTCCAGTTTTTCTGTCAAAATGTCATGGCATGATAACATCGAGACGCTAACCTCTCATACAAGTTCTCTGACAGTCGATCGGTGATTTACTAGCTCCAGATCGTTGATTTTCTGAACGCGGGTGTCATCAGTTTAAGTAGAGGGCCTTCCTGGTCGAGGGCCATATTAAATCAACTGTCGGCCGCTTTTAAATCGTGAAAACCATTCGTATCATTGAGTACGACCCAGAGCATCGTCTCCGTAAGCTTGTTTCAAGAGTTGAAACGTTTTTGTGAATGTTTTCCTCGGTATCGCGGAAAATTTTTTGTTGTATCGTCGCCGAAAATCGCACATTACAAAAATTACTACTAACACTTAAAACACCTTGCACTCAGATAACAATAAACTAAACGAGATATAGACAATCCAAGAACATGTAATTACAGAGAGGAAGCATTGTGCGAACACAATCCTTCCAAAGCACGTTACTAAATATCTCCGTTGGCGCGTTATTAAAAACGTTCTGTTATTTTCTGAAAAGACCTTGCATCTTACATAGTCGCAGCAAAATTTGTTTCTCGTTTGACGACTTAACAGCAGAAAGAACATCGAGTGGTCGTTTGTCGGCAACTTCTTGGACAAGGTGATAACGGTGAAACATTCATGCAAAGAATCATAACGGGGCCAAAAACGGGGTTTACGGCATCACAATAAGTTCAAGCATCACAATAAACAGGCAAAGGATCTGCACGACTTAAGACTCGATCCGATGTCAAAGTGATGCTCTCTGTTTTTTCGATTTTAACGGAATCGTCTATTTTGAATTCTTGCCTCGAGGTCTCGAGGTGAACCGTGCGTACTATCAAGGTGTTTTACGACGGCTACGTGAAAAACTCCCCAAAAAGAGATCGCAATTGTGGCGAGACAACTCACGTTTCCTTTACCACGACAGTGCGCCCGCACACTCGGTTTCGACAATTCGTTAGTTGTAGCAAACATCAGGTGACTGTCCTCCCTCAGCCTTCTTACTTGACGGACCTGGCTCCTTCATATTTTTTCTTATTTCCGAAGTTAAGATCAGCGATGAAAGACCCTGTTTTGAGATTATTGATGACATTAAAACCAATTCTTAAAGGCCATTTCAAATGAAGTTGTCCAGGACTCCTCGCGAAGTGGAAACATTGCTGAGAAAAGTGTGTGTGTAGGGGAGGGGAGTACTTTGAAGTGGTCTAGAACTAATAATCTGTAAAATTAATAATAAGTATTAAAAAAATAAAGTTCTGTTATCATCTAAACAGACATCGTATTTAAATGAGAGTCTCTTATAACATTTTGTAATTCTACCCTAATTTAATTTACTTCCCTTAACGTTTTCATCATCGCGTTCGGATAAAAATGATCAAAAACCAAGTCAACAGAACCAGTATGTACTTTCTTTTGCTCCTGAAAACACTTTTGAGCTCAAATATCTACTTGAGCAAAAATAATTTTATTTAATTTGAGCAATTAAATAAAAGTTTTTCAAGAATCTTAAATTTTTTAAAACCAAATTTTGAGCCTCCGGTAGAATTTTATCAATCTTCCTTTTTGGTCGTTTCGAATTAACTGTTGTTAAAAGCCTTCGATAAATCAACGTACAGTAAGTTTCACATTTTAACCGACTTTTTATATGATTTTCTTGAACTGTTCTTCTTAAAATCTTTAAATACTATTAAAACTGTGTATTCGATTTTAATAAAACAACAAAAAACGATTCTTCCCTTCTTCAAATACTTCTTCAAAAAGTAACCTTTTCTCGATTGAAGCTCTGTTAACGTTTTTTTCACTTTATTTTTTATTAAAGATTAGAATTTATAGGGTATTATTTGCGGGTGTAGCAAATAATTTTGAAACTAAAAGTTTAGTTCAGAAGGAAAAATGGAAAATTGCATGAAACCAGTCAAAAGGACGATAAAAATAAATTATAAACAATCGTGTATTATTTATCTCATGTACCCTATGTTTGTGGCGGGTATGTGCGCACGTATGTTTTTTTTACCTTCTTTATACTCTGATAATAGAAAAAGAATTGATATAAACGAAAGAAAGGACGAAATGAAGTAAAAAAAAGAAGAATTTGGGGAAGATGGAATTGAAATGTATTATTCATTTATAGTCAGAAGTTTTACGCCGAAGCTGATGCAACAAAGAAAAGTAAGATATATATATATATATATATATATATATATATATATACACACAAGTATACTGTAGTGTCTAGTCTTCTTTCCTAATTTAATCCTCCGTTCTTTCTCTTTCAGTTCAGTATTTATTAACTTACTTTTTTACTGTTATTATCTTTAATACACCAGCATTAACTCTTTATCTTTAGTTTATCATATTACTGAAATTTTATAATAGTCTAATTCACTTTTATTTACTCTTTTTTCTCGCTTTATTTATTTTATTAATTCCGAAGCTTGTTTGCCTTTTTTCCAATTTTATCTCTATTTTCGTTACGAGGGTTTTACTTTTCCGGCATATATAATATCATATATACTACAATAATAGGGAAGATGTGTGTTTGTGTTATTCTTTTTACACTCCAAGGTTCATGAAACATCGATAAATTCAAAACCCTGCGGGAGTAAATCTTTTTTATATAATGTGGTATGAGTGCGCATTCGCGTTGTATGGATATATATATATATATATATATATATATATATATATATATATATATATATATATATATATGTGTGTGTGTGTGTGTGTGTGTGTTATTATATAAAGAGGAACAGAGTTTCCCTTTGTTCAGGATAAACAAAAACAAACTCGATTATACGCAACCAAATTTTTACCATGTTTCTTGGTATAACTGAGAAGGTTTTTACATATTTCATCTCGAAAAATTTCTATTATATGTATATATCACGAAGTTCATTAGAACTTCATCGGTAAGAGGCGACGAAGTCAATGAACTACGTTTACATTTCTGAACGTGTTCTAACCTAACGGTTAAATGAAAATGGGGAAAGTATAAGCGTGAAAACATTACATTTCGGTTCAGTTAGATTAGTAATAATGAATACTTTCAAAAACTACCTCGAATTTTGTTACACAATTTTTTTTCCATTTGATGAACCGCGGCACTCAATTATGTCATTTTATTCATTTTTTCAATGTACCTTTACGAATCGCGCCGCTAGAGAGCAGCACTTGAAAGTACTAGGCAGCGTACAAAAACTTTATAATCTGATTGAAATAATAAAATTTAAAAGAAAATATACCACAGCTTGTTTTAATAGCAAATGCTCTTATCTAAATGAAACAATTTTTTTAATTCCCATCACTTGTTTAAAAAAAATAATAGCATTACTCTACAAGAGATTATACTAGTTTATTAAAAAAGGAGTAAAGAGTCTCGCAAATATAATTTCTTCCGCTCAAAAAACAAAAAAATCTATAATATAATAAAACTTTTTAACAAAACGATACTGATATCAAAAAAGTTAAAACACTACATTTCTGTATCAAAATCTGTTATTATTTTAGAATTTTCTTTAAAAAAAATACATATTAAATATGTAATAAATAATAGATAATAATGTTTAAGAGTTCCATATAAAAGCAAAAAAAAGAAAAATTTGTTGTTATAAAACTCTTACCGGCCCGATTTCATTTACATGTAGTAGATAACACATTTAAAGAAATAATACAATTCTTATGACTGATTATTCGTTGTTTAATAAATGAAATCAAACCGGTAAGAGTTTTGTAACAAATTTTGCTGCAGCACCATCAAAGTAGAAGCCGACGCACTGCTTCCGGTCCGGTCCGTTTTCAGTCGTGAAGTCTTCCAGCTTTATGAATAATCGTAACAAAATAAATAATTCTCTTTAATTATAGGTAACATAGGTTCTCAGGTCTGCGATCTGTTCGAGTTGAACGACAAAAAAAAAACAGTACTTTTCACTCTAGCGTTTGAAATCTTAACGTTTAATGTCGTGCTTACCACGGGTATCACGGTTTGAGAACCGCTAGTATAAATATAAAAGCATCAGATTTTTCGTGGTTATTTATATTCAGAGAGCGTATTAAAGTTTTATTTATAATGTGAAATTGTAATAAAAAATAACGGGTTACGGTCGAAATTTTCACCTTTTTCTTGATTTGTTGTTTTTCGTTCGAACTTGATACCCGTATTTTTTTTACGTACAGTGTTAAGCAGAAAAACCTAAGGTATATTCGTTTAACATAATACACGTTAACGTGTAAAATTCTTTCGTAAAAATTGTTTACCTGTTAATTAATATTTTTCGTTATTACTTGTTCGTTTGTTTATTTATTTCAACAAATAAGCTATTATACAGATCAAAATTGGCGAAACGAAAGTTATTCTTTGTGCGATTAAGATTTTTTTTGTTGTTTTCCTTGCTTTTTATGTTTTGAACTTGATCGATTTTCTTTGGACTCATCTTTGTATGTATTTATTTTTTATATCTTTATTGTACTAGCCGCCTTGGTCGGCTGGCCCTTTGGGGAGAGAAAGGGCTATACTTTTATTGTTAAGTCGACCGGGTCGGCTTCGTCGTCCCGGCAGTAGCCTTTTCGTGGAGTAAATGATTTATATATTGAAGAAAAAATTTAAACGTAATTTCTGTAAGATATTTTTATCGATATTATATCCGTTAGCCGTAAATATAATCAAATCGATTAAAACTTATTTTGACTTATATGCATGTTACCGGGCGACAGCGCGTGGGTGTTTGATAACGTCGACGAACAATAAGAATAAAGTAAAATACAGTATAGTAAAATCACACGAATCACGATTTTGTATTCGTATTTACTTATGCTTCCAGCAACTCGGAACCGATTGTAAATTAAACACCGCGGAAAAAAATTATTTATTTTTTTTTAATCTATCGTATTTTTCCGCTGTTACTGGTGCTTATTACTTAAAAATCAATTCTGAGTAAACTTTTACTAACTCTTTGAGCGACTCTTATTTATTTGTTAACTGTTTATTTTAATAAACGTTTTGTATACTTTTTTAATTTTAAAGAAAATGTTACAATTTTTTAAGAAAGAAAATTTTATTAATAGAATCGTTATATATTTTCTAGTTTTTCAAGATTTTTCATACGCTTTTTTTCTTCCACTTCATCTTCTCATTATAAACTTTCAAAAGCTTTTTTTTACAAACATTCAAAATCAAAGATACATTTTTTTAAACGTAGAATAGTGAATAAAATATGTTATATATATATATATCAGTATTTTTAATACGAAATATTATTCTTTTTATTTACGATAGAAAGAACATTAAAAATGTTTTAATTTTACAGTCGTAAAAGAAAGAAGTAAAAAAGAAAACCGATTTTTCATTAATATACAGACTAAAAATAAGGTGAAAAAGAATATTTCAAAACGTGAGTCAGTTCGACTGATCAAATGGAATTACTATAAAAGACAGATTTCTTTTCTTAAAAAACAAAATTCGACGTAACTTAACCGAAAAACTTTTATTTCTCTTATAGTAGATTTTTTCTCTCCGATAATTCCTGTTTTTCTATATTTATTTATTTATTTTTATACAGTTTACCATTTATGAAATAATATTTCATTATTTTAAATTTAACGATTTATAAAATCATTATTTCAACATTAGCGCGTTAAAAATTAACGTTAGTGTATTTAAACACAAGCAATGATGATAAAAAAAAATTACAGTTACAATTTTAACATTTTTTGTTATTTAGTAACTTTTTTAAATTTTTATATCGCAAACATACTTCTATTATTGTTGGGAAACAGGTTACAAGAGAAAATATGCCTACCTTACAACTGAAAAATAATTTTTTTGGCACGTCATTTAAAATAAGGGTACCCATCTGAAAATTTTAGAGAGTAAATCAGGGACCGCTGGAACCAAATAGTTAAATGTTAATTGTCAAATGATAGTAAGCATGTGAAGGTGGGGGAGTGTGCCGGTGTAGATATATATATATGTGAGTGTATATGTTTGGTGTGTATTTACGTGTGCTTGTATTTAAAATGCATATAAACATATCGCTGAGTTCCGATGCACTGAAATTCATAACTTCAATATGTCCATGATCAATTTACATTGATCATATTTATGTTTATTGAATCGAATAGGGATTCAAGGAAATCTTGTACGCGGTGTACTAATTATTGTTTTTGTTTTATTTTGTCTGACCATTCGGATTTTCGATGCCGAGAATTAGATTATTTATTACTTTGTGATTATTTTTGGTGTCATTACCTTATCTCGGTTTTGTATATTATAGAATATTTAAATATAAGAAATCAACCTGACAGATGACCGGTTCTCGGCCATGTCTATATAATGTTTTCATCTTGCAAGGGAAAGGCACATCGGTTCGAATCTAACTTCATTTCCGATTTTTTTTTAAATTTAAATATATTGATTTATTAGTAATTATTAACCTCTGATTGTAAAAAAAAATTATACGATAAATAATAATTTAATAACAACAATGAAAAAATATCTGAAGTTATGAACGAAATAAAATTTTATATACTTTTAATTTAAAAACATGTGTATATGTATTTTAATAGGCGTACAAGGAAGTCATTTGGTCCTTTCACCAGATTTTTAAATTATCTGGAAAATCTTTTGCGACTGGAAATATCGAAACCGTACACTTGTCAAAAAAGAAGGAAAAAAAAGTAAATTTTGCGTGATGTCTATAAATTGTCGATTATGTATTTGTTGTAATTATCTTTTATTCAGAAATAAAATTTTGTTATTAAATAACGATAATTGATCGAGCGTTTTATTCGGGCGTTTCAAAATAAAAGTGTACGGTTTCATTTTGTTACAAACGAAATCAATTTTATATCGTCCCAAGACAATTTGTCACGTAATAAAACATTGACGTTTCGTTATACGAGTTGTAGAAATACTACGGTTATTATTAATGGAAATTTCATCCTCGTGATCGGCAACGTTATCCGCTTGAGAAGTGTAATGCGACGGTTTAGTTTACATTATCTGCCGATTTAGTTGTGTATTTCTAATATATTACTTATTCGATTACGTCTTGAAAGCTCAGTGTGTTGAAGTATAAAACGGGCCAAGTCTGCTATACTTAAAAACTTACTAATGCGTAAAAGTTTGGGATAACGAGATTAGAAAATAACAATACGTTTTTGGAAAATATATATTCGTTCGAGCCATATAAAACTGTAAATGTCTTTTATCGACGCCGCTAAGACATCGATAAATTTTAGAAGTCCATTAACCATTATTAAAAAAAAATGAAAACATAATATCTATAGGCCTGTTATAAATCATTACTGTAACAAAGAGAAAAAAAAATTCGTGTGAAATACGATATTTTTCGAGGGGGGAGGTGATTATTTTAAAACGTTTTTATTACAGTACTGCAATAATTAAATAAATTTATCATTCTATGTAGGAAAACTATAGCTCTTATGCTTTTTAATATCAAGGTCCGGGATTCAAATATCCCTGGTAGATTTTAATGAAAAATTACTACATAATAATTATTCTTTATTTCAGTTACTATAGTTAAATAATCGTTAAAATAGTGCTGAAAATATAATTGTATGAATAAGTAACATATATTATTAATTTTAAATTATTATTTTTATTATTATATATATAGGTAATAAAATGATTAAAAATTAAATAAATATTCTTCCATGCGACTATTGAAAACACGATGTTTTTTTAATGCCGTACATAAAATAGTTTAAAGATTCCAATCTTTGTTCCCACAGGGGAAAATGAATACTTTTCCATTTATAAATCTCTTCTTATAACTACCAAAAACATATACAATAAAAGATGCCTATCAACAAAAACTAAAATCGGACATTACCAAACAGTAATTCTTCCAGAAGTACAATTCGCCAGCGAGGTTCCCTTCGGACCGTACAAAATTGGAGAAGTAGAAAGGATCGAAAAGATAGAAAGGAAGATAGTCAGAAAACGCATAAACAAGAAAAACATAATAGAAGGACGGCGGAGGATAATCCCAAATGAAGAAGTATATAAAATAATAACCCCGCCGATAAATTTCTTCAGGAAAAAAATAATTTCATTCTCCGGACACCTACTTAGAGTAGAAAACACCAGACTTGCAAACCAAATAATTAACTTATACCGAGAAAGAACAACGAAACCGAAATGGATAAAGGAAGTCCGAAAAGATACGGAACAGTTGAGAATCTCCAAAGAAGATATAATCACAAAATCCGGAAAATCGCACAAACTAATTAAAACTAATACGATAACGTTTCAACCTAAAATCAAACTTAATCAAATTAAGCTCCGAAAAGGAAAATGCGATCAGAAATTAAAAACCTGGAGGAAGAAAGGAAAACGTCGAAAGCAACGATGTTGGAAGAAAAGAACATATTAATTTTATAAATAAAGAAAATAAACGCCGTTCTAATTTCGCCAAACATATTTTGGAATACAAACATAATTGTAATCCTAACGATTTTATTAATGTATTAGAATCTCGTATATTCTATAAATATAGTCTGTAAATAAAGTAATGAGACTGGTTCAAAACAAAAACTTTATTTCCAATCCAATTACGTATGGACTCTTATCACATTCGAAATAGTTCCTATGGGAAGCCACGCAACGCTTCAAACGGTTTTCCCACTCTTCATAACAGTTACATTTTTTTTTGTTTTCTACTGTTCTAAAATTATGTCCTTTGAGGGGTTTTTTTAAATGGTTTTTTTTTTTTTTTTTTTTTTTGCCAAAAAGTCATTAATTGAGAGTGCAGTGTGACAAGGTGGATTGTCATGATGCAGCATCCAGTTGTCTTTGATAGCTGGTCTCACGCGGGCAACTCTTTTCCGTAGTCTTTCAAGAATTTCTTGGTAAAAATATTGATGTACAATCTGTTCTGAAGGCAGAAACGCTTTATAGACAATGGCATTACTATCGAAGAGACAAATTAGCGTGGTTTTGATTTTTGATTTGCTCATTTTTGAATTTTTGGGACGCGATGAGTTTGAAGTATGCCGCTCCTTTCTCTGGCGTTTTGCTTCTGGGTCGCACTCAAATATCCAATATTCATCACCAGTGAGAATATTTTTTAGAAAATCAGGATCGGTTTCAATTCGCCTAGAAGATCGCGGCACACTTCCACCCTGTTGTTTTTCTGTAACTCATTTTTGTAACGCGCAACAAAAACTCGTTACACGAAAAGTTTGCGTCTCACGTGGCAACAGTAGAATAAAAATATTAATACCTAATACAAATCTGGTGTCCATATAACCGTATATTTACTAGTAACTTTACAATGTTGTCGCTTTGGCTGCCAAAAAAACGTCGTCTCATTACTTTATTTACAGACCTCGTACTAATCATTTTTATAAAACTAATATTTTAGAGAAATTTTACATTTATTTAAACAATAACAAACTAAATTCGAAAACGACATTCTGTTTAAACAAATTACAAACAATAATTAGCGATTATTAGGTCGGCCAAACTGTTTTCATTTCAAATTACCATAACGATTGACATTTTTTTACTGACAGGACGTGTTTTAACTTTAACGTACAATTTTGTATACTTTTAATAGTGACGATCAATTGCTACGTATAAAATTTTGATTTATTTTATTTTATTTCATTTTATACTATTTTAAATGAATAGTTGTAAAATTTTTACACTTAATTATACGGATATTTCTGAGGATGGATGAAGGTCCGAAAGCGCTAGAATATATTTAAACATTTTATAATCGGTAAGCTGAACTTTCATTATTTATGTATTATATGTTATACTGTTGATTTGGCATTGAGGTGCTCGGATCGAATAAGGAAATGGGGGTTCGATACATTGTTGTGCGATTGCGGCGGGGGTGGAGGTGCAAGAGTATAGTTATTTAGTACGTATCCTTTTAAGGCTTTGTTACTTTGCTGCAGACTACATACACAACTTCGCATCGGATTCTGTATTAGACAATAAAAGGAGGCCCGTGAAAAGGTGTAACCTACCGTATCCCATTTCTTTCTTCTTGTGTCATATATATATATATATATATATATATATATCAATACATTAAAAAGCTTAAAAGCTTTCATTAAGTTTTTTTTTTGTGTGTAGAGAAAAGCGGGAGAAGTAAAGCCGAAGTAGCACAAAGGTAATGGCAATAACACACACTCTTGCCAGAATCTACTTTAATAGATTACTATACAGTTGTTGTAGGGTGTATGCTGGTTCTCTATTATAGCACACCTCTGTATTTATACGCGCGTGCGCGTGTATTCTTATACATGTGTATTTTCGTGTTTGTGAGTGATAAAAGTGTAGGTATGAGTGCTTTTACGTAACGATTAAAGTATATAAAGGTTTTCAGATTTTTACTTCTTTTTTTTATAGGCCATCTGATACCGTATAATGTACTATATCGCTGATGGACTTCTACGTGATTTTATTTTATTTTACTTTTATTACCTTTTTTCTAATCCTTCGTGCTTTTTTCTTTTCTTTCGTTCTGGGTTTATTTGTTTGTTTATTTGATGTATTTGCTCACATTTTTATTTTAGCAGCGCACAAACTATTTATATTTCTTGATACGAACGATTTATGTTTGTGTTTTGGGGATAAAAAAGGAAAACACGGGGTTAGAGCTTTGTTAAATAATGGACTGCTCAAAAATCGCAGCTAAAATTGTTCAGGATTTTGAAGCTTTTCCTTATAAAAGTATATTTTTACTATATTTTCGCTTTTTTTCTAGAATATATTAATAAGTATTAATAAAGTACGGAAACCGTAAAAATAGTTTTTCAGCGCGTAAAATATACAAATATTAAATTATCAAATCTTCTTAACACAAAACTATATATTTTTCGTTACGAAACAATTATTTTGCGGGAATTCTAAGGAGAATGGTGGAGGCTGTACAGATAGTGTTATTTATAATATTTAAGATCTTTCGAACAGACTTCCTTCATCGTCATCCGGATAACTTTTCAGTTCTTTATTTTCGCCGACGTTGTTCGATCGAGGTGGATTTTTATAATCTAAATATTGTGTGACGTCGTAAATCTTAAACATAAATTTCTCGAATTCGTTTTCGTTCGAGGTAGGAAGAACATTTCATAAATTTCATTTTACTATTTTAACGTTTCGTTAAAAAAAAGAGCAGTTGTTCTAAGAAGAACCAAATTAACAAAATAAAATAAATTAAAAACTAAAACACAGCCGTTAGATAAAAGAATACTTCCGTAGTGTAGACTGCTTTTCAAATTATTTGTGAAAATAGTAAACGGCCGTGTTTTTTGATATGGTTTTCTTGCCCGAACTTTTTTTACGTAAAAATTTTTGTTTTTAAATGGTCTTCAAAAACATTATACGTTTTAACTGTAACCTTTCCTTTTGAAAGTTTTAGATCTCACGACTCATGTGCTCGAATGCGATGTCTTATACGGAAAGAATTAAAGTTTCGAGGTCGGATAAATTTGCTAAATTTAAGTTTTTTATGTTTAACTAGCAAAAGGTTATTAAGGTTTTTATTAACTCCTGTTTGTATACGTATATACGTACAGAAGGAATTTTAAATCGCACCGACTATTGAATAAACAGTGAAGAAAGACATTTTGAAAGATTATTGCAATAATAATAATAATAATATTTATTTTTAATAATACTTTTGTTTCCAGATATTTTCCAATATCGAAATGATTCTTGATTCGGTTTAAATTTGTAGTATAGAAATTTTCTGTCGCGTTTCAACCTTTTTTGTTTTTAATATTAGTTTCATTAAGTCTTCTTCAAGTACTTCGGACGTTACGTAGATAGATTTTTATCAGAATTTTAATTCTGTACAAATTTTGTTGTACGATTCTATTTATTGGCGATTTAATCACGTTATTGTATGGAAAATCTAAAAAATTGTTTTTGCGACACCAGTTTTTTATGTTTTACAACAATCAACAGTACTAGAGATGTAACCGACAAATTTATCCCTTATGTTTCTATTTTACTCTCCGAGTAAAAAGAGCGAAATATTTCGTAAGCTGTAATTCGAAACAAACCGTTTTTGGACTCGTTTCCTTTATTATCGCTTGTAGAATTTGATCTGAAATTCTTTTTGTTTCTTCCTGAGAAATTAATACATTTTTACGGTAACTACAAAAAATCGGATTGAATTTTCAGGATACAAAGAATTAAGTGTCGGATTTTTGTTTTTTTTCTACAGGTAATTATGAGTTACGTAGGTCGAGTTTTTAAAAATTAAAGATTGTTTTAACCTTTTAACGTTTGTAAATTAAAGTGAGCTTCATTTGGTAAAAAAATAAATAAATAAATAAATAAAAAACAGCAACGAATTGAATAAGTTTCTCTAATTTGGAGTTAGGAATCTGACCACCCAATTCAAAAATTATTTCGTCTTATAAAACTATAATATGTTTTTTTTAGATAATTTTTTGTTTGGCTAAAAATATTTATGAAAATAACCAATATTACGCTCGTTTTTAACCACCAACACATTAACCGTTTTTTCATTACAAGTATAATACTGATGAATTTTTAAGTACGAGTATTAAGTAAACCATTCAATAGGACTTTCAATAGTTATACCGGCGTATTTATATTTAAATATGCACTCAGTGGTTTATCGGTAAACGTTTTCAGAATTGTTATTTATTTCTTCTGTACAGATTTTTTAAATTTATTAACGTTACATACGTTATCTTTATTATTTCTTGTAATTATTAATACGGGAACTGTAACGTTTTTAAATTGTTTATTTTGTAACGCTCTTATGAATACGTTTTTTTCTTCAGTCGTTTCCAGTAGTTCCTACCAGGAAAATTCTGAAGTAATCTCGTTTTTATTTTTGAAGTAATGCATCTGTTATATTTCAGACGTGTGATTTGTTTTAGCACCGCTTTTTTTTGTAGTTTAATTTAATATTAACTTAATTTGATTCAACATAAATTTTTTTTCAGTCCGATGAAATATGGTTTACCTACTGTCGCTTTTTCTCTTTTAAAATGATCGTATTTTTAATAATTAATTTTAGTAAATGAATCAAATTGTTTGAGTTTTATATCTATATATATAATAAAACTGTTACATTCGTTATGCATTTAGAAGGCTACATACAAAAAAATAAACCGTTAAAAAACACGCCATACTCTTCTGAATAGTCTGATCGTAAAGAAAGTAAATTTAATCGGGCGTGGGTCTACATACACGTGTGTTTCTTAATCGGCTGGTTCATCGTCATTATAAAGTAATAATTTCTCCTCATTCGAGTAATTGGATTTGCATAATTTATGAATTTCGCTTACACAAAGTTGCTGTATAATTGGAATGATATTCAATTCTAAGGCCCTTGTAATTTTCAGTAGACGGGATAGAAAGCATTAAGAAATAACAATTATTAGATTGAAAGTTAATTTTTGAATAAAGCCTATTACGGGCCGCTATATTCTGCTGAATTAATAAAAAGAAATTCACAAATAACTAATTTTCGTTTATAGAAATATTATCTTTTGTAATTCTACAGTTTTCAACCCTCTTCGCTTACAGGGAGAATATCATGTCGCTTATAAAATTTACCGCGTATGCAAATTTACCTTTCTTTTATCGTTGTTTAAAACGCCTCTCAAAACATTTGTTATTAACGATAATTATAAACTTTCTTCCTGCATTAATAATTTAAATCATATTTTTTTTTTTTTTTTACTTCTTTAATTCATTTTTTGCTTTTTGTTTTATTTAACTTATTTCCTATTCCTTTATAATCAGATCGTTTATTTAACAAAGGTTTTGTATTAAAAACTTAAAAAAAGTGTTTTTAGACGTCAGATTTTTCTGTTTTACTTGGGATATTACTGAAAATACGGTTCAGAACCCTGTTTTATTCAATTTTTCAGGTCAAAAGCCGTAAAAAACCATCAAGTTTACTCATTAATTTGGGTTCCTGGAATTTCAGTACGGTACTGTTTTATTTCACTCTTTGCTCAGGAATCAGAGTGGAATATTTCGCTAATAGTAAATCGCTAAAGGAGCGTTCCCGGACTCGTGTTCATGTCAACGTTTTTCATTATTTTCGCCAGTTGAATGAGCTGATAAAGGGCCGGTAACAATATTTGATTCACTCTAAATATATAGTGTAGCTTAATACAAAATTGCTTCATTCAAATGTACTACTAGTTAATAATCACATCGTAATTAAAAAAAATAAAAATCGGAATTTCAGCCTGTATCGGAATGGTGTCCATCGAGTACTGTACTCGTGTATATATATACACACACACGAGTATACTAAGTCAATATCCAAAATTAGTCTATATTTATATTATTTTATATATGTACATTTAAAAAAGTGGTTTTTGGATTTATAACTGCATAAATTTTTTTTCAGCTTTTTTGTTCACGATTAATTTTATAATTTTTGATTTTGAAGTTATGAATTATTGCTTTTAATATAATTTACGTCTACGTAAACGTTTCAAGAAAGTACATAATTCTTCGATTTTCTTAATTTAATAGTTTGATTTTATTTAAATATTTCTCTATTTAATTTACTTTTAAGAACTAAAAGAATACCTTAAACGGCTGTTTATATAAAGAAAAAGTTTATATAAAGGTGCATTTCGATTGTTAAACGATCATCATAAAGATATACAAAAGTTAGTAAAAATAAAAATTTCCAATATTAGTTATTAAGAAACAAGATAAAATATTATTATTCGTTTTCAAAATTTAATTTTTACGTTTGCTGAACTTCCTCTTTCAGTGTAACGTGTTTTTTTCTGATGAGATTTCAATTTAAAATAATAAAGGCTTTATGTTTTTGAAATTAAAAATTCATAATTAAAGATTTGTTCTGATATAAGAAAATGCGAAGGAAAAAACAAAAGAAATAATTTTAAAAAATATGTCGTTATCAATAATTATATTTTGCTGCTTGAACGCTGTTTTCTTACGTTTTTATTAATAAAATATTAATCACCTAAACAGGTTATTTTCTATATGAAGTAACCTTTTGGGGGTGAAGAAGGTATATATATATATATACACTTTTAATAATACACTTTTTTTAATTTATTGCATCTATTATTTTTGTTTAATGTTAATATTTTCTTTATAAAATTTTGATGACGATTTTTAAGGAATTGAAAATACGAAACTAGTTTTAGATTTTATTAGTTTTTACTTCTTACGAATATTACTTCTTACTTTCATTTTTAGTAACCTTTTTAGAAAACTCGTTTAATTGTCGTTATTTCCTTTTTTTTCTCAAAGGTTTTTGTAAATTGCGTGTTAAATTTTGTTTTACTGCTGCCTTTATTTACAAATATTTGCTTATCGCATAATTATATACGCAAAATTTATATTGTATTCAGTGATGTGACATTAATTTCCGAAAGCGTTATATAAAAACGTTGACGTAGCCGGCTTTCGTTATTTATACGCGCCAGTTTTGTTACGATTTATATTATTTTTCTCCGCGTTTCATATATCAAGCTATTTTATAAAAATTGCAGAATATTATTTTAAAATACCTTCTAATATATAATCTTACTTACCGATTTAAAATTTACGATTAAACGTCTCGAAGTTCAGATTGAAAGATTAGAATTAATTTCGACTAAACCGATGACTTCCACGACGAATTGGCAGCGTCTTTGTTTTTCATCCGATATTTTGTGGATACGAATCTTGGTCAGGCTTTTACGTTTTTAATACGTCATAATTATTTCATATTATATTAAATACGATATAGATTGTGTCATATACAAGTTTTAACGTTTTACGTTGTGAATTACTCGAGATCATCCTAAAGAAGTCTGACCGTAGATGTCATTTTTTTAAGCGTTCCGAAAAAAAAAATTTGAAACCGGCTCCGTTTACTCTGCTCATTTTTCAACGATTCTTTAAATGTTTTGCACCGAAATAATATTATTTTGTATATTTAAAATAATTTAAAGAATATCACCTACAAAGAAATTTTACGGAAACCTACATCTAAATTATTTTTTAATTAGCCGATAAAATTTTGTTGTTTTTTTTTAAATTATTTTATTTATATAGAAGTAATTCCGGGATAATTTCATCCGGAATGTAATTTTTGTAAATTTCCTATATTTATGATCAGAATAAAATCGCTCTTATTGTAGTTCGATTGAAATATTATAATTTTGATAAAAATGTTTTATGTGTAAAGCGCATACATATATCTAGAAAATTGCGTCGTAATTGGAGAACGTAATTACGGATAAAAATAATCGCTTTGTATTTTCCTCTATTGATAATAATATTAATGAGGTATTTGCTTCCACCGAACGTTTAATGGAAACTAAATTAAAAGTATACTTGAGATGTGTTTACAATTTCATTAATATATTATATAATCAGTTATTCCGTTGCTGTTGAATTTGTAGCAGATAATAGAATGATTTTTTTTTGAGCCCGTTTCTATTTCCGTTATTCAATTATCGTGTAGAAATTTTATTGGTTTTTTCATTAGTTATATTTACGTTGTCGTTTTTTTATTATATATATATATTTCCCTATTGTTATTTATGTATAATATTTATACGTTTTCTGTTTGAAAATATACAGTTTTTAAATCTGTCCTCATACCACCAATAATATAATTAGTAGCGTACTTGAACGTGATTAATAGAATAGAATACTGTATAATATATAATATCAGTTAAACATAGAATTTAATTTACTAAAATTCATAGCTAATGAAAACGGTCGTAATACAAAAGACATTAATAAATTAATTAACAAATGTCAATTTGAATATAACAGTACAATAGATGAATTTTCAAGATTAGAAATAACAAGCGATAGTTTTAATGTCCGTCTAAATTTTGAATAACATAATTGTTAGTTAATTTTAATTAATTATTAACGTAATTATAATATGTTTCTTTTAATTATTCGTTTAATTACAAAATTACATTTAAAATTGACGATAAATAATAATTAATAACAAATCTGATTATAATGTTTATTACAAAACGAATCGGGGGTTTTTAAAATAGATTGCAATGTTAGGGTGAAGACATAATTTTACAGAAGATTGAAAAACAAAAGTATCGAAGTAAAAAAACATCGGGCTTAACAATCCTGACCGAAATTGCGGTTTTAATATTTTTTTAAACTAGTATCAAAAGCGGTTCTCAGCAGCGGTCCCAACCGGTGCGTCCCGACTTACTGGTGTCACTCATTCCCGTGCGGGGTCACGAAATTTTAGAATTTAAAAATAAACTTTACGCCGTTCAAAAAGTTGCTATACGACGTAATATACTTTCCGTGAAATTTGATACGATAAAATTTATTTTGAGACAGACTGTACGAGTAAATACACGCAACAATGCCGAGAGTAATTTTTCTTCTTGCCCGTAACATAGAGTGATCGTGAACAGCTGCAACGATGCTTACTTCACTTTTGCCACTTTGAAATAAATCGAGTGTTCATCGTTGCCATGTTGAAGAACATTATAAACTTATAAACTAATAAACTAAGCGACAAAATACTTCTCTACCTTGATCGTTTCAAAGTAAGAATAGGTAATTTCTCCTTTTGACACATCTGGTGAAATTAGCACGCAAAATGCCGCTAACCTAACCGTCGATGAAAACCATTAATCGTTCAACTTATGCGATTCTACCGCGAAAACAAAATTTCTAGACGCTTCAGTCCTTTTCGATTTATGCGAGATATCATTATCCCACGATCGCAAAGTGGACCGTAAAAGTTTTCGATGCCGTTTTCAACTTCATACTTGGGCAAATAAGGATTTTCTACAATGAAAATAGTGAAATCTAAACAGAGGAATAGGCGGATCCATCTTGAAGATGATTTGCGTGTCGGCCTGTCAACCGTAAGGCCACGTTTTGAAAAACTCTGTGGAACACACCGAGGGCAGACTGCACATAAATTTTAGTAGTAGATTTTTAAAAAACAATAATACATATTTTTTTTAATCGGACTTCCGGTATAGATAGTTTGGTATTCCAGGCAAATTACCTTCTGATGCCGTTCGACATGCAGCATGTATATGTATTTGGAAAAATTCCCACCGTACGGTGGATGTTGATGCTTTTAGTTAGATACTACTATATATTACTATTATTATTTCCGGTACCCTCATCGTTATTGTCGCAGTATCCTGGGCGTTCAGTGAAGTGTGTCGTGAACAAAAACAAAAAATATTGGGAACCGGTGGTTTACAGTAACCCGAAGTAGTCTCTCGTACCGAAAACTAGAATGTTTCGAGAAAGAACCGTTTGGTAAATTTCATTTTTCTAGGTATTATAAAATTATTTTACGGTCCTGATACTTTATTTACCGCCTGTATATTCAAATTACGTTATCAAAACCGATAATTTCTTTATCCGTCGCGGTTTTCAATCGCAACAGAATTGTTGATTTTTTTATTAAAGCGACTCCGATAATAAACAGCTTTGTTTATTCATTTTTAATATTTTATTTACGCTTTGATTTAATTTCCGTAAAACGTTCTGATGAAATAGAGATATATGCAAATGTAATAAACACCGACAGAGAAATAAAATAATTCGTGGAAAAATTAATTACATTTTTCATATGTGATCTACTTGCGATGCGTAATTCCTTAATTTTAAAGTCCATCGATTTATTTAAATCTGTATTGCAAAATAATTTACAATTTTCATTTCTTATAGGATAATCTAAATTTAATATGCAGTTTAAGTAATTTGTAACTTAATGATTTTTCATTTTTCTTATATTTTATTTTATAATTCGTCATCTTTTTTTTAAAAGTAACATCACCGCTTCAAAACCATTTTTTCTTTTATTCTTAATTGTAATAAAACGATTTTTATGCAGCTTACATTTATAAAGAATCATTCCTTTTTTCTCGTTTAAGCGAATTACGATCCATTTTATTACTGCCCTTTTTCTGTCTTTTTTAAAATGTAATTTTATTTCTTATCGTTATGTGTACACTTATTCTTTTTTGTTTATTTTATATTCGTTTTTGAATACTTTTTGTGATATTTTATCCGTACAAAAATATTTATAACGTTATTACATTTGACCTACATTATTTTGCAATTTAAACGATTCTTTAAATTCTCCCTCGATTTAAAAAAAAAAAAAAAATTATGTTTTTGAAATGATACTCGAAAACTATAATAAAAAATAAAATAACAGTAATTAATTTCCAAATCATCAATCGATTGCTGTAGTAAACGCTTGCAACCTATCTGTACTCGTATTCGTATGACTTTAGAGTCGATCGGCGGTTTACAAGTTTTTACCGCGCATTTTTTTCTCGCGCATCGTTAACTTGATCGTTGTAGTCTTGACTGAAGCCGTCCCTTGTTTTGGATTTATATATTCGTACATCATAATATACCATAATTGTTGGAATACATGTAATTTTAAAGTTAGCGGCTAAGTATAATCAAAATGTTTCCTTCGCCGAGTCGAACCTGTTATCGCGTAGCATCTTTTCACCGTAGAAAGGATGTATTGATTTTTGCAATTCGCTATCTATCTCGGTATTCATTTTTTTTGTATTTTGCGTGTCAAACACCTCAAAACAGAAGAGGAGCCAGACAGATTTTCCTTTTGGTTAGTGTTAGAGTGAAGATATAATGCTGAGTAAGTACGATAAAAAAATACTGGGCAAGGTGAAGACAACATTTCTGTTTTAGTGGAGTTGACGTATCGATGTGAAACGGTAAATATAGTGTTTCACATCGGTATAGTATTTTCAAATCGGCAGCCAAACACGGCTCCTGATGAAGCTGATGCGCTTTGCATCATAGTTTTCCTAGGTAAGCACGGCGTGGAAAGTTTATTGAATTCTTGAGATTTGCCGTGTACTTTTCGGGAGTAACCGAAGGGGTACCGTGTAGTGCACGTCATGATTTATAAAATTTGAACTCTAGATATCCTATTGTTACCGAAATTCATAATACGATCGCCGAGTTAAATCGTAACAAAAACAAGTGAATGTCAGCTGGGTCTCTAGCCATGTGGGTAATGAACGTTTTTCACCGCTCGAGTTACTACTACAGATTTTATTAATTAAATTAAACGTACTCTTCGAAGAAGGTGGCAAGGTGACAGGACTGCTGTAGCGGATTGTCGGTTTGCTTGGCATTTCTCCCGCCACCACCTCATTCGGTCGCCCTAAAGCATAAGACCGAATGTCTGTGCCGCAAACGGCTACTGAGCCTCGAAACAGTTTAGCGACCGGTGTCCTAAATAGCTCCTAGAGCTTACCTAATAGCGTGAGCGGACTAAGCGGTATAAATTAATTCGCTAAGCTCCATTTAGCTGTAATAAAACGAAAGTTTAACTGAAGTAAATCGAAAGCAAATTATCTCGTTCCACGGTACCTCTGATTGAATTTAATTAGATTTTGTACTTTGAAAGTCGAAAAAATCTGAACTTATACTGCCGGGGGTTGTTGCTATATAAAAATTTTAAGTCGCACCCTTACCTTACCCTTTTCACAAAAATTGAAAACTTCCACTCGAAAGGTTCGAATGATCGACCTGTAACCTTTTCTGGAAGTTTTAAGTCTTCATGTGCTGAATGTTTTAAACTTCAAATTAGATTGGGGTTGCGATACTTTTGTAAATATATATATATACACGAGCGTTATTTTTTTTCAAGGTTCGATCGGTCACGAAATTAAAACCACAGTGAAAATGAAACATTTTTTATTTGTAACAAGTACTTACATAGTTACGCTATTTCTCTACATAGTTGCCACTCCGATTTAGACATTTGTCGTAGCGTGATATCAACTTTCCAATACCCTCGTCATAGAGAGGAGCCGCCTGTGTTTTCAGCCGTGTTTCTACGCCGGTCTGCAGCTCGATGTCTGTGCCAAAATGTTGTCCTCCTAGCCAGCGTTTCATGGAGCAAAGTGGTGAAAATCGGATGGAGCTAAGTCCGGGCTGTATGGTGGGTGATCAAACACTGCACTTCACTGCAGGAGCTTCTTTGTTACAGCTGCAGGGTGCGGCCGAGCATTGTCATGGTGAAAGACAATGCCTGATGACAACATTCCTCTCCGCTTATTCTGAATTGCCCTTCGTAGACGTTGAAGAGTCACGCAGTATGAGACTGCAGTGATGGTCGTGCCGCGTTCCATGAATTCCACCAAGAGAACTCCATTCCGGTCCCAGAACACAGTGGCCATGCGCTTTCTGTTGGAGAAGGTTCGCTTGAACTTCTTTGGTTTACTGGGAGAATGAGAATGCATCCGCTGTTTGGATTGTTCTTTTGTTTCTTCAGTTTTGA
The DNA here is from genome assembly GCF_047948215.1 of Lycorma delicatula. Lineage (NCBI taxonomy): Eukaryota > Metazoa > Arthropoda > Insecta > Hemiptera > Fulgoridae > Lycorma > Lycorma delicatula. Next base: position 79,696,784 of record NC_134465.1, read on the forward strand.
AATGGATCCATGTCTCGTCCCGTGTGAAAATTTTGTTAAAAAAATCTTCTCCTTCATTGTGGTAGCGCTGGAGAAACGTTAGGAAGGCGTCCATTCTCATTGTTTTGTGATGGTCGGACAGCATCTTGGGAACCCATCTCGCACACAGTTTGCGGTACTGAAGTCTCTCACTACCAACGGTGTAGAAAGCTTACCTTGAAATTTCAGGAAACGAATCGCTCAATACAGAAATTGTGAACCGACGATTTTGTCGAATCGCCTCATCCACTCGCTCAACGAGATCATCGGTTGACACTCGCTTCCTTCCCTGACCGCCTGCATCATGAACGTCTGTACGTCCTGCTTTAAAGTTCCTGCACCATTGTCGCAGTTTGCTATCACTCATTGAAGTTTCTCCGTACACATAACTTATTCGTCGATGAATTTCAGCCGCATTACACCCTTCAGCCTGAAGAAATCGAATTACCGCACGCACTTCACACTTGGCGGGAGATGCTAGTGTTTTAGATATGTTTACGTGCTAGCTGCGTGTTCAGAACTAAACGAAATGACGCGGCGTGATTGAAGGCCATATTAGAGACGCAGCGCAACATATATGCGCAAAGGTTCATCCGATTTTTGCGCGGTTTTTTATTTCGCGACCGATCGGACCTTGAGATAAAAATAACCCTCGTATATATATATATATAAAATTTGTATTTATATATATATATTTATTCACCCGCCGCACAGTGTCCAAAAAGAGGTATTTTGTATGTTTGATGGTCTATAGCTATTTAATTTACCGAACAAGTTATTTCATGTTAACGCCAGGAAAAGTCACGAAATCTATATCTGTACTATTATATAAAGATGAAGAGGTTTTTTTTTGTACGGGATAAACAACAAATCTACTCGATCAATCGCAACCAAATTTTTACCCATGTTTCTAGCATAACCGAGAAGATTTTTAGATATATTTCATCTTGAAAAATCTCGAAGAACCAACCGATCGATCGCTTTCAAATTTTCAGGATACATTCGTATTATACCAGGGAAGGTTATAAACCACAAACCGAGGCCCTAACTCCCTTGAAGGTTAAAATATTAAAAAAATTCTTTATTTCTTCACCTCCAAGTAGGGTGAAGTTGTAAATTAAAAGATATTCATTAAGGAAATAAATGATTAATCCTTTTACTTCACGGTTATATTTCTACCTCCATGGCAACATAAATAAGTTATGAATCTTTCGTCGTCAAAGGTGTGAGTTCTTACCTTAGTTACTATTATTCTGTCTTTTGTAATTTAGTTTCTTTTTCTGGTTTCTATAAAGCTTGAATACTTTGTTATTTATCAGTATTATTCTCACAATCATGAGAATAACGAACACTGCGGGAGTTCAGAGGGCGAAGTCCTCTGGGTAATACCTGAACTGTAATTCCCGGAGGCTAAACAAGATAAAGAGAGAGTAGAGAACGGTGACCGAAGCGAGTCGAGCGGCGTGTCCTAGACGCCGTCCCCCTGCAACACGGTAATGGCGAGTGAAGCGAGCTGTTCGGCCCTGGGGATGGCCAAGCGGTATCGAGGAGGCTCTCAGTCGGGTCCGGAGTTCGTCTGGGCCGACCTGGGCCCTAAGCGTCCAGATTTTGGCTAGCAAATATAAAGTATTTGCTTTATTTATTTACTATAAACAAAATCAATACCGACGTCTTCAGTAAAATTACAATTTTCAAACTTTTTTATGTAATCTACAATTCAGTTTATAGAACTTCAACTATTTTTGAACATCCTCACATTAATATATACATGCATATATATATATTTGAAATTTTTTGGTCACTCGGTTCGTCAAATGTTTTTACGATTATATTTTGAGAAATATGTATGTAACTATTACCTAAATACTGCTCTGAGGAATTAGAGAAGGAATTTCCGACTTTTGAGATGAATCTCTTACCTCGAGACTTTTTACAGACATTTTTACACGTTATTTATGTAGCGTTGGTTTTATCTTTTAGGGATGCGTGAACTTCAAGAAATTCAATTTTTTTTTGTTGTTTTTTAGTCGTTTTGTAGTGAACTATTCTATTTTAAATTAGATTTTTTTTTTAAAAGAGAAACATTTACACCATTTTGTTTGTACTGGAATTTTTTTATAAGTGTTGAAAATTGAGGTGTATTTATTGTAACATTTGTGTGCTGTCTATGCTAAAATTATATAATTAAAAATAAAAGTCGAGGAAACAATATCGTGTTGATATTTAGATTGAATTTCTCTTGAATATTTTCACGATTAGATTTTGTATTTTACCGATGCAGTAGAACGAATAAAGTATTTGCTATAACGTAATACTATGATGTGTGATGACGGGATTTTCTAGAGCAATTTATAATGATATTAATATTACATTTTATATTAATGTCAGTTTCAGAATTAAGTTGTTTAAAATCTCCGTTAAATAACATTAAAAGAGAATGGGGATTATTTGAGTTAAAATAATTTCAGCTAAGGTTTGAAGTTAATATTAAGAATTTCCATTAAAAAGATATGAGAAAAAATTAGTAGTTCGTCCGAGAATTGAGCTCGATACCGGTTCAGTTTTTCTATAAATTGTGCCTACTGAGATCGATGTACTGCTACTATCATTTAATTTAATTTTCATAATTTTTTTCATCCTAAGTTTCTCATTTCCTTATATATATATATATATATATATATATATACAGTATAATAAAACAGGCTATACAAAAATCAAATTTTCGGTTTGTAATATTACTCGTCTCTTATGGACGTGTCCAAGAAATATCTTCTGTGTTCCTTTGCGTTCTGGCAATAAAATAAGAAAAAAACGGGTAAAGTAAAATTGTTGTATCTTGAAGGCGAGTGTGACAGGGATTGACAAGAGATGATGGAAAGGGTCTTTTTACGAAGTAGAAATAAACGAAACGGGGAAGAAAGCAGGAACGGATGGTCGGGAAGGGGTAATTGTCTAGTGCGGCGCCAGGACGCTGCATGACGTCATTGAATGTCTTGTGTTGCTCCCACTGGGATACGCCACAAGTGTCGTTCGTTGTATACATACATACACATATTCCGTATATATCCAATATCCAGTGTATTACCCGTATTTCTCTTTTTCACTTGTTCATCGGCTCTTTCTTTATAAATCTCTTGCTATTCAGGATTATTATGAATTATATATATTTTATACGTTATTGTTTTTAAATAATTATTGTTGAAACATAATGTTTATAACTTAAAAATTATCTATTTTAAAAAGAAAATAAATTACGAGTTGTTTTTCTGTAAAATATTTTTTTATTTTGTAAACCGATCAACACAGTGTTTTTTTTTTCACGAATTAGTGTTTTACTTAGTACCTAAACAACGCCTACACAGATTTATATACTGTAAGGCGCTAGTTGCAATAAGCTTTCTTTTATGAATGGTTTCTATTTATTTATCGGAGAGATCTCGATACTTAATCTTTTAAAAAGACAAATATATATATTAACCCTCTCGTAAAAAAATAGAAATGTAAAACGAAGTATTTTTAAAATGAATTAAAATCGTTCAAAGGATTAAATAAATACATCGTTATTAATTAACGAAGAATGAATTTTATGTATTAGGTAAATTCATTTTATTTAACCGTCAAACCGCCTGACCGGAATTCGAGCCCGGTTAACCTGAAAGTATGTGTAAATTGAGGGTGTACGACTTAAAAACGAACCTCTGCAGCCTTAACACGGTTGTGACATGAAATATTTTACGAATGAAATGTAAACGTAAATTAAAGTAAATTCTGTATTTAGATAATTAAAAGTTTACAATATATTTACAAAAGATGTTCGAAGTAAGCGCTTTAAGTCCTGTTGCACTTCATCATATGGAAAGTCGTTTGACACAAAACGATACTGTCAAAACGTCGATTTTTTGCGCTCGCGTTAGATAAATCTGTGGAGAGGCCACCGCCTTTTGCCGACGATTCGTTTCTTCTGTAAGAGCCGGCAACTCGTGTTAGTGAACCGTTTTATGTGCGACACGTTGCTCCGTCTTGTTTAAAGAAGCCGTTATTTTAACTGTCTATTAACCGAGCGCACACTTCAAAAATTGAACGATTTACTTCTGTACTGACAATCCGGTCCAAAAAAATTGACTCCCGCTATACGAATATCAGAAGCAGAACGCCGTACGGCGTTCTGCTTCTGATATTCGTATAGCTGATATTCGTATACTGATATTCGTATAGCGGGAGTCAATTTTTTTGGACCGGATTGTCAGTACAGAAGTAAATCGTTCAATTTTTGAAGTGTGCGCTCGGTTAATACCTACCTATTCTCTTATCGTGAAGTAGAGGGTTAAATATCCGGTTGAGATTTTCATAACGCAGATAAACGAAACCACGCCGTATGAAATACAGCATCAAATCGACAGCCATCGTCCATAATGTTTTTGAGAAGCCGGACGTAATAATTATGACGATACGGTTTATTTATTCTACTAAGTTCTTGCACGATACGACTTCAAATTTAAATCGTGAAGAACGCTTCAATATGTGTATTTTACACCGCTTGGTCGTGATAACGTACGTGTAGAGTTTTTCGGACCGGCAGAAGTTTTTCATCGAGTATAGACTATGGCCTGTGAAGTACTAACGGAAGGTCGTATATTTCGTTTTGCGTTTGAAACTGACTCTTGTTACGCTATTTTTTAACCGTAATGCGGATACTAGTCTTTGTTGCGATACTGACATTCGGAAATTCTTCCGAAAATATTTGATTAGTTTCTTGAAAGCATCCAGAACGCAGATAAGCTTCTACTATACCGCTCTTCCTTCTATCTAATTAGGTGTTTTAGAAAAATACTTCTGCAAGTAAAAAACTATACTGCACTGAACACGAACACTTTATAGCTGACAACAATAGATAAAAGGTACTAACATATGCGACCGATAGTGGCGCTTGTATAGCATCGTTAACAAAAATTGAACGGTACAAAGTAACGTTACGGTGTTACTCGAATAACTGCATTTAATTTAAATTGCTCACTCGATTAAATTATACACCTGTTCTTTCATCTCTGAAGAAGAGAGACTTTGGCTCTAGTTTTCATGTTTACGTTCGTATATGCCTCATTGGAACTCCGTTATTTACACTATACGGCAAAACGTTTCAGAATAAAAGAAAATAGCTTTTCTTATTATTAAATGGAGACGGTCTTTTCTGGATTTAAAATATAAAATAACGTACTATATATATATATAAATATATATCTTACATAAAACTATATATTTAAATAAAAATGTAAAAATATTCGTTTGTTCAAAATATTAAATTTCCGAAAGTTCTTCAGCGATTGCTTTGAAATTTTGACACAACGTTGCATTCGAATACGCGCGTGTTTTTATAAACTACTATTTATATACCAGATGTCACACCTACGAAAGGTAAAAACATGTTTTTTTTTTTAAATAGCGCTATCTGTTGGATGTAAAAGTAACACACGCTATACTAAATATTTTACGATTCCATTTCAGTGTTTCCGATATATGTGTCCGTTATAGACTAAAAACTACTGGACCGATTTACGCGAGGGGGAAAAGGTAGAAAGGGAAAAATCGGAAAAGTTAAAGAGGGAAAAGGAGAAAACGAGAAAAAGAAAACGGAAAGAGGAAAGTAGGAAAAAGAAAAAGGGAAATGGGGAGTAACGGGGGAAAGGGGATAAAGGGATATGGTAAAAATGAAAATGGGAAAGTGGAAAGGGTAAAAGGGAGAAACGGGAAGGTTAAATTTTGTGATGTTCCGTAATGTTCATTTTGTTAATCTTTTAGAAAACTTTAAATTATGTTCATTTAAGCTCTATATATATATACTCAAGTCTAGCAATAGCGAAGCATTGCCGGGTCTAATAGTATATACTAACAAGACATATTTTACTTAAAAATGTTGCCTTTATTCATTTCTTGGGTTAGCCGGGCAACTACAAAAACTTATCAATTAAACGTACAGCGTGTTTCACTTAGAATTCTCTAAGTTTCCTCTTAGAAATATTCTCTTATTCTACGAGAATTTTGTACGATGTGTGTATGAATGTGTATTGTCACCTGAGGAAGCTTAGAGAATTCTAAACGTTGTGTATTTAATTTATAAGTTTGTACAAATGATCGGTTAACCCGAGAAATTAATAAAGGTAATATTTTTAAGTAAAATATGTCTCATTATTAACATTAATTTTATCCAGTCAAGAGGAAAATAACGTAAATAAATTACATTTAAGTTAATATTTATTTATATGTAGGGATATTAAGATGATTCGTTACATATTAAATACTGCGTAAACGAAGGCGATTAAGTTCCGCTTATATAATCGGACTGGTAACTTCATGCCACCAAATAATTTAAACGTCTCTGTTACCGTGACCTTTACGTGGTGAACGATCTTAAGAAGTTGTCTATAACTGAACAGGACGTATTACGTCGCAATACCGTTATCACGAGTAGCCGATAGATTTTTATTAGTAATGATGTTCTATGCGTGTTTTCCTTGTTACTGAAATGCGGTGTAATCTTTTGTTCTATTAATGTTTACTACCGATCATTTATTTGTCGTTCAAAAGCATTGTAATATTTCCTTAGCGTAAAACTTGAGCTTTTGAAAACGTATTGTTTTACTTCAGTTGATAAATTTAAAATAATATTTCAGATCCGGTTAAAAGAAGAAATATTATAATATAAAATCGGCAACATGTTTAATATTAAACATGTTGTGTACCTTCTTTATACTATTATATAAAAACTAAGAGGGTTTAAGTTTTTGTTTGTTAAACGTAAAAACTACTCGATCATTCGCAACCAAATTTTTACACATGTTTCTTGGCATAACTGAGAAGGGTTTTAAGTATATTTCATTTCAAAACAACCCCGGAAAAAAAAAATATATATGTTTTAGCGGAGATTTGGCGGTTGAAGCGTAAACGTTAATGAGTTGAATTAATGAACTGTGAGTCTATCTCTGTGTGAGCTCGGTAAGAAGTGAATGTATCGAATCAATCCGGTGAATAATATTACAAAAATAATAGAATTAAATTTACGTTAAATAAAATAATTTTAAATTTAAAAACTTTCTGTTTAAAAATAATGGGTTTTCGGTGGGGATTGCGATGAGGTTTGCGAGCACGTCGTGGGAGGCTAGTGGTGGTTCCATCACCAGCAACCGGTAACAAACGGAGTACCCCTCGGGCGCTGTTTTGGGAGGTGCAATGAGGTGCTCTTATAATCGTCCGATTTTCAAAATTCAAACGGGGTAAAATTTTACCCGCATCAGGTACACTATCGATGTAAAAGATCGCGACTATTAGGAAATATTATCTAAAAATGGAAAATTATTTATTAAAACTTGTAAATAATAAATCCGCTACGGTGCTGCACTTCTCATTCCGGCCGCTAGGTGGCGAGCCGCTCCCGAGATATTTTTCAGTAGAGGCGGTGTTGAAATCGAAGACAACATATCGTGAAAGATTCGTAATCATCGTCAAGCAAAAACTACTGAACATAAATTTATGAAAATTTGTGTAAATATTCTTCTTACGGTGTTACTGTACACTAAGAACGACTTTTTGGAATTCCGAATTTAACAGGGTAAAATGCACTAACGATCAAATTTACTATTTTTTTTTTTTAATTTCTCGGTACAAATGAAGAAATCAGTCTGATTTTTGGCGGGTCTTATTTTTGAAATTCGACCGTGAAAGGGGGTGGAGAAAGATAAAAAAAAATGTTGAACGATGATCGTAAATTTTCCCGATCCCGAACTAAACGATGTATTCAGTAGATTTGGGCTGCAAATACTCTTCTTAAATATTTAAAAACCGTTTTCGGGTTTTTTTTAATTCCGATTTTTTAAGGGGCGCGAAGGTATACGGCGCTGTGACTCAACCGACACAGCCACTGCAACCGTTGGTGTATGTGTGACTGACTGCACCTGACTACGGTTACGCGACTAATAAACATAAAAAAAAAGATTGACCGCTACGGGAAACGCAAGTAACAATACAGCGCGGACAAAACTGTGACGGGGAGCTAGTATTTCTATAAACTAAATGTCACCTGTGATTTTTAAAATTTAAATATCAATATTTACAAAGTTTATCTTTTGTAATTTTTTTTTTTAAATAAGAAAATCGTTTTTATTTAATAATATTTACCCGCTATATTATTTTTTAATTTTCTTATATTTTTATATAAAAATATTCTCTTTCCATTTAGTTCGTTATTTCTAATTAATTTTTTATCGCCTAAAAAATGTGCTAGTTTCATATAAAATATAATATAATCGTTAATGAATCTTAACTTTTATTTTCGTAATACGATTTTTAATACGCTTTTAAAGCTTTTTTATCTTATCTTTTACGGCCTTAAAAAACAAAAAAACCACTAGTAAGGATAGAATGTATACAAATTTCCATATTTATTTTTTTTTAAGTATGCCTGCAGATTAAGAGTATTTAATGGAAAGGAAAAGCGGTAGCTTTAAGTTAAGCTTGTCATATTTAAAAATTTAAGTAAAATAAGATGAACATCGCTTTTCCCGTTCATCTTGTTGTTGCTGTTGATTTCATTATATATTAATGAACGTCTGTCTTTAATTATTCCAAGATGGAAAGTTGTTTTTCAAAAGTTTAAGTTTATAATATGAATTTGTTATACGCAATTAACTTGGCCATGTACGTATTTATATATCATAAAATAACAAGAATACAAGATAAGCAGGTACAAGCGCCTAAAACACTATGTATGTACTGGGATGTGTTTAATGTGCATGTGCGTGTTGTGTTGTTGAAACCTTTGGAACTGAAATACAGTACTGCCTATTACATTTAAACACGCTTTACGTATCCGTCTGGGTGTGTGAGTATTTAAATTAGTAAATGTATAGTATGGTCTGACCTGGCTTGTTTGCTGCTGATTTACGTTAAAACTTTATTTTCCTAAAATAGGGATGCCAACTTTGTACCTATTTTATATATAATATGTGTATAGTGTTTCTTTTATATCTTAAGTTTTACGAATTTTTGCTTTTTTCCTCCTTATGTCTTTTCTCTTTGATGTAGTACTACAAAAGTTTGTTCTTGCGTTAAAAAACGGAATCGAAGATAGAAGTTTTATTATTTTAGATACGTGTGTAGGTTTAATATTAAACGTAATATCAAAATTCTTCTGTATTTTTTTCTTCAAAGTAGATAATGGGGATATGTTGTTTATTCCCATAACGAAAACCTTTTTATGTTTTTCGTTTTGGGAATATCGATAGTAGATTTCTTTGTGGTTGGTTAGATGGTAGATGAGAAATTGTGTTCTTTACTCTCGTTTCAGATTTTTAGTTATTTTTCTGATGACGATATTAACTTATTTGTGTTTTTCTTATTTTTAGTTTGACGATATATGTGTATACATACACGCACAAATAGTATCTGAGGAAGAAGCGGAAAGAATTTCAGAAGATGTTCTATAAGAGAAAATATAGAAAAAGTTCATATAAACGCGGGTCTGAAAACAGTTCAAATTAAAGCTTGTGAAAAATTTCGCAATTTCTTTTCCAGTCAATTTTTTAACCTTTTATTATAATCGCGAAACATTTCCGTTTTCAAATTTCAACGGAAATATCCATTTTCACCATCCCTGAATCCATTTTGACTAGTTTCGGCGTGAAGTCTGTACAAACGTATGTATATATCTCCCGTAACTCAATAATGATTATCAGTAGGTTGTTGAAATTTTGGATTTAGGACTGTTATAACGTCTAGTTTTGCACCTCTCTTTGAATGCAATCGACTTGAACAAAGATGGCCAAAATCAAAACTTTGGCTTTTTTCTTAACTATAGTAATAAGCCTTTATTGACAGCTTTTCAACGTTATGTCATAAGTGGTACTTATTTTCATCGGTTCCAGAGTTATAGCCAAATAAAATTTTAATTAATGAAATATTTTGATCAAACAAGGGGATCAAAAATTCGACTTTTTTTTAACATTTCCTTTTTTAACTTAGGTATACTGTTTTATTAACCTCTGATTGTACAAATATTTAGTGAAAAGTTAGTGAAATAAAATTTTATGTACTTTTAAAAATGTGTATATGTAATTTAATAAGCGTACAAGGAAGTCATATGGTGTCCATATCAGATTATTTTATTTTATAGACATTACTTACATAGATTTTCTACAAATTTTATTTATTTACTGGCAACAAATAAAGCAATAAATAAACTTTAATACACAAAAATACTTTAAAATACTGTCGTATTTTTAAAATTTAAATGCGGATTAGAAAATTCAAGCTTTATATTTATATGTTAAATTATATTAAAATAAATAGCTTTAAAGGAAAAATATTTAGTTTATCGAGGGTTTCAAAAAAAGAAATGTCTTTGGCGGAATAATTGACGTAGTACACAATGTCATATTTATAAAAATTAAATGCGGATTAGAAAATTCATGCTTTACATTAATCAATTTTATTAATTTTTTATGTTAAATATATTAAATAAATAATGTTTATTATTGCTTACTAGCAATAAATAACGTTGTACATCAACCTTAAAAAAATTTTGTTTTGCGCCACAAATGTTTTACGGTTTGCAATAATTTTCTAAAAACATTTTTAGCGATACAATTTTGGAACACTTTGTATTCAATTTTCAGGTCAAAAATTATATAAAACCACCAATTTTGCCTCGTAATTTATGTCCCAAGAATTTCAATGTGTTATTTACCCTTGGAACAGAAGTTTTCAGCAAGCTGTAGCTCCCCGTTTCTTCGTAGTCACTCTATTTGTACATATTTACACACAGAATAAATTGCTCTTCCCCGGACTCGGTTCTTATGTATTATCAAGAAAGAAAGAATTAAGGATAATTTGAATACTTACATTTTTTGACTTTATTTTAATTCGCCGCAAACGTTTTGAGGCTTAAATGACGTGTAAATGTGGAAAATTTAATTTTTGTAGCGTATAAAAAATACCATGCTTGACCACGACTCGAACCCAGGACCCGCGGATAAAAGAGCGAGACGCTACTTCTCTACCGCGGAGATCAGACATCATTTCATTGAGAAAATTACTGCAAATTGTATTTTTTTAAATTCGTGTTCGTATGAAATCTTAAATAACATATATCCTCGATCAAGTTAATAACCCTCATCTAAAAAACCCCAATTATTTCTTCATCACAGCAAAAGGAAGCTGTTGATTTCGTAAAAGAGTTTATAAATGTGAAAAATTCTATTTATTTTAGTATTTATCGTTTGAAATGTTTTTATAAAATGCGTCCTCAGATAACAGACATGGCCAAACCATCGCAGACTTCGTTTTTGAATCTGTTCCTCGATTTTTGGCTGTTGATTGTAGCGATGGCGGATATCTTCAGTTCGGATGTGATCGTGAAGTCAGATTCCGATGATCTGGCTTAGGCATCGCGTTTGGAACACTTCAAGTTTGCTCAGGTCTGTCTTTTGTAGTGTCCACGTTTCTGCTCTATATAATAAAATCGGCAGGATCGGGGTCCGGAAATAAACGAACTCGGTTCTCAGCGAGATATTTGTTTGTTTCCACAAGCACCGCTTCAGGGAAGCAAATGCTGAAGTTGCTTGACCTATTAGACTATGGATTTCCGCCGTAGTTGCTGCTTTCTTCTCCTGGAGCGCTGAGTTCAAAGATTTGAATTCTCGCGCTCGTTCAATTTGTACACCATCCAATTGGACGTTGGCGCGTGAGTCGTCTGTTGTTAGTATATGTTTCTTATCCGCATTTATTTTCAGACCCTAAGATTGGGCGATGCGGGAGGCAGCGTAGAGAATATCAGTGGCCTCAGCATCACTGTCTGTGAACACGCCACTACGATCGGCAAACATCAATTCAATCAGAAAACCATCCTTTCCAAACTGAATTCCTTTTCTGCCCTGGAAAACTCGTCGTTATACCCCCACCACAAGCTCCATTGATACTCCTTGTTGTGGGGGTATAACTTTCACTAGATATATTCAGTACGTACTTAGCGATCGGTAAATAAATTACGTTATTTGTCTAACTAGAAAAATTATTGATAATTAATTTTATATTAAGTTTTTACTCGTCGTGTTTTTTTCTTTCAATAAATTAAACGTCAAAACAAGTTTTTATTTTATTTTATAATATGGATTTCCTGGGGACGCTTTTCCCAGATTAAGTGCAGTCAGAAGTTATCTTGTTTCTTTTGATACCAAGTCAGGAGTCCCTCATACTCTGTTTTGGGATCTGTATTGAACTGTGGTTTCGTCGCGAGCTTTCTGGCACGTGTAATCACGTTACTGTCGCCTCGTGTGCTCATGACATGGTGATCCTGGGCGTAAACGAAGACCGAAATCAAACCGAGGCTAAGGTGCGATCAGCGTTAGACTTGGTCGGCGGCGCCCGGCTCAGACCGAATCGGATCGTCTTGCAAAGAATATCCGCTTGAGAGCAAAAAGAGAACGGCTAAACATCAAGTTTAAGGAGCTCTACTGGTCGCTAGGCAAGAGTTCGCGGTCGTTGATATCCGACAAACTGTAACATAGAGTTATTCTAAATCCGATCTGGACATTTGGCATCCGACTACGGGGCGGAACGAGTATTAACAAAGTCGAAATTTACACGTTTCCGGAGTAAGTCGGCGAGAATCATAACGGGGCGCCGTGATTTGCTAGAAGCAAGGAAATTCACGATTATCTTTGATTATCTTATTTTCGAGATGAACCGTGTCACAGATTATTTGTAGGGCATGCTTTTCAGAAATCTTTGTTTGGTTTTCATAAAAAAATGGAATATTAAAAAAAAATTACTTGGTTTTTAGAGGCTTAAATAGTATTAGTTATCATCGGTGAGAATTAAACGTTTTACAAAGTTCGGCTTGAAGTTTTATTTGGTTATCGAGAGTTTAACGAAGTAAATCTACGCTAAATCTAAAAAAGTGCGTTTTTCGACTCGTTTTTTTTTTTTTTTTGAGTTTTACTATTACTTTTTCGGAAATTATTCGAAATATAGTTCTTGGACCCCATTTTTCGATTTTTCATGTAGAATTTCGTATAAAATACTAATTTTGCCGAGTAATTTGTGTCGATAGAATTTTAGTGGAGTAATCTTTGACGTTTAGAGCAAAAATATTTTGCTGCATTTTCACTAGAAAACTAACCGTAGTGCGAGACAAGTTTTCTGAAACGCTCTATAACAACGCGTTTAAAAATTTTATTACTTTTCTATTAATTTTTAAACTCGTAATATCTGTAAAATATATCACGATTAAATCATTTATTTTCTTCTTTTATGATATAAAGAAGTTATGTCGATTATTGTAGCAAGAATTAATGTTGATAAAAAGGCTTTACTAAGACCCTTAATTTAAAAAAAATATATTAAACGAACAGGTATTTTAATTACATGTGTATTAACTTTAATTTTGTTCTTTAAAGTTCTTTCTTTTATACAGTTGAAAATAAGAAAACAATAGAAATGAAGTTTGATATCGGGCTGTTTTAATGTTATTTCTTCATGCGATCGACCTTTCTTCGAGAATCATTCGTCTAAATGGAATCAATGTTTTTTGAATTATATGAAGATTCTAAAAACGAAGAAATTACCTCGTTATTTTATAGAATTTTTAAAGGTTTAAAACATTAAAAATTATAATGTAGAGATTTTTTAAAAAGAAATTACTCGTATGTTTGTGTAATTTAGATCAGCGCATTACTAATTCAAATTATTAGTACGTGTAAGATGAAATAATATAATGAGGCTCATTTTCTTTCTTTAAGCTTTATGCTATCTCCTTTTACGTTACATAAAAATTGAACAACGCCTCTTAAATATTTTGTTATCTTTACAGTCACTAAATACGGTTACGCATGAGTGCATATAATGATAACAAATTAAGTATCTCAGCGTACACCTACGAAAAGGGTGGTTGTAACTTTTTATCGGTGTTTATCGCACAAAAGCGTTAATATTCCGCTTTATAAAGTACAACTTATTTTTCTTTTTAATACAAAACTTTTCTTTTTCTTGAAAAAAAGAAAAGCTACTTTGGTTATCGGTTATACCGTTAACTATTATTTCGATAACATTAATTTTTATCGGAAAATAAAAAATAACGAAAATTTCTTTTTTTCCGTCGACGAACTCGATAATGTAATTTCTATTTCTCAGTTTTACTTAGTATTTTCCCTTTTTTATCCTAATCAACTTAGCGCTTATTTCAATATTGTTTTTTTTTCCTTTTGATAGAATTTTATTAATGAATCTTTTATCCCATCATTTTTATTTTTATTATAATTTTTTCTTTATGCCGCCAAAGAGAAGTGGTATTTGGATGTATAAAAGCGTACTATTTCCTTCAAAAGGCGATTTAAAGAATCATCCGTAACATACATCCTCTTACTGTCCGGTTACTGTGTTTAGAATATATACACAGAAAACATATAAGTTACATAACTTTTGTGTAGTTGATTTTTGTGTTTTTTAGTGTATCATTTTGGTCTGTTTTGCGTATTGAAAAAGAAATCCCATTATATAAATATTTTGCAAACTAAATTTTAAAACGTTTGTACGTCATTTCGCCAGAAAAAACCTAGAGTACCTCAAGGTAGTATTATCGTATTTGCTCGTATTATTTCCGTTTGTTCTTCAAGACTGTAACATTCGCTGGTGACACAACTACATTCATTTACAAGGTTTTTTAAAAAGAATGAATGATTTGTGTTTACGACAATAAATCGAAACAGGTTTCATTTGCATTGGTATTTACATCATCAGACCGATGCGTTAACGTACCGGTGATTCAGAAAGAACTTTACAAATTTAAAAGCATATAAAAATTTATTTAGTTAACTTACAGATTCGGTTGAGGTCTCATTTCGTTGCAAAACACATCCGGTTTTGACTCGGTTAGTTCATTAGTATTGAATTTTGCCACCAGGGCTGTCACCAGTGTTTTTAAAAATGGATACGTTTACCGGTACGGAACGTGCTCGCTGTGTGTTTTAGATTCACGATTTGCACTCGGCGACTACAGTTCAACGTAATTTTCGCAGACAGTACGGTAGGAAGCCTCCTAGTAGACATACGATTTAGTCTTGGCGCTAAACCTTCATCGAAAGACGTTTTTGTGCCCTAAGTATAGACTCTACGGTTCGTTCTTCTACGAGGCGACCGTCATGGTATCGTATATATGGATGCGCTTCAAAATTTTCTAATTCCTCAGTTAAACGATGATGGCCAAGATGGACGCAATTACTATCGGCAAGACCACCTCGCTACCGCCTAGAAGTCAAAGGTTTTCCTGATACTCGATTACCGGGTCGTGAAGGTCCGATCGCATGGTCACCTCGCTTCCCAGGTTTGACCTCGCTAGGTTTTTTTTGCGGGATTTCCAATAAAGATCAGGGATTATGCCTTTGCCTGCCGATCTTGTTGATGTTAGACTTCGAATTAACGCCGCAGCTGCAGATGTAAAGTTCGACTTGGTGGCTACGGTCTGGAATAAAATCGACTTCGGGTTTGATGTATGTTGCATTACAAACGGAAGCCATATCGTACCGAAGTGAATGTCGGGTGACAAATTTTATGTGTTTTTCTATGAAATGAGACCTCAACCGAATATGTAAATTATCTCAATAAATTTGTATATGCGTTTAAAGTTGTGAAGTCCTTTTTGAATTATCCGGTACTTAGGAATCCATTTGGATCGGTGGATGATACGAGATAAACGTACTTGGAATCTGTTAAAACGGCTAGGAACGCGTTTTTCACCGAGTACATGTTTACGATTAGAGAAAAAACTACTGTTACGCTAATCTGGATTGAAATATATCTGCACTTACGGATTACGACTTCGGGAATCAACAAGTAACTCCAATATTACTATTTCGGTTGAAAATTCTTGAGAAAGATCATGGTAAAACAAGAAATCCATCGTTCCAGTAACCTGTCTCAAGTTTGTAACACAAGGTTGTCCACAAGGCGAGAGTGAAGACATCAATCAGGTCCGAATCGAACAGCATCAAGCCGTAAGATAACAATGAATAACTCGACTTGAATGTCTCTTCATTCAAGTTAAATTATTTCATAAGCAAACTAAAATGACGGTCTTTGGTGAGCAGAATCGGGTCAAAGGTCTTGTACTAAGGTCATGTGTTTACGTCGACGCAAAAACGTTTACTTCAACGTAAAAAATGCATTACCATGATATAGCTGCCGCAATGAATCTTGAAGCTTGGACGACGGCTAGTACGGTGTCTGTTATCCAGATTGAAAATATTCAGTTTAGCTTTCATGCGCAGAAGCAAATCGATGTCATGTAAATACAAATTATTATTTTATGTTACCTGATGGTATTACGAATCGTTTTAAACTATTTTCTAATTTGGCTATTTATAAACGATTAAGTATCTTGCCGTAAAAGAAACGTTATGGTATAATTGCGGTTGTCGCTGCCGTGGCACCAAGCATCAAGATCGATTACGCCGCCTGTACATGACCATTTTATCCTCAACCTGATCATATGATTCTCAGAGCCATCTATTTTATACTACTCTGATGTAATACTAAATCGTAATTTTATTGTATGCTGAAAAGGTTTGTGTAGAAGAAACTGTGTGAACCTTTACGCGTGTTGTAATAAATAAATAAACGAAATGTATTCTTCATGATCCATTCTTTTTATGTTATAAATTTATCATATGTATTGTTAAGATTATCATTATCGTTTTTCCTTATTACGTCAACGTAATTTATTTATTTCCTAATTTATTACTAACGTCATTATATATCGTTCATCAAGTCGATCTATTATTAATTTTCTGACTGTTTAACCCTAAATTTTTATTAAAAATTTGGATGGAAAATCATTAATGTAGTTGTCACAAATACAAGAATGTCAGCGATACCCTTAAAAGAGTTAAAATGAAATAGGTATATTTGTGAAGTCTTGTATATATATATATATATATAGAAGGAGGGAGAGTGTATGTGTGTGTCCGCCCGCATACACACACACACACACACACATATCATTCTTTGTTGTGATGCTTGATTAGTTTTCTCGTCGTGTTTTTTTCTTCCTTCTACTTTTTTTATTTTGTTATAATGTTGCCGAAGCTGATTGAAATGGACGATACTACATATAGCCTACTGTGATACAATCAATTCAATTCCATCGTAATGTAATGTACTATCATTCTTTCTTTATTTCTTTTCACTGTCCATCGTTCTGTTTTTATCTAAATGTTAAAATTGGCTTCATTCAGTTTTATGTATTTTTTAAACATTTTTTGAGCGAGAACTGGTTATATTCTGTTAATTAATTTTTAGTAAACGTATGGTATGTTTACTTTTTTTAACTTATTTTTCTTTGTATTTAAGTTTTTTTGCAACCCCTTTTAATTTGTATTCTTCGGTTTGGATATCCAGGATGTCTCATGAAGGTATAGAAAGAATATCGTGAGGTTGTATAAAGAACGGAACGGAACGGGATGCTAGTATGTCAGATGTTTTATCCCTATACTTATCGCAGAACCTGGTCGTTTGTTCCTCTTTCTACTGACTTTTCTAATCAAATGAAGGATATTTATTTTTACTGACGAGTATATATTAAGTTTTTGTTGTTTTTAAGTGGAGTTTGGGATCGGGGTGCCGGTCCTTTCTTACTTCCTTGTACGAAGTAAAGGAAGTATTGTGATCGCGAAAAATTTCGGTTTTAAGATTTCAACGGAAATATCCATTTTGACCATCCTTGAATCCATTTTCACCAGTTTCGTTGTGATGTCTGTACGTATCTCGCATAACTATAAAACGATTAGCCGTAGGATGTTGAAATTTTGGATGTAGGACTCTTGTCCCTCCCTTTTTGATTGGACTAGACTGAACCAAAGTGTCAAAAAAAGCCCAAACTCCAAAAAATTAGAATTTTTGACTTTTTCTTAACTGCAGTAATAATCCCTCATTGAGAGCTTTTCAACGATATATGATAAGTGATAGTTATTTTTATTCGTTCCAATAGCCAAATAAGATTTTAATTAATGAAATATTTGGATCTTACAAGGGAGGGCACATCGGTTCGAATCACTTTCATCTCCTCTTCTTTTTTTAAATTTATTTTTTTTAATTGAAATATATTGATTTAAAAAAATATGAAAAAAATAAAGTTATTAGTCAAATAAAATTTTACCTGTTTTTAAAAATGTGTATATGCAATTTAGTAGGCGTTATTATTACAAATGTGTATATGTAATAGATTTAATATGTAAACATCTGATTATTTAATATAGATTGAAAATTATAATTTAGAATCGTACTATTTTTGGATTTTCTAGTTTTTAATTTCCGTTTAATTTTATGTATTATTTTGGGGTTCTATTTAATTTTATCTAAATAAAGTTAACTACAGAGCGACTGAAAAATAGACACTTATCAGAACATATCATTTGAGGCATACAATATTCGGACAATATTCTCCCCAAGTCGGAGTTGATCATCATTTCGTTTATTTGTTTTTTGTTGCCGATCATTTAGTCGCTCTTTGGTTTAATATAGTTCTTCTGATCTTAATTCGTGTACACGTCATCAATTTTATTACTGTTCACTTTATTAAAGAAACGATTTTTTTAAATCGTGAGTACGGTAAAATGTAGCCGGGATTATTTCTTGGGAGAATTGAAGCATTTTTGCGTCCTCTGCCGGCACGAATTCCCCTCAGTCTGACCTCTGAAGGCATTTCGGTGCTATGAATTTTGGCCTTTTCAGGAATGCACCTGGTGGGGGTCCTAGTTTTGAGGACGGTGCAATGCATTCACTTATCGAGGCGGTTAATATTTTAAGGTGTAGGAAAAGGAATCTGTGTTTTGAAGATTTTTTTTCTTTGTCTTCTTCTTTTTACGGAGATGTGGGCGTGGCGTGGCGACCGAAAGTGCCACATGGAGGGTGTTTTTCCCTGTGGAATCAGGATGTTCTATTTCAGGGGCATTCAACGATTTGCGGTTGCCCTCGGCCATTTATCAACTGCAGAAAAGAGATTGCACTGTGAGTGAATTGCAGGTAATGCAAAGTTAGGTTAGCGATCGGGATATGCTGCTCTGCGAGGACAACCATGAGGTGGGCAAGACGCTGCCGGGGTAAACCCAGGGAAGCGTGTCGGGCTCATTTTTGGGCGGTGGAGTTTGATATTCTTCTGCGGCTGAGGTTGCCCAGCGGCTTATGCTGATGATGGGTTCCTGCTGGTCGAAGGATGCTCGCGGAGGGAGGTCGTGTTCCGAGCCGCTCACGATTGCAAGATACTTGAGCTGTTAGGTCATCAACATAGATGACTTTCAGCCCGGAGAAATACTGTGCTCGTAATGGTGGGAGCGTTTGCGATAATCAAGTCTCGACCAAATACAACGTTTCAGCAATTTATTCTAGTCATACGCGTGTCTAAACAGGGTTTGGGAGGACCGCGAGACGAAAGAGGTTTCCATGTCGCTGTAGTCTCCGTTATCGTATCAGCCGTACCTGAAACAGACCCCCAAACGGGTTCTCTAATGGAAAAATAAAGATAAAGGATTGATATAACTACGGGTTGAAAACGCTTCGTTCCAAATAAAGTAAAGCCGCACTCAAATTCTTTTAACTAAAGCTTCAAATTTCGCGGTTTCATGTTGTTGATCTAAAAAAATTGAATAAAAAGGTTCCAGAACTATGTTTAATTCTTTTTAAGAAAATCGTAGTAAAACAAGAAAAAATTACTTGATTAGCGTAAATTTACTTTTATAACGAGACAACACTTCAGATATATTCCAATATTGAAATGGATCTTGTTTCGGTTTAAAATTGTAATACAGTATTTACTTTCCGTCACGTTTCGGTGTTTTTTATTTTTAATAAAAATTAAATTTCTTAAACTGTACTTGACGTTCTGTTGACATCGCGTACATATATTTTATAGAATTCAATTCTCTACGAATTTTGTTAATAAATGTTTCTTTTTCCTGGCAATTTAACGAAGTTATTGCATATGAAATAATAAAAAAAGTATGTTTAGCGACGACAGATTTTTTTATGTTTTTCTACTGTTTTCTTAAAAGATTATTACAAATACAGTTCTGGCACTTGTTTTATTCCATTTTTTGTTGTTGTTAAAAGTCACAGAAAATCATCAACTTTCTTCTTCAGTTTCGAAAAATTTTAGAATTGCTTCGTTTACCCTCGGAGCAGAAATGAGAGTGAAAATTTTCTGAAACTCGAAAAACGGAGCGTTTCTGGAATCATGTTTATATAAAAATTTTTTCTCTATAATTCGCCTGTAAAACACGTCCAGAAATTCTTTTCGTTTCTTCATGAAACGCTTTATTGCATCGCAGCTTCTACGTAACGAGTACTCAATTTTATTAAGTCGATGGGATTTTAAAATTAAAGGTCATTATAATCTGTTTAATTTTTTCCTTATAGGTCATAACCGGGTAAAAAGATTAACAAATATATAAACGCGTAAATTTTTTGATAGCGTATATCACACGACATATTTTTTGATAGATAAATCATATTTTCCAGTGACACGAAGAGTTTAAAGATTGTGATGCGTTTTTTTCCATCGGGTTTCATAGTTTCATGTCGTTCTATTTCGTTATACTGCCTCGCTCGCTATTTTGTTAGATGGAAAACGCATTGGGATGTAAGCAACCGAATAACTGCTCCCGTGAATTGAATTGAGTTTCAGCCGAATGTTTCCTCGCGTTACTAAATTCTTTTTCTCTTTTTTTCCATGAGCTTCTCGTCTACGTCTAAAAGATAGACTTGTGCGTGAGCGTACCGACACTTTACTACGATTCCAGCCAACTTTTTTTTTTACGTTTCTATAATATTGCAGCTCTTCGTATGCCACCTACAGTATCCTGGCCTATTGAGTGCTGCGTAACGCGTAGTTATATTGTGTTCAGAATACGTTATTTAACTGAAATTTTGGGGTCGATTATATCGAAAGGATATCTTTTGTGGTTAGTTCTACGCCGTAAAAAATTTATATTCTTTATCTATCGCTTCTTCTATTGTTGATCTCGTCGACCTCATTTTATTCTTAATTTCCTTTTTTTTCATCATTTTATCGCCGAACGGATAACATTCGGAAGTTACGTGAAATTTTTGTTTTATACTTAGAAATTACAGCAGATAAGTTTACAGATTTAGATCTGTAGTTATCTTAGTTTTATTTATTTATCTGTAATTTTAATAATATAATTTACCTACTTATCTACTCGCTTTAAAATATATAATAATAAATAAAAGCCGTCAAAGAGTTGAAATAACTTCGGTTACCTTACGTTTATGAATTTGCAATCTTTACTAAATAGAATAGTTCCTTTTTTATTTCTTGTGTTTCTGGACAGATGAATTAATTTACCACAGAAGCTTACAAAGAAGCTTGTGCGCGGGAATGTAAGAATGGAAATTTGTAGCGTATGAAAAATGCCATGCCAGATTGGGATTCGAACCCGGGAACTCCGGATGAAAGGCCGAGACGCTTCCACTAGGCCACGTAGATCGGCTTATTCTTAAAAAATAACAATATCCATCTTTACCGAACCGGACAACGAAACTATTTTCGTACAACTCGACCCAATACTTCTGCCTATAAGAAAGGGTCTTATTACGCTTCCGTTAGCATTTTTAATACGTAGCCGATCAGTTGAAGAGTCTTTCCACCGATGTATTTAAAATAATTCAAATGATTTTCTTTTATACAAACAATCTTATTTCGCCGTAAAAAATGTTTAAATATTACTAATTAAAAGCCAAACCAAAAAAAAGCTCGATTATCCTGGATCCTGTTGAACGTGTACGTAAATATGTGTTTGAAATAATTTTTAATAGCGGCTGAATTGTTAATTATTTTGTAATAATTTTTTATATTGTATAAATTTACCTTAAAATTATACCGTTTTTTGTATTTAAATAATTAATATTGAATACATTTCTTTTTATCACACAGTCGGTCTTTACATCTTATGCTGACGTGATCTAGGTTTTATTATGTTCCCATCAGATTACAGATTTATTTATTTATCTACCGAGGGCTTTGCTGTTGACAGATTTCTGGTTCGGAAGAAAATTAAATTAAACGTGTTAGTAATCGAGTAAAGAATTATGTAAACAGGTTGGTCTACAATTTGGTTAATTTTTTTAAATACGGGACGTGCGAGTATAATCATCATCAATAACTAATATTAAAGTGTCGTATACAATTTCTTAAAAGATATCGAGCAAAATGATAATCGGTGAAAAAATCAGGCTTATTATTCCTCCAACACTAAATTAAATCGCTCAAATACATAACCAAAGTGAAATATTAATATATTAGAATTACATAATTACTGCAAAAATTAATTACGATTCATCGTAAACGCTACGCTTGAAAGAAAGTTGGTGGTGGAGTAACTTTTTTTTCAATTGAGGTGGGGAATCCTATTACGGATACTTCGATAGAGCATATCGGACTCGCAGTAGGTTCCGCTTGTGTCTGTGCATACCGGCTTAACTAACACCCCGCCTTCGCTTTTCCGTAACTGCCGCAAGGCATTACTTCGGGAGAGCAATGGATTTCTCTTCGTTAGGTGTAACTGCCTACCGCTGCTATCATTGAAGATGTCATCACCGGCAGCGCTACCTGCTTCATCGTTCCAGACGATCGCACTGGTCCGGGACCCTCCAGGAACTCCGCAGGAAGCCAGTGCTTAGACCTTAGCGCCAAGGCATCAACGTCGTTCTTCCTTTCCTAGCATCTTGTGGGGCTCGTAGTTTCGACATTACAGCACTGGCCCAGTGCGACACTGCTTGTCTGCTCTCCGACCGACAACATTAATTTTTTTTTTGTTTTAATGTTATTTTAGCTGTTCTTTTACTTTTACTTCTTTTTTAATCGTGTACTTTTTGTTATCTGTTATTCCTTTTTCTTTCTATTTTATTTATTTTACTCCCGGCGCTGATAACGCGCAAGAAAAAACTAACGGCAACAATCAGTCTATTTTAGCTTGATCACCAGCATGTTCCATTCAAAATACACACGGACGCCGTTTCCTCGATGGCCTCACGATCGAGGCAGAGATTTGAATCGAGTCCAAATCTGATTAAATCCGCTCTGAACAACCCATGTCCAGATAAAAACCGGCTCGGAGCATAGTTCATGTGACCATACCTCCTAGATATCCATTTCACTGTTTAGTCGGCGAGTCCGGCGTCCTTTTCTCGCGTAATTCCAGCGTCTCTGCCGTACTTCGGTGTATGCTGCCCTAACCCGGGAAGCCTGATAGCACCGTCTGTTTGGGCGACTTGCTCGCTTCCCAGACTCTTTTCCTCCTACCAGCAAGCAAATCGATAGGCAACTGACCCGCCAGAACCAAGCACGCCTTTGCAACGTTAATATCCTTCTGTTATTTATCGCAGCGTCCAGCGCCCCTGCCCGCACCGTTGTTATATCGACCGATAGTGTTCTACGCTTCTGTCTGGGATCCCCTTTTTGGGCAGTAGTCTAAACACCGCATGTGATCTTCTGTTCGTTTTTTCTGTGGCTTTCTGTAGGTGAACGCCAAAGTTGAGCCTCGTGTCTCAATTTAGAAATACGCCACGGTATTATTTTATCGCAGGTGTGACGAACATGTCGCAAGACCTATAACCTGCTCCTCTGGTTTGGATGGCTTCTCTATCAGTAGCAGAAACCTTAGCCGCTTCATTCGTAAGTAAACCGAATAAGATAACGAAAGGTAGGTCTTCTTGCGCACAACTTAATAAATTTTTTTTAAAGATTTCTCCTACCGTCGTATAACTTTTTATATTCATGAACGGGATCGAATAAATAAGGTGTCCGGTATTTTTGTCGTAAAACGCTTAAAATTTTCTTTTTATAACGTAACGTTTAAAGAACCAGCGGTTGGAAAATATTAACGAATTAAAACTTTACATGGCCGCCATATTGAATGGATTGAGAGATCACGTTCATTATTTTTATACAAGTAGATCTCCAGGTACTTTAGCAGTATAAGAAATTTCAGCTCGATAAAATTGAACGTTCCTGTTCAATAAATGTTTATGTTAGAAAAAAAATGGCGGATAGCCGGTAAACTAAGCGTTTCCGGACAAATGTTTTTAATAAAATAGTTTTTTTCTTTCTTTCGATGCGGAAACCATCCACTGAAGTCGTGAAACGACTTTTATAAACCGTAAATATAATATATATATATATAAAGAGACGTTACGCCTTGAAAAAAAAGAAGCAGTTGTTAGAAGTGTTTGAAAATCTGTCTACACAGTAAACAGGAATTGGATAAACGGAAAACATTATCAAAAAACTCTACACAAAATTCAGTTTTAAATAACTAATATAATTTTTGAGGACTAATCAAAACCATTTTTTAAAACTTTTTTTTAATGTTTTTTAACACAAGAAAAGAATTTCAAACATTTATCATGCCTTAATATTTTTTTTTTTTAACTAAATATTTCTAGAATAATCGAAGTTTCTTACTAAATACTTACTGAATATGTGGAAGGGATGAACAAGCCGGTCTAGCAGAGACCGGTAGACACAGCGTTGCCAGATCGCTCGCATTGTTACCAATTTCATTACTTTTCTCACACACCTCCTATATTTTAATAGTAATTTTAGCGGGTGTTAATATATTGCTTTTTTTTAATTATATATAGAAATTTAAAAAAAAAAAATTTTCGTAATTTCATTATTATTCATTTATTTATTATTGTAAATACACTTTTTTTAATCGATAATTTATTTTTAGTTTCATTTATATACTAGCATTACATTAATTAATTCCCTTCTATCTACCGATGATGATTATTTAATAATATATGTATATTTTTTAAATGTTTATTTAGAAACAAAAATTTCCAGATATTTAAAAAAATTAATAACATTTGGTTTTTTAGACAACTTGAGGGGGGAGTATTAAAACAACGAAAAATGGAAACTTAAGGACGGATAAATTATTTTTGTTCGTAGTAACTTGCCCTGCCGTGGTAGTAACTTGCCGTGGCGCAAGCGGTAGCGTCTCGGTAGATCCCGGGTTCGAATCCCGGTCAGGCACGACATTTTCATACGCTACTTGTCACCTAACGGTGATCCCGGAGGGTAAAAGAAAAAAAAACACGTTCGTAGTAATTTAAACGTATATTTCGGTAAATTACGTACATTTAGTCCAAAATTTAGGACCGGTATAAACTGAATATCGGCACGATAACGTTTTTTGATGTTATTCAAGTTTTGAAAAATTATATTATTTGGTAATTCTTTAAATTAATTTCCCGTAAAAACAAGTAACAACAAAACTTATATAAACCTGGATAGGTCGTAAAATGAATAAATAATATTAAAATTATACCAAGACTGAATATAATATTAAGGAAAGATCAGCCCAAAAGGAAACGAAAGGAATTAAACGATGTAATACGAAATACAGTAAATATACTTATTTATAAAAACTCTTCCTCCCCCCCGCGTCAAACCTACTTAAAAGTACTCCCGTTCCCGTTAACGGCAGTACTGGTCTATAAATTCATTTTACCGAACAACTCTATTCTGTATAGTAAAGTTTAAAGTTTGTTGTCAGTCGATGAGAAGTTTGTCGGTTAAGTGCTCCCTTCTACCGCTAAACCGCTACCCCGTCTCGGTCGGGGAAGGAATCTTAATTCTGTACAACATCATATAACCGATACTACGAGCGAGGAGGGAATGGAAGTTAGCGACTTCGTTACTTAAGTTATAAGAGACGGTTTGTTTTAAATAACTTTGTTAATTAACCGAACAGAACAACACAAACTGTAAGACGGGAGCAGATTATTTCTTACGTTTAGTAAGAGATATCTAGTCGCAGATCAAACTATAATGACAACACGATACTGTTAAGCGGTTACAGCGGCTACTTCGAAGAGCGTCTTGTTTTCTAATAACAGTAAGGGTTCGGTCGGAAGGTGTTTAAAGTTAACATTATACCGGGTAAGATCTAATATATAGTTAATCTAGTTCTCATAATCGTAAACTAACCCGATAACTCTTAACTCATAACTAATCCGAATAAGAAACCGGTTAACTAACTAACTAGAAATACGGCTGAATTTGCATCATAACAGAACTAAATATAAGAAGGGATAATCGAGTAGAAATAAACATCGTTAAAGGTAAAAGAAACTAACTAGAAAAAAAAAGAAATAAACTCAAGCAGAAGTAAAACTTTCTTATACGATAAGCATAAAAAAACAGGAAATTTTGTCGATGAATTTTATTATAGATTAGTTTTTATTTAAAATTCAACCCTGTACTGAAGTAAAACTTTATATATCAAATTTATTTCTGTTTCTTTTATTCTAGTAAAACGCCGCAAATATTTTTGCCGGTTTGAATAAAAATTAATTTGAAACTTCTCAGATAACCTTAAAAGGAAAAGAAAAAAATTATATTTTATAAGATGGTGAATTAGCCTGCAACAGTTACTGTACCGCCGCATTTTAGTAATGTGTACCGTTCGGATGATTTCCCGTGTTTCATCACAAACAGTAAGGACAGTGTATTTCTAGGATTTCAGGCGTAGTCTGAGGGCAGAAAGGACACCCGCGGCTTCCCCTTAGGCAACCTCACGAATCTAGCGGTCATCGACCCGACCGGAGGATTTGTCCCTGGATCCGACTTGATGCTGCCCGGAGAAAGGCGCAGCGAAAGACGTTATTTGTAAGCGATGATTGCCAGATAATCAGCAGTTTCACCCAGACGGATGTCGAATCGCAAACGAAGCCCGGCTTGATATCTGGCTGGCCTATCGTGAGAGGGGTAGCCAGCGCATTAACGAACGTGGAACTTACAGGATTGATCCTCCAGGAACGTCCAAAGAAGGCGATCAAGTACATCATCGTCGGTAACGTCGACGAGAAACGGGAGAGAACGGAGACGGTTGCTGTCGTAGATATCAACAAATTGGCTGACGGCCGACTATTGGACACTGAAGAGTCGGCATCCCCAGGCGGGCTTACTATTGGGCGGGAGTTGAGATGAATAAGGATAACGTTATATCAGCTGTCCTTACAGCCGAACTTATTGGCGTAGGGTCGCCCAAAGAAGCAAGCGTCGTCGGTAAGACTCATCTACATAGACTCCGGAGAGAGTGCAGTTTTCAGAACGGATTAACTGAATTTTCTTTTTATGAATTTCTATTCGATGATTTCTGAGTACGGATCGTTGATGGTATTTAATCTTGATCAAGGGAGTGGAAAAATACACGAGGAGTCTCGTAACTCAAAACTAATATCATTTTCTTTAATAATAATAAAATTCTGCCGTTAACTCATAGGATATTTAATTTGTGTTAATAAAACAAATTTTATTAGTTATGAATTTTGGAAAATTGTAGATTTACCGAGTATTTCATTTTAATTTATATCGTTCTTGTTATATTTTATATCTTTGTCTTTTCTATTTAGGAAAGGTTCTCTTCCGACCTATTTCTCGTAGTTTCTATCTCGTTTTGTTTCTGTTCTCTTCTGTCAAGCGCTTCACAACTTAATTAGTGAAGCCAAAGTTGTAAGCAGCTTCTAGCAGATTAATTCTCGTTTGAACATTATATATTACCTGTATGCTATACGAGACAGGTATACTAACATGAAAATAAGGATTTCGTAAATTAACATTTAACACAAATACATCGTACGCATGTATGCGTGTTACATATAACTTATATAATCCTACAAAATAAAATAGAAGACAGTTTGTGAGGCGTATGGGAAGGGCTTCTCTACCTCTTTAATAGAGAGAGAGAGAGAAAGAGAAATACGCGATGTACGTTTCACGGGAGTAATTTCCTTTACTAAATTCTCTCATTCAGTTATAAGGTTTATACTATCGGCCCTTTCTTTTCTTAGCCGACGAGTTTAAAGCTTAATAACTAGAGTTACGATAAGAATAAAAAATTAGCAACGATATTATTCAATTGCCCGTTCGATTTTCTATTAAATGTAAAATTTAATTTCATCGCTGAAATGCGAATTAAAAAATGAAAACTAAGAAAAAAATCCTTTTTTTAATTAATTTTTGACCTAACAAAACTTTATATGTAATGTATAAAGAAAAGACTGAAAATTATTAATTACCCGATAATAACCTTTTCTCATTGCCCTAGTCTTATTTCGGCATTTTAGGAACAACTGTATAAAAATGTAAGCGTTTTCAGTCGATCACCTTTTTTCTAAGCGACTGATATTTCTGTCAGAAACGGTAAATTTTAAAAATTAAATGACTGATGTGTTCCTTCTGATAATATAATTAAGCAGACGTAAAAAGTTATTAAAGGTATCCGTTATAAGAAGGGGTTGATTTGGAGTTTAGAAAAAAGAGATGTCGTAGTTGTTTTGATAACTGCTGCTGAAAGGATAACTTTTTTAACGATCACGTATAATATTGACTATAAGCTCTTCTGTGGAATACTGAACAGAAGACAACCAAAGTAATAAACTGATATTTTGGTGAACTAAGCGTTTTTTGTTTTTTTTGTTTTTTGTTTAGTCTGATCTTTAGAGTTCTTTCTTATTACTGATAAGAAACGTTACTCGTCGTAAATAAACAAGAAGTATATATACCATTTACATACCGGGTATAGAAAAAAAGATATCAGGGTTTTAATTTTGTTACATTTAAAAAAAAACATCTCTTGAATGAGATGTACAGTGTTGATTTAAGGCTAGAATCAAAGAGCAAAGAGGACAGTTCT
Organism: Lycorma delicatula; assembly: GCF_047948215.1. NCBI lineage: Eukaryota > Metazoa > Arthropoda > Insecta > Hemiptera > Fulgoridae > Lycorma > Lycorma delicatula. The sequence continues at coordinate 79,725,562 of NC_134465.1, forward strand.
AGTCGCATGGATGGCCGTAGATTGATTCACTATCTTTCCGCTTGTAACCGCCGCCAGCAAAGATGGCGATTCCTAAAAAAAAGCCTTTTGTGTTTTGGAGTTTGCTAAATCTGAATCTGTAGTCACAGTTCAACGCCCTTTTCGTAGAAAGTTTAATCGTGATCCTCTGAGTGACAGTAACGTTCATCGATAACAATCCTTTTGAAACACCGGATGTCTGTGTAAAGAGAAGAGTACGGAACGGTCGAGTGTGTAAAAAAAATTTTAAGTGTCAGGGAGTCTTTCCTGCGTAATCCTAAAAAAATTGTTAAAAATACCAGCCGGTAACTAGGGATGCCGATATTGTGGGTGTGGAATGTTTTACGGAAACGCTTACTTACGTATCGATAGCTGTTACAGGCTTTGAAGCCTACCGGTTTATGTAGTACGAAATGTTGCGTCACGGAAGATGACGACTTTTTTGCCTTATTATATTTAATAACGGGTCGACATTTAATCTTAACGGAAAAGTAATGTACTTAAATCGGTATCTGGGGTCAGAAATTCCCCGTGAACCCTTACGATCGAAACAGACTAACTAGAATTAATGTGCGATATTCCGAGTGTTAGTTTACGTGCTGTTCTTTTTTTGCTGAAGCGAGCGTAATCGGAGTTACTTATTAGGGTATGCTGCGTACCCGACTCTTTCCTCGATTGCAAAATGGACCGGAGAATTTTATTTGCCGAGAGATGCGCCTTGCCTCCAGCAAAACTTTGAACGGGATCGGTTGAACGACGTTTTCCGACGGTCCGTGCCGGATCGGTCGGCACGGACCCGATGTCAAAGCTTGTTTGAGGTGGCCTCCACGGACAAGTGATCTGAGCCCGCGTTATTTTTTCCTTTGAGGTTTTATAAAAAGATCCGCTTCCTACTGATCTATCCGATTTGAGGCGCAGGATTGAAGCGGTTGTCGCTTCCATTACTGCAGATACGGCGGATTAAAATAAGGAATGAATTCTGTTGTCGTGACGAATGGTGCCTGCGTTGAACACTTAAAAAGAGTCTTATTCATTTAAGTATATTTTTAAGTCAACGTTAAGAGATATTAAATAGCTTTAAAATTTCTGCATTTATTTTTTACACGCTGTAATATTAAACTTCGGGTAATTAATGAGATCTAGCCTTCCTTTCTATTAGCAGCTGTGTATATACATGTAACGCAGCAGAGTATCAAATAAACCGTCAGACGTGTAGCTTATTTTAAATCTATAATAAAACCTGGAATAGATGATTTTCTTCGGGATTTAAATATGAAAATTTACGCGTGAAAATTGTTTACTGAAAATTTTGTTAAACGTACAAATATATTCTTACGAAATACGAAAATAAGTACACATTTCATTTCATTTTGCTTTATTTATCCGACTTTTTTTACTTGCTTTCATCTATTTTCCGTTATACAATAAAAAAATTATAAAATAACTTACACAACATTGTTCTTGTCAATATAATGTCGATGCACAAGTCGCCTCTTTTAACTGATAATGATGATTCGGTTTTAACCTCAACTGTTCGTCCGTTAAATTAACGAAACAGTGATTCTTTTTTTTTAAAGATTAAAGTCTGCTGCGTCAATTTATCGACATTCTGTCATATTCCCGGGTTTTACCACCTTTTTTATCATTTTTCAATTTTCAGCTTATAAGCCAACAAATTAAACACGAGAAAATGCGCAATTATATTCAAACTCTTAATTTTATTTATATTCTGTTACAAACAATGTATTTCTGCGTCAATATTACTTTAAATCGCCCAAAAAATCAACGAATATGCTATTTACGACCATATTCCTTTCGGATTATACAAGTTCCTTTTTAAACCCCATTAGGATGCTGGTCGTGGAATATTTCATACAGTCCTCTCGTTTTCGTATATTTCTATCCCAGCCGTCCTTATGTTTTTCCTTTTGAATCGGAGTACTTACATATATCTTAATAAATCTATAAATTCGGCATTATTTAGCCGCGTTTCCACGAACAATGTAATTTTAGTCTGCGGTTGTACGCTGTTGCTAAATCTTCAATGTGGGCTTTTTAACTGAACTTTTTCTTATTGTCAAAATATGTTACGGCTGATTCGCAGTTGCTGCGATGCATATCAAGAAAAACAACTTTTAAAATTATCTTCTTACTAAACTACAAGAAAAGCCGAGCGTAGCCGAATGCAGAAAATGACGAATTCGGAAAATAATATCTCGCTGTTCAAATCGATTTGTTAACGGCTGAAATTGTTATAAATAGATTTTTAAAGTTAAATGTGAAAAAAAACCAAAATTGACACGCTGCAACCTTTTGCTATCGATTTAAAATGTTTCAGCCTCATCTTAGCTGCCTATCAATCGATTTCAACAAACGAGCTGTTATTTTGTTCAAAATAAAGGGCTTAACTTTTTATCTCGGTAAAACATAAATCGATGAAACTAATTACGCAGCAGTTATTAATGATTAAACAAGTTAAAACGGTAGCGTTTTTGAATCTTCAAAGGCAACATTTTCAAACTTTATTTTGTAAAAGATTTTGTCTGATACAAATTTCATTAATATATCCTTATCCGTACTTAAGATGTAAATTTTTATTCGGGTAACACAAAATGATGGCGTACAGAGGGAAAAATGAAGCGATGTGGGGTATTTGTCCCGCACGAACATTTTTGTTTATTTTGAGGCGCTGAATCAGTACCTTAAGTTTATCCAGGACACCTGTTTGGGAACACCTTATAAATGTCACTATTAATAAGCCGATAAAGTACGGATGTCGCTTACGGGTTCCAACAATAATAACTAAGTAAACCGACTTTTTAATGTTTTTGAGGACTGCGTCTTGATACCGTTTAGAAGTTTTTGTTGGGATTTCTGTTGTAAGATTTAAAGCCGTACTAGTTTGGAGGAGGGGGTCGGTTCTTTTTTAGTTGTTGTTTTTAGTGTTTAAATCTTTCAGTATCGTAGTCAAGTGTTTTGTATTTTCTTCTTTTTTTTTAAGTTAACCCTTCCTTGTTTCTTAGACCGGAGTCGGGCGATATACATTGTATTTTATCAGACTTTGTTTATGTATTTTCAGCCCCCTTCTGTTGTTTTTTTTCTCTCGACACACCCAAACCTTCTTATCTTCTTAACTCTCTCCCTTTCTGTCTCTCTATTCATATTACCATCTTACTTTTCTTTTATTTTTACCTCTTCTTACAAAATACCTCTTCAACTTTCCCGTTACAAAAATCTTCTCGCTTTTTCTTTTAAAATACTTTAACGTATTTTTTCTCTTTTTTTCCACAAAAAAACTCTTACGTTACTTTAGGTTCTGTACATTACATAAAGTTTAAAGTACTTTTATTTAACCAAAAGATTTGTTAGATGTAATGAGATACGCCTAACGTATTATAAAATTGAATTGTGCTTGTTGCATATTAATTATTTTTTTCAGTTTATAGGGTTTTTTTTACTCGAGTCGTTAATAAAATTAAAAAATATGTAGTAATAATAAATAGTAAGAAATAATTTTTTAATAAATAGTATTTTCATTTTGGTAATTGAGGAAACGAAAACCAGTTGAAAATTTACCCCATCGTTCTTTATTACTTGGAACGATAATATATTCTCGTAACTCGGTTGTTTGAAACCGTTTTTCGATATGGATATGCCGTACCATTTTAAATTACCGATTAGTTAGAATAACATAAATAATTCATTCAAAATGCGGTGTTAAGGAAAAGAAAATCCGAAAATGAAATGGCGAGAAAGAACCGAAAGAACAACGATTAGAAAAAGAGGAAATAACAAAAGGAGTTGGAAAATGAGCGTACAGTACCAAAATCAGGAGGAAAAACTCATCCTTACGGTTAATAATTTTTATTTCTTCTTCTTTTTAGGAGGAGGTTATAAATTCGGTTTTAAATGTGTGTTACGCAATATTTCGAAAGTTAGTGAACCGATTTTGATCGTTTTTCTTTAATTGACAATATACTTTTGGGATGGTCCCGTATAAATTTTATCCGATTCCGATGATAATTTTAGGAGAAATACCAAACAAACCGAACGGCTGGCACCCTTAGCCGCTGATCGCTCTCGCCAGTACTGTGTTGCTCTGTTCCCTTGTAAACAAGTTAACCTATAATGTTTTGCTTATAGTACCTGACCGATATATTTACTAATTTATTGCATAGATGTATATTTTTTTTAATCGAGTTTAAATAAGTTATATGTATTTAAACATTTACTAATATTTCTCATGTATATTATTGTTTTTTTAGAGGTAAAACCGTCGTTGCAAATAAATTGTTTAGAAACTGATTTGCAAAGTCGAAAATTCTGAAAATCTGATCGTAGTAAAAGCAATTTACTTTTATACGGATTTGAATACTAGACCGTGGATACCGGGGTACTTTGGCGGTCGAGATTCAATTAACCGCACATCTCAGGAATGTGTGGAAAGATACCGGCACATTTACGAGTCGTGTGTACATATCATCCTCATCTCACTGAGCCGTAGGGATTGCTAATTTGATCGGATTGTAACAAACACACTATGAATAGGAAATACAAAATGTAAAAAAATTACGAGATCCTTAAATTATGTAATTAAAATTCTATTTTTTATGGAATTTTATACGATTTGACTTTTAAATATCTTAGATTCAGGAAGATATGTAAATCTTTGTTTAGGTCTTAATACCGCCTATCTTCTGCCATTGTATTTTTATTTACGTTGTTATTTGTACGAAATATTTAATGTATATTGCATGAATATCAATGTGCAACTGGCTTACAGAGATAGAAATGCTTAAAGAATTCCAATCAAATATTATAGAAGAACTGAAAGTATAAAATGTTGACGAATAACAAAAAAGCTCGAAAGCTTAACGGTTTTTAGTTATATATAAATGTTTTAAGATTTTTGTTTTTTCCTTAACATCTCAAATCATTTGCTCAAATTATTCGATTAACTCTTATTATATTTTATATTTAATATTATTATTACTTTTTTAAACGATAAAATTAAGAAATCTGTTACAATTAAAAGCCTAATGAACAAATTTCATTAAAGGCAAATACTTATTCCTTTATAATTTTCATTAAGTTTGAATACCACCGTTTTGTTTAATCTGTCTGATTTTTTTTTATTGTAATTTCTGAATGAATAATTTTAATCGGATTAAGTTTGATTATTCAGAGTTGTTTCATCGATATACTATAAGAAAATTTGTAATTTAATTTTGATTCAATATGATGATAATTTAAGTGATTCATCAAATTGTTGAATGAAATTTAGGTATTACTTTTCTAATCTTTAAGAAGAAATTATCGACAGGAGAAAAAGCAGTCGAGTGAAAAATTTGTTTGGAATCGTTTTTTATTCCAGCTGTAAATTACTCACTTAAGTAGATGAATTTTTTGTGGGTGTTTTTTTACGGGTGCGTGCGCGCGCGCTGATAAAGATTGTAAGGTTTTTCCAGTGAAAAATCAACGATGATCTTACACGTTTTTTTAATTTCAATTTTTTTAAAATCCTGTGATTTTTCGGCTATAGTTCCGTATTTGGTCGTGTGAAACAAATAATTTTCTCCATAATACAGTATGTTATATTTTGAATAAAAGATTTATTTTAAGGGTTTTTTTTATTACTTTCCTCTGTAACCATGAATTTGGCTAATAATTGTTAATCCTAAGATTATGTATTAATTATATTTTGAATAAATTTATTTATGTACTATATTTAAAAATTCTCTCGTCGATAACTTATGTTAACATTTTTATAATAAATTAATTTGTTTACCAACCGTGTAATGTATATATAAAAATTATGCTTAAACAGAAAAAAAAAATTAATTAAAAGCAAGCAGAATTAAGGATACATGACGTGCTCTTGAAGTCTAGCATTTTAAGTATGAAAACAACATACTTCACACTGCAGGTTGTCGCTTAGTTTGATCGGCTCTCTCTATCTCTCTCTTGTGTGTGTGTGGGTGTTTATACTAACAAAAATCATATACACGTAAAATAATAGGATTTTAGGTTACAATACTAAAAACGTGTGATTTGAAGAAGTGTGTTAAGCTTTCTGTTGAGACTAGCCGCTCAGGGCTCCGCCCCCTGCACCATCGACGCGTTTGTATCTTCATATTTATAAGAATATTAGGTATTTTACAGATATTTATTAAAGCAAAAAAGATTAGTAATTTTACTTAATTATATTTCTGTACCCATGCTGACAGAAATAATAAAGGCGTAAAAGGATTAATTTATTTACTTATTCAAATACATCGTTCGTATCAAGAAACACGGTCCTTCTATAGTTATTTATATTTATGATATTTAAAAAAAAAAACATGTGGCAAGAGTAGTTTTTTTTTAAACAAAATGTAAAAAAATAATAAGTATAATACTCGTAAACGTTAATGTAAACAGCGTACTGATTATAATAAACAGTACAATATATTATACAGTTGTTAGTTCAATTTTTTCCGCTAGATGGTAGCGTTTCATTCAAAATAAAAATGTGAGCACACAGACAGAAAGCAAACCGATACGCGAACATTAAAGAAAATTTTTAAAAAAAGTCAGAAAGGATTTGAAATGAAGGAGGGAATTACAAAAGAATTAAATAGGCAGACAAGGTGAAAAAGGAAGAGGTAATGACAATAGAAATTTGATCGCAACAGTTCAGAATAGAAAGCTTACCGATCGGGATACATCACGAGAGAAGGATTGTTTAGAGTAAAGATGTAGAAAGTTCCTTTCACCCGAAAGGTAACGGAAACTACCAACAACTCAAAAGTTTTGCTGGGAGCAGAACAGACCGGGTACGGACATGGTGTAAGGATCATACATCACGGCAACAAAACATGATGATTATTACTCTTAATAAGTTTATTCGTGGTGTTCCTTGATCTTTCCTGGTCTATTTTATTAGACCTATCCCAGTCTATTGGTGTGATCTACACGATGCGTTACTATGGATCGAGCTGAATAAAATATTTATCTATTAAACATCTGCCGCTAATCGATAGTAGCTTTTTATTTGTAATTAGTCCCTAGGTGAATTTTGTAACTCCTAAATGCTAAAAAAGTTTAAAAACCGGATAAAAAATATTTATTTTTAAAATTACGAATGCCTTAATAATGAAGACAAATATTAATTAGACTTTAAACATATCGATGGACTGAGAATAAAAATGTAATACGGTTAAAAAAAGAAAAGAAAAGGGGTTAGAGATAAAGAGAGAGAGAGAGAGAGAGAGTATGTGTATATATCATAGACCGGGAGAGAATATGGAGGGAAGTTCAAACAAAATATCCGAAAGAGAGTGATGCGTTCAAAGTACAACTGTTTGCTATTAGAAAGCACCCCAAACCTTTTGCCGTACAGATCTGTGAATTTTAGCTCTCTCTACTCATTCAATCCAGATCTTCAATTTTATCACCCTTCAGCACCCACTGTTACGTTACTAAACGCACGAACTTACATACGCGCGCGCACGCATACATTTATTTGTGAATCTAAAACCATTCGATTGAAGTGAGTATCTCTAATAAAATTATAAGGATATATATTATCATTCATTATTAAATAATACTGTTTGTACTTTACTTCTAGAATATGACGCCCTTAATAATTTATATTAAGAATTCATTCGTAAAGTTTTATTTTGTTAATATCAGATTACACAGTGAAATCTAAAACCAAAGGAATTGCTATTATAAAGTTTTAAAGTACGGGTCTTCGTTAGCTTATTGTACAAGTGTGTATATTTATCAGTTCGTAATTGCTAGACGTGTTTTATGAAAACATATCTTTGCATCCTTGACCCGGTATTAATTAATAAATAATTTAAATTAAAAGTACTTAACCCTTTGTTTATGTTAAAATATATATATATATATATATATATATATATACTTTAAAAAAGAAATACCGTTGAAGCATTTTCATACCAAACAATACTTCATCATAAATAATAATACATTTTTTGTTTAATAAAGGTGAGCTAGAAATAGAGAGATGCATAATTAAAAATTCAATCGTTAAAATGTTGTAATCTTGATTATTATCATTATTATTTATTTTTTAATAAAAATAATATTGTTGCCGACGATGTAAAATACAATACGAAAACGCTTCAACGATGTAGTAAAAAGATAATAATTAATATTTTTCAAAAAATAATTTAGATAAAATTGGCCTGCAAGGTGGAATGAAACGAATTCCTATCAGACGATGCAATTTTTTCTTACGTTACAAAAGTTCCATTTTACATAGTATTCGACTTAAGAGCGGTCCAAATCGCTGAGTTCTTTGTACTGAACGCACTTTTTGTTATAATTCACATATCGGTGTAATACGGGTAAAATAATGTGGAAGATTGGTGCTGGAGCGGGGAGGACTGTTCGTTGCCTGCACAATTGAGTATTGCTTGTCTGTGTCGAGCGTTGGCTTTTGAACAAGGTTGCGTAATCGTGTGTTGTTTGTTAAAATGCGTTTATTGTTGAGGAACGTTTATTCGTGACGGAACCGTATTTAGAGAAGAAACCTCATGTTGTGTGTGTCGGCGAAAGTTCAGGGAGAAAATGTAAAAGGAAGCGCCAGAGAAAAATGCTGTTCAGACGTTATTGAAAAAATTTAGCGAAACAGGTTCGATGTTAGACCAGAAGCGTGCCCTACACAGGTCGTTTTTAACGACGTAGGTCTTATAGGACATTAAAGCGGCAGTTACAAGATCTCATAAATCTTTGCGGTGACTAAGCCGGAAGAAAAACATTTCACTTGGTTCAGCCCACACCGCAGAGAGGAGAATGCTGATATGTTATGCGTATCGAATGCAGGTTTTCCACGATCTAACTGATGCTGATAATGGTAAAACGGTTTACTATTGTCAACTATTCAAGAACTTCATTAGAGGCGATTTTGGTATTTTAGATAAAGTGTTTTTCAAAGGTGAAGCAGGGTTTCCGTTGACAGGTATGTCATTACCTACGATGATTATATTATAATACTGAAATAAAATCAGAATAAATCTTATTATCTTATAAATATTTTTTTATAAATAAAAAGTTATTCGTTTCTTTAGTAATTGTATTAAAATTGATATTTATTTATTATTTTTAGTTGCTTTAATTTGTTGCTAATATATTAACATATTAATAACATTATAAATAAAATATTAAAAAAAAAGAAGAGAATGTGTGTCTGTGTGAAGATTAATTAATTTGTATTTTTATAAAAATTATGTTTATAAACTAAACTCGTTTTTGTTAAATTAAAAATGAAGTTTTCTTTAATGTATTGTAATAAAGATTAAAAAACTGTTTGTGAAACTTTTCTTGTTCACAAATTAAGTATAATTAAAGAAACTTTTTTCTTATTCTTTCTGTTATTATTTTTTGAAAAGTTTCTTATAATTACCAGACAGAATATTCACTTTAATTGAATTACTTAAGTATCGAGTTTTGTACTTGTTTTAAATAGCGCCTACATTAGTAATTACATTATTTATGTTTTGATCTTTTTTATTTATTCCTAGAAAATATATTACTCCTACGCTATATTTTTTCTATTTGGTTTTATTATATTGAATTACTGCTTCATCAATTATAAATTTAAATTTTTATATTTTTGAAGTCTTGGCATTTTGTTAATATTGAATGTATGTATCTCAGATTATATCAGTTAATTAAAAAAGTTTTGTATCTTTTTATTTGGTATTTTATAGTTTACGATGTAGAAAGATTATCACGTTTTATTGTTTGTTTTTACTTTTATTGACACTTTCTATATGTATTATGTCTCATATATATGTATATATATATATATATATATATAAACTTTCTATATGAAAAGCGAAATAACGAAAAAGTTTATTTATTTGCGAAATAAAATTCAGTGTTTATGTTTTGTGTAAAGAGTCCGTGTGCGATGGAAAGTAATATTGAAAGAACGATTCGTTTTTATCATTTATTTATTTTATACGAGAAAAGCCTTCGTTTTAAGAGATTTGAAACGTGACATTTTTTTTTAATCTGTATTAAATAAACATTATAATAAATATTGAGGAAAATAATTTGTTTTGGGAATTATTTGTTTTATTCTTTCTTTGTTTTATTTCTTCTAATTCCCAATTTTTTTATCTTTTTTTTTTAAGTAAGTTTTTAGTAAGGATAAGAATTTTACTTTTATTTAATATAAGAATTGTTGAGTTAAAAAAAAATGATTTGTACAAAAAAAAAGAAACTTTGTTATCTCATTTAACACTTACATTATTAATATTATTAATAATAATTTTTTTTAGAGAAGAGAAAGGAATGATGACGTCAAATCGGGTAAATTAATGAAAAAAAAAAAATGATTGAATATAATCTACCGTCATTATTATAAATAATTTAATGTTAAACAAAGTTAAAGCTGTGGAAAAAATCTTTCGTTATTGTAAACCTTTATAACTTTATCGACCTGTTGATAATATTTACTTTAACAATATATCAAACTACTTTTGTTAATTTTTCTAAATTGTTTTTTGTTCGACGGTATGAGGTTTCAAGGCAAATATCCTTAAACGAAGATGAGTAATATTCTTTGTGCGGATATTTGTACGTTGTTAATCTCTAAAGTGAAAATCCTTCGTATATATTAATAATCTTTTTTGGCGCTTTGGTGTAAGACTCGGTCGAGAACTAGTTCTCTTTTGCCTGAGACGCTATCTGTTATTTTCAAGTTCGGAAGTGGATCGACCGTAATTTTTCAAGAGATATATTAATCACGCCTGATCATGAACCCCAGCGGTTGCGAGGAGGCGATCGACGGTTTGTTTTTTTGAACACAAAGAAATATTCGATCGACTTAAATCTATCGAAATCTAGTTGAAATTATAGAAGAGGTGTAAACCAGATAAATAGAAATCGGATTTTGAAAACTTAAATACACAGATAAATTTAAGTATCTAGACAAAATAATAAACTCAAACGGCTTGGATAAGAAGGTGTTTGAAGGCAGAAAAACAGTTTTTGAGAGATTGGAATTATTAACTAAAAATATGTACAACCAGAATTATTTATTCGTAAATGGAAAATTGAGACCCTATAACACAATATTGAAACCTGTAATCCTCTGTTGGACGGAAACCTACGACATAACAAATCTTGAATCGCTTTTAAAAACTGAAATGAAAGTTTTAAGAACGATCCTGGCCTAAGAAAAACGAAAGTCGATACACAATGAAGTGGTGTAAAGAAATATACAAAATTAAAAAGAAAAAAAAGATAAATTTTGAAGATTTAGAAACCACAATCCGAAAAAGAAAACTAAATTTTGTGGGACGTATGTTGCGAATGGATTCAGATAAATCGAACAAAAAACTTTTTAAAACTCCGCCCCCGTACGTAAAACAAGGAAAGGGACACCAAATATAGAAATAAATATAAACAGAGTATAGAAATAAAAGATTGTGAAGATAGAAAACAATTTGTAGAAAAAATCCGTAGAATTCGAAAGGTACGAATGCAAAAACGAAAAGAGAGGGCATGTTCTGGACAGAGCAACGAAAAACACAACATAAAGAATAAGTGATATTGCGCGGTACTCTGAGATCCTGTTCAGGAAAAAAGAAGGTAAATGTGCATTTATTCGATAACAGTGAATCAAACGATAACCCACCGGGTCGGTCTAGTGGTTAACGCGTCTTCCCAAATCAGCTGATTTGGAAGTCGAGAGTTACAGCGTTCAAGTCCTAGTAAAGCCACTTATATTTTTACACGGATTTAAATACTAGATCGTGGATACCGGTGTTCTTTGGCGGTCGGGTTTCAATTAACCACACATCTCAGGAACGGTCGAACTGAGAATGTACAAGACTACACTCATACATATCATCCTCGTTCATCCTCTGAAGAATTATCTAAACGGTAGTTACCGGAGGCTAAACAGGAAAAAGAAAGGAAAAAGTGTATCAAACGATGATGAAACAAATTCCGATGATGAATAATCCGCTTCGAGAAAAATACTGTCGACCAAAATTATGAAAACTTAAAAATGTTACGGCGCGCTATACAGACCCGTAGGCGTTGACTTCTCGCTTACGGAATACATCTGTTCAAAGAATCTATTCCTCGTGTTCGCTTAAACGTAGATAGAATATTGAGATATGGAATCGATCATCCGTTCACGTTCTTAATCTGGCGTCGTCTAAATTCATATTTTTCTGGAATTTTAAGAAGTTTTGAACGGAAAAGCACGCAAACTGATGATGAAAACCACCAAAATGTCACCCTTTTTATTTTTTAAAGAACACAGCCTTGAAAAAAGGGACTTTCATGAAGGTCCTTCTACGAAAGGATCTTCAA